>NC_066878.1:16140625-16464194 GCF_022985175.1 Labeo rohita
TCATCAATTACACTTAATTTCTAAAGACTTTTTGACACTATTCCATACCATAGTCTTGGAATGTGTCTAAGGTTTTTCCAACAGAAGAAGTCTTTGATCAGTGGTAATGATGAATCAAACAGGTTTTGTCTAAATGTTTAGGGTGACGTCTTGTATACACTTGCTATTCCTGCGCTAAACCCTTAATATGGATTGAATGCCCTTTGACTTTAACTAAATCTGAGTTTCACAGACACAGATCCATCTTAAATTCAGTTGATACCTCACAAATAACATAATGTAGTGGTTTTAAGACACTGGACTGCCTATGGACAGTTTTATATCCGCATTCTGGTAGCTAGACAATCCTGAGGCCTACAAGATGATTTGAGTCAATTACAGTTTTAGTAACACTTTTAACTGTTTCACTCAAGTGGTCTTTGACCCGTTTTTGAGTGACCTTTGAATGAAACTTGATAAGCGCAAATGCTAGAGTGCAGTTCAGTTGTAATTAACTTGTTGCATCATGTCTAACAGAGTTCAATCATCAAGCCAAAACAAGGTGTAACTGATATTAAAACACTCAGACACAAATTCATGTTCTTTCTCCATAATCAAACAGCAGGTGTGACAGCAGATTAAAGTATACAGACAAGTTAATTACTGAACAATCTGTTTGGGAGAAGTAAAAGCACCCTGCACTCCTAAAAATGAAAGCTCTTTACTCTTAAAAATAAAGGTTTCAAAAGGTGGTTTTCGCAGTGATGTCATAGAAGAACCAGTTTTGGTTCACCAAAAAACCTTTCCGTGAACAGTTCTTAAAAGAACTAAAGAACCATTTCCACTATGAAGAACCTTTTGTGCAATGGAAATGTTTCCATAGATGGTAAAAGTTCTTCATGAAACCACAGATGCCAATAAAGAGACGTTATTTTGAAGAGTGTTTACTGGAATTTATGGTTCCATGAAGAACCTTTAACATCTATGGAATCGAAATGTTTCTTTTTTTAAAGTTTTTTTTATTGGTATTGATGCTTCCACGAAGAACCTTTAACATCCATGGAATCTTTCCATTCCACAAATGTTTCTATTTTTAAAAAATAAAGGTTATTTTTGGCATTGATGGTTCCATGAAGAACCTTTAACATCTATGGAATTTTTCCATTCCACAAACAGTTCTTTTTGTTTGTTTGTTTTTTTTAAATAAAGGTTCTTTATTGGCACTGATGGTTCCATGAAGAACCATTAACATCTATGGAATCTTTTAATTCCACAAACTTTTTTTATTTTTTAAATAAAGGTTCTGATGGTTCCATGAAGAACCATTAACATCTATGGAATCTTTTCATCCCACAAACTTTTTTTTTTTTTTTTTTTTTTTTTTTTTTTTTAAATAAAGGTTCTTAATTAGAACTGATGGTTCTATGAAGAGCCATTAACATCTATGGAATCTTTTTTTTTTTTTTTTTTTTTTTTAAATAAAAGTTCTTTATTTGCACTGACGGTTCCATGAAAAAACCTTTAACTTCAATAGAATCTTTTCATTCCACAAACTTTTTTTTTTTTTTTTTAAATAAAGGTTATTAGCATAGATGGTTTCATGAAGAACCTTTAACATCCATGTAAGCTTTCTATTGGAGAGAAAGTTCTTTAGATTTTCAAAATGTTCTTCACACTAAAAAGAAAATGATTTTCGTTAATAAGAACTGTTCACTGAAAAGTTCTTTAAGGAACCAAAAACAGTTCTTCCATGGCATTGTTGCGAAAACCCCTTTTGAAACATTATTTTTTAAAAGCAATATAGTAATATAGTTCTAGAAAAAATCTCTTTAGATTATTAAAACATTCTTTACACTGGAAAAAAATGTTTTTTAAAAACAGTTCACTGAAAGGTTCCTAGAACCAAAAATAGTTCTTCAACCATCTGAAAACACCTTTAGGAAGTTTTACTTTGAAGAGTGTGATGATGTGTCCCGTATGATAGCGGCGCAGACACATATCATCTCCCATTCCTCACATTCCACTATTTCCCAGCAACCTTTGCAAACGTGCCCCAACAAGTCGCAGTCATTACTAAAGTGGTTGAGGTGCTCCATTTACAGAGTTTCCCACTTCGGTGGATAAACAGGGTTAAGATTTAACCCCAGGCGTATTCCTAAAATTGCACTACTGCCTTGGTGTAAAACCAACTTGATGAGCAAATTTCATCGCAGAGACACTTTTGATCACTTGAGAGCTGATAACGACACATTTACAGCCTTCATGTGTAGCGTTCCTTGTGAAGTTATGATAATAGAGTAACCTATGCTTCTTCAACTTCACAAAGTCAACATTCATATAGATTTGGGGCAAGTACAGACACCTTGTGTAGCGTGAGACGCCCCACTAATATAGGCCCGGCATGCATGATTCAGAGCCTATAGGGTTGATTCACGCAGTTATGTTAAAGGACTGTCTCAGCAATGCCGAGAGACACGTTTAGCAGTCCTGGGCCCCTCTCCTGACCATCCCCCACCCCTGGACTTGCCTCCCTGCATTCCACTGAAAACATTCCCTTCCCCCTGCTAACCTGCGACAAGGGAGGGTCCGACCCGTGCACCTTTATTCGGCCCTTTAGCTCCAAAACAAGCCTCTGTATGGTGAGGAAAACGGCAAGGCCACCAAAAAAACAAAACAAATGACGCCTGAACTCAGCTTTAAGTCCAAACAGAACTGATTTTATTTCTCAAAGACATGCGTTACACCAGTTACAGTTGGGGGTTAACCTACGTAAGGGGACGACCTGAGCGATCTGGCATTTGTTTCCCAGGGTTCCCGTGGGCGTTGAGCATATCAGAGGCTAAATGCTATGACAATACTATTGCACTGCTAGAATGGATGGTACAGTAGTGCAACATCGTCAGAGCAGCTGACCTCAGCACATCAGCACGTGGACAGAGGGACAGCCATCTTCTCTGACCAATGACTGTTTGCCCTTACTGTCAATTTCAACCTTATCAGCAAGAACATATATTAAAAAACACTAATAATAATAATAATATTTTTCAAACAGTTTTCAGTTCAAATGATACCCATATATATAGCAAAAGGCCTATGAAAATCATAGTTTTTAATGAAAATAAAAATATTGGTAACGCTTTACAATAAGGTGTCATTTGTTAACATTAGTTAACATGAACAAACAATCAACAATACATTTATTAAACTTTTTATTAATCTTTGTTAATGTTAGTTAATAAAAATTCAGTTGTTCATTGTTTGTTCTTGTTAGTTCACAGTGCATTAACTAATATTAACAAACACAACTTGTGATTTTAATAAGATTATAAGATTATAAACCTTAGGTAATGCTAATTTCAGCATTTTCAAATGCATTATTAAAATCACAAATTGTGCTTGTTAACATTAGTTAATGCGTTACCTAAGATTAATAAATGCTGTTGTTCCTTCTTGATTCATGTTGACTAATGTAGTTAACTAATGTTAACTAATGAACCTTACTGTAGTGTTACTAAAATATATATAAAACACACAATAAAATGCAGAGAAAAACTACAATAATATTAATACAATAATTATACCACTCATAATTATTTTTTTTTCCCAAATAAACCATTTAAAAATTATTAGCATTGCTAATTTTACATATAAATCAGTTACAGTTAAATCAAAATGCAGGCAAAACAACGAAAACCATGTAACAACAATATTAATACATTATCAATAATAATAATAACATTGTTTACACTATATTTAAAGATGTCTTTTTTTTTTACAGCGTAATTCTACATTTAGGTACTGAGAAATATTAATTAACAACATAATTACTATAGGGTTAGGATTAGGGTTAAGTTTAGGGTTACTGCATGTAATTATGCATAATTTACTGTTATTACTATTGTAAATACATTAATAGTTTAATAAGGACATTGAAAAATAAAGTGCAACCACTTTTTTCACATTTTTTAAATTAAAAAAATTATACAATTATACTATTATTAATATAATATTAATAAAATGACTGGTAATTATTATTTACAATTAAATAGCTTAGCTTTGTTACAATAAGCTATGAGTCAATAATAAAAATAATAACAGGCCTAATAATAAAGGCAAAAATAGTAATTTCTTGAAACTGATTCGAAGCAAGTTTGTCAAACATTTACAGTTTGCAGTAAATTTGTACAGTGTGTCAGCTTTTATGGTTTTCCAGGTTTCCAGGCCTCCACATGTTAAATAATGTCAGAGCAGGAGAGGGGTGAGAGGTGAAGCAATAGAGGGAGGTGGAGGGCTCTGTTCTATCAGCCAATGCCCTTTTAATATTGCACTGCTCTTTTGATTGGCCAGTAGTACAACAGAAAAAGGGCAATGGACAAAACATGCTCAATATCACCATACAATCCTTCCCTTCATTGCATTTAGAGGTTTATGCATATTTGATTTTATACACTTAATGCACATTTTGTTGGAAAAATCAAAGGAAAGATCAACAGACTCTGAGCAGATCATTAAAGGATTACTCACAAACCAAACAATTAATCAACAAAAAACTAATTTAAACAGAAGGCTTGGCAAAATACAAATTAAAACCACAATCTTACAAAAACAAACACATCTTTCCCACATGTTTCCTTCATGGTTTGGGGCTCTGCTTTACAATGAAAACAATTTTTAGAGCTTAAAATAATTAGATTTAGTTTTAATAGTGCAGTTAAATAAAAAGCTTTTTAATCAACTTCGTTGGGAATATGTCAGGACTTCTGACAGAGAGAATCAAAGTATTCCTGAAACAACTGGAATGCGTTTAAAAAAAAGAGAGAGAGACTCTGATAGTTACGTAAGATTAAATCAAATCGAAACAACTTTACAGAAAGAAAACAAAAACAGAGAAAGGTGGTTATTTGGTTTTTTTTATACGTGCAAAACATTCAGGGTGACCACACTTTCCTAGAGAATTTCCATGATTTGACCACAACTTTTCCAGAGTTTTATAAAGATTGAATAAGGATTAATAAATATACAGACACTACAAATATTTTCTTGCCTTGAAATTGCATTTTACAACTGAGCATAATTAAAACACATACTGACTACAGAAATTTCCAGAACTTTTCCAGGCCTGGAAATCACTTTTGAAATTCCCTAATATTTAGTTTTCCAAGACACCCTGTGAGGTTTGGGAAATTATGCGACTTCATACACCGTTCTTAAAAAGCAAAAACACATTTAAAGGCGTTGATTTATAGCGGTGAGAGCTATGAAAGTAAGAAAACACTTTAATGTGTTGCTTAATTTACACTAGCGTTTTTAAAGACTTGTTGATAATCATAAAAAAACTTTCCGAAATGCTGTCTAGCCCTAAATAATTCTGCAATAATTTACATGCGCATTAGAAGCATTCTGATCGAGCTAATAATGGAATTAAGTCGAATTAAACGCACTCGCCACTTTCGCATGTTTGTTTTGATTCGGATTAAACGTAAAGCATCACCAGCCCAACTAAACTTCGGCAGACAAACGAATAATAACGGTGGTGTGTTTACATTACCTCAAATTCACACAGTTTGAAATCGTACCTATCGGCGCCTGCATTTAAACAGTGGCAATTCTTTTAGCCTTCTGTGTTATTTTCTTAGACAGCAAACATTGCGCACATAAACGATGCATACTACAGAAAAGATCTCGTACCCAGGGTTTGATGGCACACGGTCCTGATGCGCATGAAAATGAGGCGAGTGGATTGGTCCCATCCATCCAAACTCTCCTTTACGCCCTACAGCTCCCGCCATTTCCGCCCAATCATCCCAAATGCATGAAGAGCACATAGTGAACCCCAAATTCATGAATGGCAGCGAACCAAGGGAGGGACACTCCGTCAGAGAAAAAAAAAATGAAGAGGGAGAGTGAGAGAAGAGGAAAAGTTGAGTAAAAGGTGCAAAACCTGGACGCCGTCGTCTTCGGTCCGTTTTCAAACGGTAAATGTATTAAGTCTCTCCGTTTGCGAGAGCGCAAAGTTAAAATCTGACCGCGCGGCTCTGCGAAATAAATGAGCAAATGTAAAGACGCGCGGCCTCACGGCCTTCCAGCGTCAGACTCCATCTTTGACTAGTTGACATTCAGATCCAGCCGGAGCAAATGCCTCATTTGCATGCGCGGCGCTCATTGGCCCGCTGCTGCGCTAGTCTCTGCCGTGCGGCCAGCCATTGGTGGAATTCTCAGTTCCTCGGCGCTGTGACTCGCGCCGTGATTGGATGCAAAACTGATACCGCCGCTGCATACTTTAATTGAACAACAAATACGCGACGCACTGTGTCTCTCATTCACAAAATCCCCATCACTGCCGTCCGCTCACATCCCCGATGAGACCACTGCTGAAATACAGGCGTCAGGATCATTAATGATGACAATCATTTCTCATTTCATTTTGATGCTGTCGTATTTCTTGATAGATAACCGTTTTAATACAAAACTCGGCACTTTTGAAGGTTCTGAGACGCTGTGTATTACACAGAAATGTGAACTGAAGGAAAGTTCAGACTCTCTTGATTTTATGTGAATATTTACAGTAAATAGTCACGTGAACCGAGATGTTTAATTTCATTTTACCTCATACAGATATAACATACTTAATATGTTATATTTAAGCCTGTTTTTTGTCTAGTAAATCATGATCACACATGTAAACATGTCAATGAACACACTGATTAACATTATAAAATAAGATTTTAAAGTATTTTAAATTAAATGAAAAAAACAGAAAAAATGCATTTGAAATAAAAAGAGTTATATATTTTGTATCACTTTAAAGCTCTTTTTCTTTTATAAAAGCTGTAAGGAACATTTACATGCACATTTTACATTTAGATTTTTTCTTTAAACCTACAAGACATCATTAACATCTAAATAATTAATATATTATTATACATAATATGTTTTACGTTCTGTTCGGAGCTTTACGAAAAAAATTAAGCACTGATCTCTAAAAAGTACATTTGAACTAAAAACACAAGTTTTCAGATGATGTACATATAAATGCCCAGGTGAAAAAAGTGCACTTCCGTAATGTACTAAAAGTGCTATAATTTCACATACTTAATATACTAAAAATTTTTTAGTACTTCTTGATAATCTTAAAAAGTGTGCTATTTTGGGACACCGTGAATATGAACCCTTGAACCCACTCTACAAGTGGTAACTAAAAACATTTTTAAATACAGAGATAGTATGTTAAAAAGACAATTTAGTTTACATTCATGGTTTCCCAAAATAGCACAGCTGAGTACACTTATCTTATGAAGTACTAACGAATAATTTTTAGTCTGTTAAGTTCAAAATTAGTGCTTGAAGATAGACCACTTTAAGTACATTACGAAAGTGCACTTTTTTTTGCCTGGGTATACACCTTTCTTCTAAAATTTATACACAGATTGTGGGACATGGATTTTGTGGGTGGGCCACGGCGGTGGGCCGAACCAGGGCTGGTTCTGGGTGGCGCTTGAGTCGCCAGTGAGCTTTGATTGACATCTGGAGGAGGGTAGTGGGCTGTGAAATGTGGCATTCTTGGCCAAGGGAGCTGAAATAATGGTATTGTTTAGTGAGAAAGGGCCCGTTTCCCCCCCTTCCCTCTCTCTGTCCCCCAATCTGAAGGGATCTGATTGTGCGCTTACTCTGTTAAAAGTGTTTGATGTGGCCAATGCATTCAAAAGGCTGCAAGGAAAACTACAAGGGATGTTCTGCCTCTGTCTTTCTGCTGGCTATTTAAAATCATAACTGACCCCACCTTGCCTCTTTGCATTATCACACATTTAAAAGTTCAAAAATGATCAATGGCTTTTTGACTAATTTTACAATCTTATAATCAAAATTTCAACAAATAAAATAATATTTGAAATCATTTATAACTCATCTCTGATGTCATATTTTGCATTCTATAAATCATTTAAATTTACACAAGTTTTGACTGAAATTGCTTATGGGTGGATTCTCTTTAAAGGTTATCATGTTATCGTCATGCTGTTCGAGGGTTGATGTGCTCAAAAACTCAAAAACATGCTCATAAAATCTCAATAGTAATGCTTTGTTGCTTCGTTTTTAATAGTAGCATAGAAAATGTAACATTTTACCACTATTTTACCATCGAAACAATTACAACAATTGTTTTTTGTTGCGCAACTGTAAAAGTGCTTATTAAAAGTAAACATATTTGTTTTAATGTTAGTAAGAAGGTGAGCGAAAATGTATTTTGTGTTTGTATTTATTTTGGAAAGCACAGTTAAAAGAAATGAAGAATCATGTTTTGACAAGAATATTTCTTATATTTGTACCGAATGTTTGAAAACATAATCAAATAATTGCAATAAAACACAAAGAAAGGAAAACTAATTTTCGTGGAGGTATTTCTAAAATACTTCACTAAACTTGTGCCTGTTATTTACAGTTTTCGATGTTCAATATTCTGCAAATTAGCAACAAAATTTGATGTAATTAATAAGTTGATGTAATTTTCCAGGAATGATTTAGAAATGTATTTAAATTATTCAGAAAGACAGATCTAATTGTATTAAATGGATTTCATCAGTGTCATCGTGATTTCACAGTACGAATTACAGGCTTTTCATGTTTTTGGAGTGTAAAATGATAATAATCATAGTAATTATTTGTGAAACTACAGAAATGATAAAGTTAAATTTGTATTTTGAAAAACAGTTTGACACAAAAAAGATGGAATCAGATTTACAAGAAATAAAACATTACTATATGTAATCGACTACACTGATTCAAATAAAAAATATTAAATAAGGACATTTCTAATTAATTTACGCAGTTTTAGAATGATTTCCTTCAGTAGAAAAGCTATTTTTCATTTCTATAGTCAAACTGTAATTTTCCATTTAAGTCACATGTGACTTTCTTCAGGGATTTGATTTAATAAAAACATGAAAAATATAAAGTTAAATAACTGGTTTCAGCATTTGAGATATATTTACTTAGTGTTTAACTGTTGCTGTTTACAAATGAATACTACCTCATTTAACCACTAATAATTCGTTTTGTTGTTATAAATTAATCTATTATTGATTTAAATGTTAAACTTGTTAATTTAGATTTTTTTTTTAGTGTAGTTTAAATTTGTTCTGTAAAAACTCATGCTCTGATATAATTCTGAGTTTAGATCATTCAGATGTCTTTGAAAAACAAGCTAAAATACATTTTAAAAGTTATTTTTCGATCATTAAATCGAACATTTTGATTGTTCAAACACAACCATATAATTTTCATCTTTGAATTCGTTTGAAATGCTTCCTGTTTGATCTCCAGCAGTCATACCTGAACGGTGTTTCCAAGCAAGAAACCTTTCCCACATGGGAGGTAGAGATTTGTTATTGTTCTTTCTTTTTTCCCCCAATTCCCTTCCTCCAAAAATGTTCCTCCCCTCTTCCTCTGCCCTTTAACCTTTCCCTGCCTATACCCTCTTCTTCTCCATCCCATGCCTCTCTTCCTCATGGATCACCCAACAGGGAAAAGCAGCGCTGATAGACAGTCATTGATAATTTCCCCGAGCCGAACAGAAGGTTAATGGATGAGCTTCTTCTATCGCCGTCACAGTGGGTGGTGACACGGACGGGATGCGAGTCCCTTTGAGACCCACCACTCCTCCAGTTCACCAGCACTTTTCTCCCCCCACCCCGTTTTGCCTTAAGAAGTGTCGTCTACCCTTTGCAGCCCAAAGCGGGTGTGTTGAGCGCATGCCCGGCATTCCAGCTGTGTGGGTGGTGGTCCGGAGCAGGGTGAGGAGTTCTCAAGCTGAACGTGACACCAAACATCACAGCATTTCTGTAGGGGGATTCCAGCCGTATACATGCTCGGGGTGTGAACATTTACGGCAAGGACGTTTATGCTCATTTTGACTTTGTACAACACCTTCACACACCGTCCTTCATTCTTAAAGCCACTTGGTTGGCGTAACATTTCGGTACTAAACTGAGAAGGAATTGTGAGGGGAAAAAATCAATGCAATTAACTATAGAATAATCGATGGTTGCAGAATCAGATGGAATTAAAAATAGCATAAAAAAACTACATTTATTTATCATTTCACAAACTAATCTAAATGCATTTAGTTTACGTGTACATTTTTTAGTGTCTTTTAATGTTTTTGAAAGATATCTCTTTTGCTCACCAAAGCTGCATTTAGTTGATTAGAAATGAGGCAAAAACATTAATATTGGCAAATGTTATTGTAGTTTAAAATAACTGTTTTTCTCCATAGTTTGTAGAAACGTTCATCATTTTTTCTGGACTCTTTGATGAATAGAAAACTAAAAAGTACAGCATTTATTTGAAATAAAAATAGATATATTTTGTAACATTATCAATGTCTTTAATGTCACTTTTGATCAATTTAACTTAACCTTGCTGAATTAGTATTACTTAGTAATTAGTAATAAGTATTAAGTTGGTATTTTTGTAAAGCTTACTGACCCCAAAGTTTTGATTTGTGGTGTATGAAAATTGTCAAGTTGATAGATCTTAAATTATAAAATTTCTTTCATTTTTGTCATGATTTTTAATCAATATTTTACTTAAACTAGTTCATTTTAAATGCAGTGTAAATTACTTATATTATATTATGTTATATTGTATATTGTATTATATTGTGAAATATTTTACTATTTAAAATGTGTTTGCTGTTTTAATACATTTTAAAATGTAATTTATTCCTGTTATTTTTAAGCTGAATTTTTAGCATCATTACTCCTGTCAAATGTTCCTTCAGAAATCATTCTATGATTCTGATTTGCTCAAAAAACATTTATTATTATGTTGAAAACAGCTGAGTATAATTTTTCAGGTTTCTTTGACGAATAGAGAGTTCAGAAAAACAGCATTTATCTGAAACAGAAATCTTTTGTAACATTATAAATGTCTTTATCATCACTTTTGATCAATTTAAAGTATCCCTGCTAAATAAAAGATTAATTTCTATCATTCCCCGAACCCAAAAGAAACAAAAATAATACTGACTCCAAGATTTATTATTATTATTATTATTGAAAATGAAATAAAATGTTTCTTGAACAGCAAATCAGCATATTCGAATGACTTTTGGAGGATCATGTGACTCTGAAGCCTGGAGTAATGATGCTGAAAAATTAGCTTTGATCACAGGGATAAATTATATTTTTAATTAGAATTACATATTTAAATAGAAAACAGTTAATTTAAATAGTAAAAATATGTCACAATATTACTGCTTTTGCTGTACAAAAAATCTTACTATTCAAAAATGTTTGACTGGTAATGTATAGATATAAAATTATACACTAATAATAAATAATCTAAGAGGTCTTTTTCACAGTGATGGCATTAAAAAAAACAAAGAATCTTTTAATGAACTAGACCACTTTCTCCTTACCTAAAGAACCTTTTTCAAGTATAAAGAACCTTGTGGACTGAAAAAGTTCCATGAATGTTAAAGGTTCTTTATGAAACCAAAAAGAAAGAAAAAAAGAAAAAAGAAAATCACTTTATAAACCTTTATAAAGTTACAAATTCCAAAAGTGATGTTTTTTTGTTGTTGTTGTTTTTTAATTCCATCAAATGTTACAACCACCCAAGAACATTCATAGCCTTTGTGATTGTGTCTTTTTAGTAGCCTACTGAAATGCCAATTTTTACCTTTTAAAGCATCTAAATACACATTTATTATAAATCAGCCCACGTCTACATAATTCACTAACTACCCAAACATATTAGACTTCTAACATCATTTTTACCATTGCCGGCACAATCTGCGAGAGCCAGAGGTCCGAAGTACTTTCCAAGCCATGTGTTCCTCAGTAGCTCCTCCAATCCATTAACTAAACTTCAGAGGAATTCCTCACTTCATTTCACAGAATACATGTGGAATGTACACAGGGGTCAAAGGGCACGGAGCTAGAGGAGCCCACCCCATACAGGGGCACGCAGACCTTATTCAAACAAGCCCTGAGGGTCGGGGGGAGGAGGAGCGCTGGACGTTACTTTAAAGATAACCTATAATCAAAGCATTCACCTACAGCCGCCCTTCATCAGTAACTTTACACCCGTTTTATGAAGTGCGCCACTTCCGTGAGTTGTAAAACATGTACTTCTGTAGCATTAGAAGCAAACAAGCTAGCATTGCTAAAAAGCTCCAGCTCTTTATTACGGAACAGTTCACTTTATTGTAACACTTGTTTGTGTATATGGGCCATTATACAGAATTGGTTCTGTACAACTTGTGTATGTATATAAAAATTGTATAATATCCAAGGTACACCATTTCTAGTAATTGTGCAGCTAATTCTCATATTGTATTATCAGAAAGTTCTGGAATATTTGTCCTTTCCCCAAATTTGTCACTAACCAAACACAATAATACACAATGTAATAAGAGGAGTGATATTGACCTATTAAGATTAAAATTTGCTTACATCTTCCTTGTAAATATACATTTTATATTATCTATTTTGTTAAAAAAAATTCTGAGGTAAATCAAAAACAATTACAATTTTAACAATACTTCAAGTGTGATTTATGAGATTTATTGTACCTGGTTTTTCTTTGTAAAAGGCAAAAAGTTGATCATACTGATTTCAAACTATGCATTGAACCAAACACTATCATAACATCTTAGGTGATAATTCAGCATACTTTATTTATGACTAAACATCCCATGTTCGGTTGTGATTGCACATTTTTGGTAGTAAAAGTAATGTTTTGGTAGCGACCACATCACACTACAGAATTTTAATCCACATACTAAAACACTACTAAAACATACTGAAAATTTGCATAACTGTACTAAAATTTTGTTTATTCCCCCAAATAAAGGATTATGTGTTTCCTTTTGTTACTACCGAAACAATGATGACATGTTTCGGTTGTGACTGTTTCGACAATTTTATAGGATAACACCCCAAAAAACAAGGATGTCACTACCAAAACTTCACCAAATGTTTTGATCATGACTGTTACGGCAATGACAGTTTATGGGATAACACCCCAAAAAACAAGATGTCACCACCAAAACTTCACCAAATGTTTTGATTATGACTGTTACAGTAGTGACAGTTTTATCGGTAACACCCAAAAAAACTAAGACGTTACTACCGAAACTTCACCAAATGTTTCGGTAGTGACAATTTTATGGGATAACACCCCAAAAAACAAAGAGGTTACTACCAAAACTTCACCAAATGTTTTGATCATGACTGTTACGGTAGTGACAATTTTACGGGATAACACCCAAAAAAACAAAGGCGTCACTACTGAAACTTCATCAGATGTTACGGTCGTGACTGTTATGGTAGTGATGATTTTATGGGATAACACCCCAAAAAACAAAGACGTTACTACTGAAACTTCACCAAATGTTTTGATCATGACTGTTATGGTAGTGACAATTTTATCGGTAACACCCAAAAAAAAAACAAAGAGGTCATTGCCAAAAGTTCACCAAATGTTTCAGTCATGACTGTTTCGGTAGTGACAATTTTACGGGATAACACTCAAAAAAACAAAGGCGTCACTACTGAAACTTCATCAAACTACTGAAACTTCATCAAATGTACGGGATAACACTCAAAAAAACAAAGGCGTCACTACTGAAACTTCATCAAATGTTTCGGTCGTGACTGTTACGGTAGTGATGATTTTATGGGATAACACCCCAAAAAACAAAGACGTCACTACCGAAACTTCACCAAATCTTTTGATCATGACTGTTCCGGTTGTGACCGTTTTGGTAGTGACAATTTTATGGCACAATATCAGTCAGACTTCTGAACACATTTTACTTTGAAAGAATGGGGCCTGTCTACTCGCCATGTAGCTATAGATGTAGAGAGAGGGACACATAAATATTTCCTAATCATAAATGTAGGGGTGTAGTTAAAATCAGTCTCAGCCAATGGACTAAAACATACATGGTAGTGACATGGAAAAAAACAGGACACATTTTTTTTTTTTTACATAAAGTTTCAGAATTTACTAAGAAAATATAAAATACATATTTTTTTGAACTTCAATTAAAAAAAAAAAAAAAAAAAAAAAAAAAAAAAAAATATATATATATATATATATATATATATATATTTTAACAACAATGGAATAAAATGCAAAAATGATATCAATATAATTTTCATAAGTTGAAATTTAGGGGTTAGGGTTCTGGACAGCCATGATTTTATATATATTAAGCTTCCTGATATTTTAAATATTATTGATATTAATTGATATTTAGTAATATTATTATAAATATAATTTAATATTTAATAAAAGGATCTTAGTAAACATCGAAGATTTGAATACTTAAATGCTTTTTAAATGTATTTTTTGGTTGTGGGACAGCAGTTTGTACCAGTTCTGTAGAATGGCCCATATAAGAGAATAAATGTGTGTAAATGACATCCGCTCTTTCCATTCAACACACTCCCCACCCAGTTAACTTTGTACTGTGCCTCAGCCATTTTTCCCACAGATAACATGTGACAATCCACACCGTCCCAGTGGAATCCGGCACGGCCATCCTGACTGCAGAGCCTTTGGGTGCTCTGGCCAATACGTGAACAGGGGTGGACCCTAGAAATTCCACAGCCGCAGCGTCTCTCTAACACTTGCTTGACCTGAATGACCCCCAATAACCCCCCTCACCCACAACCCTGATGCCCTGACGGAAATTTCAAAGGCCAGCAGATTAACCCTACAATGCTGTGAGGTCCTAACAACTCTGAATTATGAGCAAAACTTTGTTTTAAAACCTGTTGTACACAATCTACTACAAGCATCTATTATTTGATTGATACTTTTAGTATAATTGTAAAAACATAAACCTCAGGTCATGCCATACACATCTTTCTTTGCTGATTTTTATACAGCAAATGTAAAAATAATTTTTATATTGTTAGTAATATTGCACTGTATTGTGTCGCATTGTATATGCTTTGCCTCCAAACTAAAACCTACAAAAAAGCATTTAAATAATCTTACTAAGACATAGAATGATATAGAGACATTTTAGAGAATTTTATTGTATGTTTTGTCCATTTAAAAATCAAAAATACACCAAATTGCATATTTTAGCTCAGTTTTGCCCTTTGAATAAAGCTGATTTTGTTTTCTCCCAAGTATGATCTCATATTTATCTATATAATATCTGATGTATCAATTGTGACCCTGAACCACAAAACCAGTCGTAAGTAGCACAGACACATTTGTAGCAACAGCCAAATAGATAATTTTTTCTTTTGCCAGTCATTGATATTAAGTAAAGATCATGTTCCATGAAGATATTCTGTAAATTTCCTACCGTAAATACATCAAAACCTAATTTCTGATTAGTAATATGCATTGCTAAGAACTTCATGTGGACAACTTTAAAGGTGTTTTTTTCAATATTTCCTTTTTTTTGCACCCTCAGATTCCAGATTTTCAAATAGTTGTATTTCAGACAAACTGTCCTATCATAACAAACCACACATCAATGGAAAGTTTATTTATTCAGCTTTCAGAAAAAAAAAAAAAAATCCTTATGACTGGTTTTGTAGTCCAATGTCACAAATATGAAACAAAACATACACCTGTATGAATACGCTTTGTAGATTCTCTTCTATATTTTGTTTTAAAGGTTAATTAACACTTTAATTTTAAAAAATCTGAGTAGTGTCATGTTTTACATGGTTAAAATGATTTCTTTAAGTGTGCGGTGTCATTTTTCATTATTGCAGAAATAAACTATTTGTAGTTTGATTCATCTCAAAAAGTCAATGGCATTCAAAAATCAATCAAACAAGCTATATTCCAAGTCCTATGTTAGATTTGCATTCAACCAAAAGCTGTATTTAGCAACTCGTTTTGACAAATTGCTCATCTTCTTATGAATCTTGTTAGACCAGCACTAGTGTGCTGGAGAGGCCCAGCAGTCAGACCTCAGCTCGCTTCTCTCTCTTGTTGTGTTAGCAGTGGCTGATTCAGCACTCAACACTTGAATGAGCGGCCATTTTCCCTCAGCACATCTCTGCATGAGAAGTGACGTCACAACCTGGCTACGCCACGACAAATTGAACACGGAGAATTATTAACGCCAGGTAGGTGTTTGATTTAGAAGGACACTTCTTTCCCCGTATTAATTTATGAAATGTACAGCTTTTAATTTTTAAACAAATGTGTTGGTTATATTTTCCATATTTACGTTTAATTTCAGCGTTACTGTATTATTTTATTAGGCCTATACTTAATTCAAAATCACAGCAATCTTTAAATTAAAATGAATGTCCACAGAATCATAGAGTAACTGGGCACGGAGGCAGATGGCGTAGGAGTGAGCTGCAGTGATGTTACAATGCCACCTTGTGGTCACAAAGTGAACGTTTTAAAAGAGTTTTATCAAATGAGTGACTTACCATCAACAGCATTTCGAAACTAAGGTCTAAAACATAATAATGAACTCATTAGGCAACCCATTAAAAATAATTAAGTAATTAGCTGGAAGCTGGATCAAAAACAAATAGGCCTACCACTAACGACCAGACTATTAAACTAGACGTGTTTACAACGGGGTTGAACCACAAATATTCAAATATTACGCTTCTAAACGATACGACAGTTTCTCCATATTCAAAGCATGTACAATAAACAATTCTCTCATACATGTTAGCAATATTGAGTTTTTTTTGTAGCAGGTAAACTTATTTTTTAAATTCAAATTGACATCCTCATCTCATTCAGCGTGTGAGAATATTTCCCGCAATGCCCCAAATCCAGTTATCCAAATATTTTAATATTTGATATTTGATGTCGGAAACAAGGAACCGGCAAATAATAACCGCAAAAGCCAAAAAGCATGAATGAAAATAATAATATATACCCAGATAACAGTTTTTAGTTCGTTTTTGGTTCCTAGAAAGTTAACCAGAAATAGTTTTCTTAACGTTCCCAGGATGTTAGTTTTTGTTTGTAGAATGTTCCCAGAACATTAGTTTTTTTGGTTTGTAAAACATTAACATTATTCTAAAGTTCCCAAGGTTATTTTTTAGGGTTTGTTTTTGGTTAGCCAGGAAGTTTTCTTAATGTTCCTCGAACGTTAGTTTTTGTTTGTAGAACGTTCCCAGAACAATAGTTTTTTTTTGTTTGTAGAACATTAACATTATTCTAATGTTCCCAGAACGTTTGTCTTTTGGTTCCTAGAAAGCTAGTTTTTAGAACGTTATTATAACATTCCCAGAAAGCTGTTTTGTTAAGATTTGTTTTTGGTTAGCAAGGAAAGTTTTCTTAATGTTCCTAGAAAGCTTTTGTTTGTAGAATGTTCTCAGAACATTGATCTAACGTTTTGAGTTCCCAGAAAGTTTTTCTTTTGGTTTTTAGAGCATTATTATAACATGACCAGAACGTTTTTTTTTTGGTTAAGGTCTGTTTTTTTGCTTGGCCAGGACAGTTTTCTTAGAAATAGAACGTTTTTGTTTGTATAATGTTCCCAACGTTAATCTAATGTTCTTAGAATGTTAGCTTTGGGTTCCCAGCAAGTTACTTTTTGGTTTTTAGAACATTATTTTGTTTAGGTTTGTTTTTGGTTAGCTAGGAAATTGAATGCTAGTTTTTGGTTTGTATAACGTTACTACACTCTTAAAAATTAAGGTGCTTCACGATGCCATAGAAGAACCTTTTTTGGATAAATGGTTCCATAAAGAACCTTTAAAGGAACACTTTTTTTTTTTTTAAAATAGGCTCAACTCCCCCAGTTAAACAGCTGAGTTTGACCGTTTTCGAATCCATTCAGCCAGTCTCTGGGTCTGGCGGTAGCACTTTTAGCATAGCTTAGACTTGGTTTGTCTAACATTAACATTATTTTAAAGTTCCCAAGGTTATTTTTTATGGTTTGTTTTTGGTTAACCAGGAAGTTGTCCTAATGTTCCCCGAACGTTAGTTTTTGTTTGTCGAACGTTCCCAGAACAATATATAACATTAACATTATTCAAATGTTCCCAGAACATTTATGAAAAGGTAAGAAAGAGATGGTTCTGTGTGGAACCAAAAATGGTTCTTCTATGGCAATGCTGTTAAGAACCTTTTAAAGCACCTTTATTTTTAAGAGTGTTGTTAGTTTAACATTTCCCTAAACTCTTTACTCCAGTATGATCACCATGCTGCACGTAGGTAATCATCCAGCACAATCACAACGCAGTATAGGAGTATGGAAATGATCAGCTTTAAAAAAAAAAATAAAAAAAAAAATTTTTACTTTAAAACTTAAGTATACTTTTGTAGGTATAATGAGCTTAGTCCTACAAGTAACTTTTGGCTCCCCTTATGAATATTAACCATGGTTTTATTATAATAAAAGTAACCATCTTTTTTTTTCTTGACGTATTGATCATTTTTATAGCCACATTTTTACTACAAATACAATACAACTATGGTTAGTGTAGTAAAACCATGGTTTATCTATAGTAACCATGTTTTTTTTTTTTTTATTTGTAGTAAAACCATGGTTAATTTTTGTACAGTAAATATATATATTTTAAATTATGTAATGACAAGCTGTCATGACTTACTAAGCATATATTTATTTATTTATTTATTTATTTATTTATTTTACAGTGTGGAAGTAGACAGAGTGTAGAAGTCATGTCCTCCTTACCCACCTTATTTTTCCCAGAGTGGATGCGCTCATTTGTAAATTTATGGGTGTGGTTTATGGTCTCATCAGTTTCCAGTTATTTTTAAATGACATTGCAAATTGTTGTCTCTCACCATATTATTTTAACATATTATCTTAATTATGAGCACATTGGGTTGTAGAGCAAACAGTTTTACCGTTTACCGCACGCTTTTATTCTTCTCATTATTTCTCTTTAGCAGCTAATGAACCGGAAGTCTCTCCCATAGGCTTACTTCTGCATGAAAGAAAAAGGTAGATAGTAACCAAGGTTAATTTTCACAAAACTTAAATGACATTAAACCAGTTTTAAAACAAATTTGAATTTCATAGCATTTACAAAAACAAGTTGCTCAACTGATCTCGATAAGCTAATGCAACGTAAAAACATTAATTTTTTTTTTTTTTTTTACAGTGTAGCAAAAATGTGAAGTTGCTGCAATCGGAAATAAAACCGCTTACGCATACAGTTAGAGTCATGTTTATTTACAGCAGAATCCTGACTAAGGAGAAGAAAGGGAAGGTTATGAGAGCTGAAATGTTTTCAGTACAGCTCATTTGGATCCACATTTCACTACACTTTTTAATTTATTTATTTGATTTTTTTTTTTTTTTTTATACAGAATCCTTTTGGCTGTTAATGTTGATAGCCCAACAGAGCTTAGCGCCCTCTGCAGGCAGGGAGGATGATGGAGGGGAAAAAAAAAAAAAAAAAAAAAAAAAAAAAAAAAGGAAATTGAAGTACAAAACAAAAATCCACAGCATTAGGGGGGAAGTGAAAGAAAAAATACAAACAATGGGATAAAACAAACAAACCAAAAAAAGCACTCTTCCATTAAAAAACAAAACAAAATAACATTTGAGTTTCAATGCAATCATCATGATCGTCATTTATATTGTTCTTTTTTTTCTTGTAATGTCTTTAAGGGTGGCAGAGGGACAGTGAAGAGGTTTGTGGGGGATGTCCATGATGCTCAGGTTTAACCAAGGCCCACTGCCAGGCAAACGGTCATACTGAATATTCAGGCAACGCAGTGCCAATGTTTCGCGCGAGGTCCAAGCCGGCCGCGGGGGTCAGAGCGGTCCGGTCTCGTCACCCCCCTCTCGGACTAATTCTCTTGTGCGACTCATCGTCCACGACCCCGTGTCTGCGCCTCAGAGTTTCAGAGTGTCGCACGAGCACGGTTGCCCTGAAAACGCAGCTTTTGAAGAACGACACGCTGTACAATTGACATGCAAGGCCAGACGACTAACAGATTAAAAAACAGGTAACAACAGGTAAAAAAAACAAAACAAAAAAAAAAACAAAAAAAAAAAAAGAAAAAAGAAAAGAAACAAAAGCAAACCTCAACGGACTGAGCCAGCAAAATGCATTATTTTCTACAACGCACACACACGCACGCACACACATTCACTCAATCTTGCACCTCAATTCCAGTTTCATCATTGCAGAGCCAATTGGGTTGAAGGAATGACTACAAACAAAACAATTAATGCTTGAAATACTAGTGGAAAAAAATTCGGCCTGTTTAAATAACTAAGCTTAGTACAATCCTTAAACATTTCCCCCCGTTAGCCCGGCAGAGCTCATCTTCAGTGGTCCATCCAGAGCCGTGGAGGTAACAGCATACATTCATACAGAAACGCAAAATCACACCAACCCTTGTGTTCAAAGGCCAAAGAGTTGAACGACCCACTGCAATGAGTTTTATGGAAGAAGTGAGCAAAAGGAAAAGAAATATGCGTATTTGGAGATCTAAAAGTAAGGAAATGAAAACCGTTTGCCGTTACAATTCATTTTCGCCCGTTCGTACACACACACACGCGATCTCACGCACACTCGCACCTCAACATGATAACCCCTAATACATGTGTACACATATATACATAGAGCTGTACGCCCCCACAATTTATAATGCATCATTTCTGTATATGCCAAGAATAAAATCTTTCTAAATAAAATACATGTTTCTGCGAAGGAAGGGTTGTTAGAAAGGGAAATCGGGATGGATGCGGGTTGGGTTTTATCAGAAAGGGAAAGAGAGAACGAGGGAAGGAAGGGGAAATAACGACGCTGTCCTCTACTGTGTGCTGGTCCCTTATAGGGTCATCGTCATCCCGAGCTGTGGCAGAATCTACGTTCCTCGTCCACAGAGCGGTAAATAAAGAAATCTCAGTCTGTAAATCCGTAACGGCGCCGAACGGTACAAATGGAAACACGCTCGGAGCTCAAAGCGGCTCCGGTTCACGTCCAGATGACGAGCGATCCGGTAAAATGCGGCTGAGTTCGGTGGAACACGGGGAAAAGAGAGAGACAGAGAGAGAAAGGTGGTGTGATGAAGTTGGAATGGAGCTGAGAAAGAAAAGAGGTAGAGGAAATAAAGACAAAGAGAGTATGGTTGGAGCGCATGAATCCATCTGGCAGTGAAGTCCGCGTGCTGCTGTTCATCCACTGGCTGGAGGATGACAACGGGAATGAGGGATGATGAGAAGACGAGTGCAGTTCCTCTCTTCCGACACCTCTCCTTCTCTCTCTTTCGCTCTCTCTTTCTCCGTTTGGTGGGCGGGAGGGAGGGATGATGGGAACTTGTGCTGGTCAGAACAGCATCATACCTCCAGGAAGCGGGAGCTGCTGGACTTGGCGTGGAAGGGCTCGGACCACATGCGCCGTAGGTCCCCCTGTGGAGCAAAAGACCCAGACAGAATTACTACCAATTCACATCAAGAGCGAGTTGAGTGATAAACACACATCCAAACACACAGCTTCTGAGTAAAGTTATTTAGTTAACATTAGTTAACATGAACTATGAATGAACAGTACTTCTACAGCATTTCTTAATCTTAATGTAAATTTCAGCACTTACTAATGCACTATTAAAATCACAAGTTGTTCGTTAACAGTTAATGCACTATGAACAACATAAACAAACAATGAACGACTGTATTTTTATTAACTAACATTAACAAAGATAAATAGCGTAACAAATGTATTGTTCATTTTTCGTTCGTTAGTTAATACATTAACAAATGTTAACAAATGAAACCTTATCGTGAAGTGTTACCATGAAATAAAGTACAAAGTAAAATAAAATACTAAAATCATTAAAAAACAGCAATAAAATAAAATAGTAATAATGCTAATAAATAGCAGTACAATAAAATAGTAGTTGTAATAATAATAATAAACAACAGTAATAAGATTATTTACAATGACTATAAATTACAACAACTCGTTATTATTTTGAGTGTATTATCCACATATATACCTTCTCTCTTGATAGTCAATGAGTTTAAGATAAAATAAAATAATAAACAGCAATAAAATAAAAAATTAGTAGTAATAATAATAAACAACTAATAAGATTTACAGTGACTATAAATGACTAATAATAATAATAATAATAATAATAATAATAATAACAACGTTATTTTTAACTTGTATTATTTTATTACCATTATCCACAAAAGCTTCTTTGTTAATAATCAGTAAGTTAAAAAAATAAAAAATTAAAATTAATAATGATAAACAGTAATAAATACAACTAGTAAAAAGAATAATAATAATAATAATAATAATAATAATAATAATAAACAACAGTAATAAAAAGATTTAAAATGCCTATTATTGACAATCATAATAAACAACAACGTTATTATTTTGTTACTATTCACATATTTAAAAGCCTCTTTCTTGGTGGAGTTTAAAATAAAATTAAATTAAATTAAAAATAAAATAGTAATAATGATAAACAGTAATAAAACTAATAATAATAATAATAATAATAATAATAATAATAATAATAATAATAATAATAATAAAATAATAAGTAATAAAAAAAATTACAATGACTTATTGACATAATAATAATAATAATAATAATAATAATAATAATAATAATAAGTATTATTATAATAATTAACAACAACAACAACAACAACAACAACAATAATAATAATTTTATAACTATAAACAAAATTGCAACAACATTATTATTGTGTTATTATTATCCACATATTTAAAAGCCTCTCTCTTGATGGTCAATGAGTTGAAAATAAAATAAAAATAGTAGTAGAAGTAGTAGTTATAATAATAATAATAATAATAATAATAATAATAATAATAATAATAATAATAATAATAAACAGTAATAAAAACCATTTACTGACTTTTATTTAATGACCAGATTACTACTACTACTACTACTAACAATAACAACAACGTTAATATTTTGTTAGTATTATTTACATATTTAAAAGCTTCTCTCTTGATAATCAATGAGTTAAAAATAAAATAAAAGTGATAAAATAAAATCAAAAAAAATTAAATAGTGGTAATAACAACAACAACAACAACAACAACAACCCGTAATAAGATTACCAAAAAGATTTACAATGACTATGACTAATAATAATAATAATAATAATAATAATAATAATAATAATAATAATAGTAATAATAACGTGTTACTATTTTGTTACCAGTAATAAATATTATTTTATCCTATTTTTTAATTTACATTTTTCCTTAAAACTTTTTTTCCCATTGCATTTCTTTCGCTTGCATAATCTATAACATGTTTTGTGCATAAAAATGAACTTAATAAAAATATAATTTCCCATCTACTATATCTGGTCTGAAATGTGTTTGGTAAGATAAAGTGCACTGTTTAATTATACCGTCTATGTGAATACACTGATGCATGTGATAAAAACACAATGTCCCAGTGCCCATCATTCCTGCATATTCATCTGACCCATTAGCAGAGCAATAAACTGCAAACATATCAGAGCTCACAAAGATGAGATACAGTCACACATTACTACAGCGAATGTCAGTGGGTCTGTGGCTGCATGACAGAAAGTTACAGATACCTCACTCAGCACACTTTAAGGTGTTACGTGACAGTTCTGACAGCTAGTCTTGTTATAGTTACAAGAGGCTTGTGCATACGAGTGTACAAACCTTTATTTTGCCTCATCTTCTTTACTTGATATCAAGTTAAATGTTTCACTAACATGTTAAATTGTGCAGAAATGCTGACGAAAGCGGCACAAACCTGCGTGTCTGTGCTTACATAATCTATGATTACACCTGTTCAGTCCATGAAGGTCACACCCATCCACACACACACACACACACACACACCTCACAACTGAACCATTCAACCAACAACAAAAGACCTAATTTATCCTTTAATATGATAAACAACTACACCAACCAGAATACAGGTCAATGCAATATAAACTGCATGCCTACATGGAAAAACACACTGTGGGAGCTTCCTGTTTTTGTAGATGGGTTTTGTATTTAATTTTGCTAATCCTAATTTGCTTGTCCCCGTTTATTTTTAGGCACACGGAATGTGCTGTAACAGACTTGAAAACACATGATTTTATCTTGTTGATGATTATCACGTCCAACAAGTACTACAGCATACCTTGACACACACACATGCTTTAAAACATGTCTAAACCGGTTATTAAAATAACATACTATATATACTATATTATATTTGACTTGGCATGAACCGTTTAGTGACTATTTGGCCATTGTCAAAGAAAACCACCTTCCTATTTCATAAAGCTGCATATAGCTACTGAAACAGCATTTCGACTTCCATAAATGTGAAAAAATGTTCCACAATTGATCGTTTCTATGGGAAAGAGAGGCTGTTTCTATGACGACGGAACTACACAGAACGGATCAGATAATGTTACAACACATGCAGAACAAAACATCTGCCACAGTGAAAAGAAACCGGCGTACAATTGGCGCTTCAATAGAAGGAATGCGAATTACCCGCAGAGACGCACACAGGTGTGTGCGCTTGCACATAAATAATGTAGCACAGTGTTATGGATATGGCACACTCCCTGCTCAAATAACCTGACAATGAAAGGATGTAGACTTCTGTGTTGCTTCTGAGCAGGTGAGGAAAAGGTGATTCTACGAAATTAAGGTGACACCGTTTCAACATTTCCTAGAAATGAGGCAATAGCATCCCCGTGGAGATTCAGGTGTTGGTTTGAACAGACGCACCTTCAGGTAGGCCATGGTGAGCAGAGGCAGCAGGGTGAAGGGCACCAGGTACAGGAGGGCAGGCTGGGCCGCGCGGTGAATACGAGAGGCCACGGTTGCAGTCAAAAGACCTGAGATGGGAAGAGAGAGAATCATTAAATGTTGCAGGAGAAAAGTGCTGAATCCAAGTAATATTACATACAGCCTGTTTACAGAATGAATGACTCTTCTGAATCTTTTTAATGAATCAAACACATTCTTAAAAAGTTAGTTCATCCAAAAATGAAAATTCTGTCATTAATTATTCACCCTCATGTCGTTCCAAACCCGTACGACTTTTGTTCATCTTCAGAACAATTGTTGAATAAAGTTATTTGTTTTCTTTGTGCACAAAAGGTATTCTTGTAGCTTCATAAGATTACGGTTGAACCACTGATGTCACATCTACTACACTGTGTGCAGAATTATTAGGCATGTTGATATTCTGGTCATATTTTTTTTTCCAAACACATTTTACCAATTCCAAACCACATCAGTCTTAATAACTACTGTCAATTTTGTATTTAATCATTTATATGTGATATATAATTGTCCGTGAAGGCTGGAAGTGAAAAACTCCTTATATTCAGGTGTGCAGAATTATTAGGCATGTTTTCTTTTACAGATAAAATGAGCCAAAAAAGATATTTAACCCAGACTGAAAAGTCCAAATTATTAAATGCCCATAAGAAGAATGCAATACTAATGCATTACAAGAATTTGCAAAGTTAAGTCTTGACCATTGGACAGCGAAATGCTTGTTGAGTCTGCATGGTCAGAAAAAACAGGTGGAGAAGAAAAGATGGATGTTAACTGCAAAAGAATTAGGAATTAAGGTGAAGAATTAGGTGTGACACCATCAGGAACCGTTTCCAGTTCTCCAGCGCCACCATTTTCCAGAACTGCAACCTACCTGGAGTCTTCAGAAGTGCAATGTGTCAGGTTCTCAGAGACTTTGCTTGGTAAAAAATCCTAAAAAATGCTCCTGACTTAATAAGAATAACAAGCTGACGTGTTGTTAAATACATGAAGACATTTTTTCTTTTTTTTTTTTTTATAGGCTTTATAGACAGATGAGTTGAGAGTGACTCTTGAAGGACAAGCATCACATCCTCTTGTACCTCTGATTCAAGAATTTATCTTCCAAAATCTGGCAGTAAGTTTTGGGAGTTCATTTTAGTCCATCTCTGCAAGTCAGACTTTTCAGGATAAGAGACTAAACATGAACTCCCAAAACTTACTGCCAGATTTTGGAAGATAAATTCTTGAATCAGAGGTACAAGAGGATGTGATGCTTGTCCTTCAAGAGTCACTCTCAACTCATCTGTCTATAAAGCCTATAAAAAAAAAAAAAAGAAAAAATGTCTTCATGTATTTAACAACACGTCAGCTTGTTATTCTTATTAAGTCAGGAGCATTTTTTAGGATTTTTTACCAAGCAAAGTCTCTGAGAACCTGACACATTGCACTTCTGAAGACTCCAGGTAGGTTGCAGTTCTGGAAAATGGTGGCGCTGGAGAACTGGAAACGGTTCCTGATGGTGTCACACCTAATTCTTCACCTTAATTCCTAATTCTTTTGCAGTTAACATCCATCTTTTCTTCTCCACCTGTTTTTTCTGACCATGCAGACTCAACAAGCATTTCGCTGTCCAATGGTCAAGACTTAACTTTGCAAATTCTTGTAATGCATTAGTATTGCATTCTTCTTATGGGCATTTAATAATTTGGACTTTTCAGTCTGGGTTAAATATCTTTTTTGGCTCATTTTATCTGTAAAGGAAAACATGCCTAATAATTCTGCACACCTAAATATAAGGAGTTTTTCACTTCCAGCCTTCACGGACAATTATATATCACATATAAATGATTAAATACAAAATTGACAGTAGTTATTAAGACTGATGTGGTTTGGAATTGGTAAAATGTGTTTGGAAAAAAAATATGACCAGAATATCAACATGCCTAATAATTCTGCACACAGTGTATTTTAACGATGTTCTTGTTAGCGTTCTGAAACTTGAATGTGGTAGTATCGTTGCCGTCTATGAAGGGTCAGAAAGCTCCTGGATTTTAAACATCTTAATTTGTGTCAAGAAGATGATCATAGATCTTACGCGTTTGGAACGACATGATGGTGGATAATAAATAACAGAATTTTTATTTTTGAGTGAACTCTTTAAAGGTTAAAGTTCACTTCCAGAACAAAAAATTACATATACTCACCCCCTTGTCATCCAAGATGTTCATGTCTTTCTTTCTTCAGTCGTAAAGAAATTATGTTTTTTGAGGAAAACATTTCAGGATTTTTCGCCATATAGTGGACTGATGTGGTGCCCCGAGTTTGAACTTCCAAAATGTAGTTTAAATGCGGCTTCAAACAATCCCAAAAGCGGTTATAAATGATGCCAGCCAAGGAAGAAGGGTCTTATCTAGCGAAACGATCGATTATTTTATTAAAAAAAAAAATTCAATTTAAATACTTTTTAACCTCAAATGCTCATCTTGTCTAGCTCTGCTAGGTATTCCAGTTCAAGACAGTTAGGGTATGTCGAAAAATCCCACCGCATTTTCTCCTCCAACCTCAAAATCATCCTACATCGCTGCAGAAGTGCTGACCCAGTGTTTATAACAAAAAAAAAAAAAAAAAAAAAAAAAAAAAAAAAAGTGCTAAGATCATCAAACACCCTCTTACAAAAAAATGACATGGTAAAACAGCGATGTAGGACGATTTTGAAGTTGGAGGAGAAAATGAGAAGGGAGATTTTCGACATACCCTAACTGTCATGAACCGGAATACACAGAGCTAGAAAAGACGAGCATTTAAGGGTTAAAAAGTATATAAATTGTAGATTTTTTAGGAAATTAACCGATCTTCCTTGGCTGGGATCATTTAGAGCCCTTTGAAGCTGCGTTTAAACTACATTTTGGATGTTCAAACTCGGGGGAGTTGAAGTCAACTATATGGAGAGCATTCCTTATGTGTTTTTGCTCAAAAAACTATTTCTTTACAACAGAATTTTTTACGGAACTTGGATGACAAGGGGGTGAGTACATTATCTGTACATTTTTGTTCTGAAAGTAAACTACTCCTTTAAAATGGAAAAAAAAAAATGGAATCTAGAAAAAAAAAAAAAAGAATTTGGAAAAAAATAAAACATTTCATAGTGTCTTAATGAAATTTTGTTAAACTTTTAATACATTTCTATTAAATTGTGCAAGCTTTTATTATTTGAATTAATTGGATATGCTTTTCAATAAACAAAATGTAATTTAACCATTAAAACAGTCTAGAAAAATTAAAATGGAAAAGAAAAACGAAAACTAGACAGACAAAATCATTAACAGAATGACAGACTAAATGACAGGACAACAACAGAATAGCTGTTTTCATCAGCCATTATCCAACTTAATTCACAAAAAGAAACTCAATGCATTATATGCTCGCTTGAGATGGTTTCTGACTTATTTGGAAATGCAACTGCCGAATAAATTCCTCCACACGCTAGGGATGGCTCGATACCATAATTTTGGCTTCTGCATGATACCAGAATGTGATACCTCAGAATCAATACTAAATCGATATAAATAACCAGCCTTAAAAGATAAGTGAACTGAAAACAATTTAGTAAGTAATGTTAACATACTAAATAGGGGTGCTCTGATTGATCGGCTACCGTTCAGTATCGGCCGATAATCGCTTGGGGATGTTTGATCAGCGGTCTCTAAAAAGGCCGATCTCATAAACCGATATAAAGCTGATTGCCATGCCAGGTTTGGTACGACACACAGTGGCACCATCTCAGTCTCTTTTTGGCAAGGGTAAAACAATTATAATGCTGAAGGTGAGGTACAATTCATATTTCTTCATTAAATAACTTATAAAGTAATTTGAAAACCTTATGTGAGCCGTAATTTCACAAAAAGCATGAATGAATGACGGCACGCTCTCTCTCATTCTCTCTCAAAAGTGCGCTAATGGCTTCCAATCACCACATCGCGTCTGACTATAAGCAGCTGCACAGTTGACACAGGAATTGTTACCTGCACAATAGAATCAGTGTCGCATCGTTGCTAAAATGTATAAACTGCATTTCTTTTTAATTCTTTCCAGTGTTTAACCATTCAGCGCTCGCACGCTCTCCTGGAGACTGGGTGCTTATGCACACTTGACGCGTACACACATAACGCCGCGTTCACATAACTCCGTTTGCAGTGCAGATTTTTTTTTCTGCGCTCATGCTAACGGATTAAAGCGTTCAAGCTGCACACGGTTGCGGTCTGGCAGTGCGTTCCAGGAGCACTGTATCAGCAGCAGTGCAGAGATCATTTCCGCAAGTCTGTGTTGCACGCAGAATTAGCGTGACAGTGCATTGTTTGCGGTAAATATGAACAAGGATTGACATGAAAATGTCGTGCATATCGTTAAAGTCTATTGTGTTTCACAGTCAACACATATGGGTTTTGTTTTTAGAATAAATGTTATAAATGATAAATGAACTAATACATGTTTAGTATTAGGGGTGCTAAACATGTATTAGTTAATTTAGCATTTATAACCAATTATTGACCTCGATCAGGGGTCACCAAACTTGTTCCTGGAGGGCCGGTGTACTGCAGAATTTACCTCCAACTTTCCTCAAAACATCTGCCTGGAAGTTTCAAGTATAGAGGGTATGCATTGACATCACTTTCCTACTGGGACACGTCCCCTCAGCCGGACTGAGTGGCAAAAGAGCCTTCAGCATGAATAGATTTAATAGGGAAGATGTGAAAACGTGGGTAAAACAAACGATAATCAGTTTAAACTAAAGGTTGCTGAACTTGATATAAAGTTCCTAACAACTTAACAAATATCCAGTGGTCAATGACTATTGATGCAGCCAGAAATCGTGTTTTCTAACACTTACATGTGTCTGATTTTGACGCAGACGAAAACAAATGCAAATTTGCCTGTGACCTCATTTTGTAAATACAAAATAGGTTGGTCTAAACCCCGGTGATCACTTATATCAATGTTATATATATTGTCATATCGTCCAGCTGAAAAACGTATATAGTTTTTGTCCGTGTTTACTTAAAAACATCCAGTTACGCAGAAATTAATATGGCAAATATTTAGCTGATGACTTGTCAATACGATATACTACAATACAATATATAGGATATGATTGGGAGATTATTTGTTTCTTTGAATTGCAGCGATTAATTTGCTTCTCTTTTCAGTAGCTTTCAGCAGTCTGTTAAAATATACCTATAAAAATATAAAATCTCTTTGTACAGTCAATCGCAAAGCTTGTTCTAGTTTTACAGGTGTTCTGTGTGTTCTGTCGCAGCATTCGCAGCAATGCTGCCACTCAGTCTTTTTGCCACTAAGTGGGCGGAGCCACAGCCAGTCCAGCTGATGGTGACGTCACATGCATACCCTCTATACCTAGTAAGACCTTGATTAGCTGGTTCAGGTGTGTTTGATTAGGGTTGGACCTAAACTCTGCAGCGACACCGGCCCTCCAGGACTTTGTCTGGTGACCCCTGACCTAGATTAATAAGTGCTGTAATACTGTTAGGTCAGCTTACCTAATGAATTTGAACAAAGGTTGCTTTACTGTAATGTGTTATTCTAAAAGTAGAAATCACGTTATCATCTCTCTTTCTCTCTCTGGTTGTTTTCAGATTTCAGACTCTGATAGCCAAAGAAAAAGCATATGACTTACACATGATTTATAGCAATGCTTGCATGCAGGTGCAGTAAGGTCAGCTCGTTTACTTTTATCTGTTTTGCATGCAAAATAATGTCAAATTTCACTTCTACCGTTGTCTTTATGTACTAGTTTCGAGCGCGTTGATGGAGTTTCGTCTGTTTGATAATCCATCGCGTTGTTCTGTTGTCACATTTACCTGTTGTGCAGCAATTTGGGAAGCTAAATGATAGTATCAAACCATTTGACATAAAATATATATACCGGTATTTTTCCAGTACCAGTATACAGCGCATCCCTACCATGAGCATCAAAAAACTCACGTGACTTTGCGCTATGGGATGACATAACCTGATGATAGGCACAGACAGGACTAAATGATACAGAAAGAAAAAAATTTCTGCTGCATCTCTTCTCAACCCAATCCACCTTTTTAATGCAAGTGTTCAGATGATACTGTTGCGATACGCACCGACAAAGTAACCAATGAGGGTGCAGTGGAAGTAGGAAACCCGCTGCATGCGGCCGGACATGTTGACAGGCCCGGGCACTTCTCCGTTGGCCTGTTTCTTATAGTTGTCGTATCGGAGCACGAAGCACAGCAGCAGACCCGGCATGACGATGTCGCCGATGCCCAGCATGGAGAAGTGGCTGCCGGTGGAGCTCGGGAACACCAGCTTTCCGGGAAGAGAGAGGCGGGGGACGTCCCGTCCCATGCCGGGGCCCAGATGCAGCTTGCGTGAGAGCACGTCGAGGGGGTTGTCGGCGGGCTGCGTGGCCACCTTCACCATCACGTTGCTGTTGAAGATGTAGGCGGAGAAGAAGACCTACCGGAGAGAGAAGGAGATGAGTCAGAGGGACAGACCAGCTTGCCCTGCTGTTTTAAGACGCTGAGAGAGAGTGATGTCAGGCTTGTGTAAGCGTGTTTGGACTGATTTGAGACGCTGACGAAAAGGTCCCGACAGTCAGCACCGGGGGTGGGATGGGGAACACGTTTTGGAGTTGCAATAAAAAATTATTTAATTTGCTCTAGCGGTTCACATAGTGGACTGACAACCAAAGGGTCATAGGGTTTGCATTCCAACAACATTTAACCCAGTGTGCATCGACGTAAACATATCCGTTAAACTACTACTCACAAGCAAACAGGGAAACAGCCTTTACAGGATTCCTTGAATATTTCAGGAAGAGTTTTATGAGCTGCAATTACATGTTTAATAGCACAAGCTGGGTGGAGTGGCATAGCAGTGTATGATGATGACGACAGATACAAGTCAATCTTATACACGATTGCTTTATTTGCACGTGAGAGTGACAAAAAACATGACAGAATGAAAATAAGTATCAAGTTTTCTAAACATGTCAAGACGAGCAACAACTTATTATGAAGAAAAGCTTTTAAATCCTGGAAACACCATTTTGAAAGCAATATAGACTGATGATGATGTAGGACTGCACAATTATTTGATATCAAACTGAAATAAATCGCAGTATGGTTTGAAGAAAATGAAGAAATTAAGCCATAAATATTAGTATTGTAAAGTTAAAGTTGCAATGCAAAATTACACAGATTTTAATTTTGCAATAATATTACAATTACTATAAAAACATATTACAAAAACTATACTTTCTTTTTTATTTAGCAATTTGTCTTTAACAATAAAACATTAATAATTATTAACATTTTAATATTACTACTAATTAGGGCTGTCAACGATTAATCGCGATTAATCGCATACAAAATAAAAGTTTAAGTTTGCCTAATATATGTGTGTGTACTGTGTGCAATTATTATGTATATATAAATACACACAAATTAATGTGTATATATATGAGAAATATGTTATTAATATACAAAATTATTTTATTTATATATAATATCAAATTATAAAAATTATAATAAATATATATGCTTGAAAATATTTCTTAAATATATACATGAATGTGTTTGTATTTATATATACATAATAATTACACACAGTACACACACATATATTAGGCAAACTTAAACTTTTATTTTGTATGCGATTAATCGTGATTAATCGTTGACAGCCCTACTACTAATACTAATTATTATTATTTTATAGCCATTTTGATATATATAATCATTATTTTTTTAAAGGTTTTAAAAGGTTCGTATCAGAGAGAAAAATTAAATTAAAAAGAAAATAAACTTAACCAGATCGCCCTCAAAATAAAAAGGTACTTCACATAGAATTTAGCATCATTATTACTAAATGGTTTATAATAATATCTGCATTGAATTATACATATATAATTGCGTTATTAAAAACAACAACAACAACAACAACAATAATAATCATAATAATAATAGGTTTTAAAGGGTTGTATTAGAAAGAAAACAAAAAAAAAATCTGATTCCCCCCATTAAAAGTTACTTAATATTTTTTTGTTTCTGAAAGACAAACTAATAAATAAAATAACTGAATGCAAATTGTGAGATATTTACTGGATTACCCAGAAATACAAAGAATTGTTTTTAAATAAAAAAAAAAAAAAAAAAATTAAAATTAATAACAACAACAATAATAATAATATTATTATAAGTCAGGGCAATCTATTTCATAATAATAGTTTGAGTCTTTCAACTAAAAACTGCCATTGCTAACTAACTATATATTACTAACTATATATTACTAACTATATATATATATATATATATATATATATATATATATATATATATATATATATATATATATAAAAAATTGATTTATTTATTTACTTAATTTTCAAGGAAAAAGAAAAAAAGGTGTGTAAGCCCTAAGTACAAAAAACTAATTTCAACTTTAAGCTTTTAAAAGCCATGAAACTGACATTGTGATGGATCTTTTCTTCTGTACTGTGACACACAGATTGCGCTGCTGTCTATGCAGGGTCAGAAAGCTGTCAGATTTCATTAAAACTATCTTAATTTGTGTTCAAAAATGAACAAAGATCTTACGGGTTTGGGAACAATACGAAGATGAGTAATTAATGATAAATCCCTCATGGTGTGATATGAAGACTTAATGCCCATCCCTAGAAACCAGTATGACTTGCTGCATTAATTGCTTACCCAGAACACATCATAGATGAGGAGGCCTGACAGCAGCAGGCAGGACACCTTCAGACTAGGCAGTCGCACAAATGCGATCATGGCCACACAGAGACCCATGGCAAGTGCTGCGGGATACAGAAACACACAGTTGAGAGGAAAATATCACCACAACATGAGGTATGAGCTAAACGTGTTTACATTCTCTTCCTACACACAAACACAGAGTAACAGCGCGCTGACGCACCGTCCATGAGCAGCCAGTGGCCCGTCAGCACCCAGATGAGAACCAGCATGACAGAGAGGGAAAACGACAGCAGCTCTGCCAACGTGAAGCGGCCGCAGCAGCCGAACGAGATCCTGGAGACAAGAGAGACACACTGGCTCACATGCTGAATACACTAGCAAGTGCACGTCACTCGTCCAAGACATCAGACTCTCTTTTTCACTCCCCAGCATCTGATCTCTAACACTTTTGTCCATTAATACACAAGAGGATTGTTCCACCCAAAGCAAACACCACAGACTCCAGATTACATTGTGAGACTGAGTGAAGCCGCAAGGCAAATCCTTATGAACAAACAGGTTCATTGTCTGTGTAATAAAGATTATTTTAAAAGCCAATTATGTAAGATTTGAAGCATTCTATCAGCCAGAGAATAATAAATTAATAACTTGATTTATGGATGAGCCATATAACTCAAAAATACATTTTTATATAAACCCAAAAAAGTGCTTTTTTAACCCAAATGCTGGGTTCAGCCTGTTGGGTCATTTTATTGGCTTGTTTTTAATATTTTTCCCCAGGTGCTGGGTAGTTTTTCTGTAACTAAGTTGCTTTTTTTTTCTACCCAATCTCTGGTTTGAGCCTGTCTCAGATGAAACAACCCAGTTGCTGAGTTACAGTCAGTCAGAGCGTGGGCTTGTTGAGTCTGCTACAGGAGAGAGCGGTCCTCAGCGCTGCCGATTTTTCTTTACTGTGCTGTTAATTGTATTATTATACACAACGCAACATAAGGATGAGATGTCAGTCAGCTGCATCAGCAACGGTCACTTTGCATGATAGAAACGCCTTTTGCTTTGCATAAAATAAATGGATTTTACTCGTTATAGTATTAAATTTAATTTAATGTGAAAATATGTTCTCTAATGTCAGTAGTGTTGTCACGATACCAAAATTTTGACTTCGATACGATACCGGACTAAAATATCACGACACTACTACTGAACCAATACTACGAAAAAAAAAAAACAGAACAATAGGAAAAGTAATTTAATAATAGATGATTCAAGTTGAGATAATTGTTATTTTATCTATTAAAACAAAGCATTTCATCCCCTCTTAAAAAAAAGAAAATAATAAAATAATAATAATCACATGCCAGTGCCACTACACAGGATTATGGTGAACAACTACCGAGCCTACAGGAGCCTTTGTTATTAATAATAAAAACCTAGATGCAAGTAACAAACTAAAAGGACAACTACAAAAAAACAAAGACAAATGAAAGAGGGCCCTACGAAATCTTTTATTTATTTATTTATTTATTTTTGTTTTATTTTTTGCCTAAATTCCATTTAAATTTTTCTAGACTCTATTTTAATGGTTACATTAAAAAAAATACATATTTATCAAAAAGCATGTCTAATTAATTGAAATCATGAAACTTGCAGAACTGAAAAAGTTTAACAAAAAGACATGTTTTTAAGGCCTTATGAAATACGTTTTTTTTATTTTTCTCAAATTCAGTTTTGTTTGTGAATCTGTTTTCCATTAATTTTCTGGATTCCATTTACTCGTTTCATTACATTTTAATAATCAAAAGCATGTCTAATGAATTTATAAATGATAATTACATTTTTGTGCATTTACAATTTTCTGGTAAATATTTTTTTTTTCTGGTAAAAATTTTTTTTTCTGGTAAAAATCCTTTAAACATTGTTTTAATATTATTTTTATTAGTAGTAGTAGTAGTAGTAGTACTACTACTACTATCTTTACATACAGTAAAACATTTCTGATTGTCAAGTTAAACCGAACTTTTATTTTGACGGGCTGCTGTGAAGACCTTTAGGGTCTTCATTATATGACGATAGTTTTCTGCAAAAGAAACTGTAAAATGCTCATGAAGTGACTCTCAGAGCAGTTCTAGAGATTATGTTCATGTGTTCATGTACTCACATATTGAGGCGGCAGAGGCTGAAAACACAGCGAGTGTCACTTGTATGTGTGTAACGTTGGTAAACAAAACTGCATGTCTGCGCCACTCACAGGCAGAAATATGGCTCTTATTAAAATACATTCTTAAAGTACCGGTACTAGTAAAATGCGGAATCGTACGGTTTTTAAAAGCAGGGTATTGCGATACTTTTTAAATACCGGTATATCATGCAACACTAAATGTCAGTACTGTTTGTTTATGGTGAGGAAACACGAGGCTGTGATCTGAAGTTCACAGTTAACTGGGCAAACAGCAGCTGTTCACAGGCTCAGATTTCGCCGACACACTGGCACGAAAATTATTATTTTAGGTACAAAACGATAACAGAGAACGGTTGAATACACAAAAATTAACATGCTACTTTTAAATGTTAATTTTTTTTGCCTAAAATGCTTGTTAAATGCATTTAAATGTATGTAATATTGTAAACTATGCTGTATTTACCCAAAAAAAAATTAAATTTGTCTTCTATTTTGTCCATGTATTCTTGCTTAATAATAAATGTTCATCTTTTACTTATTGCTGTTTATTGCCTTTTGACATTTGTTACTGGAAAAGCATTACAATTTTCATATTTGTACAGTATTTTATTACTATTTTAAGAGACTGATTTTATTACTTTATTATATTTTTTAACAAAATTAAATAGATTGTCATAAATAAGTTAGGGATGTGAAAAAGCATTAACAATAAAAAAAAAAAAAAAAAAAAAAAAAGAAAAAAAAAAAATAAAAAATCATGAATGAAAGTTACTTAATCTTTTTTCCAGAAAGACAAAATTATCATAAGAGTTTATGATCACCAGGCCAGTACCACCTTTTTTTTTTTTTTTATTAGCTATACCAGATAAAATGACATTTCAAGAAAAATGTATACATGTAAATAAAATATATTAAGATTTATAATGGTTTTGAAAGATGTCTTTTATGCCACCGTTAATTGTTATTTAGACTACTCCTTATGTTCAGAATTTATCATCATAATCATTATTTTTATATGGTTTATATTAATACCTACATTTAATAACAAATATGTAACTGCTTTTATACTAATACTAACAATTACAACAATATCCTAGATATAAATTATTACTATTATTATTAGTAGTAGTATTTTTAATGACAATAATAATATTATTTTATATTTATAGCCACATTTAATTATTTTAATTAATTATTTAAAATGATTTTACTATTAATAAAAGAAAAGTTGGCATCAGCTATTATTAGACATCATATACATATGTTGCTAAAAGGACACAATTAACTTCTCCTGAGTGAATGTCACATAAGATTTATATGTGAATAATTTCAATCCCAATGAGACATGGTTTGTTGACATATGAACTGAGGTAAATGCAGTTAACCACAAACCGTTCTGACAAGTTAAGGAATTAGTAAACATTTCATACTTGTTCTGTGGGGAGCAGGGCCTGGTCAGATACTGGCACATCGGCAACAGGAGGAAAGCAAACGCGATGGTTGCTAGAACTGTGAAGACAGGGCAAAACAAACACAAAGAATTACATAAATATCACTCAAGCATATCACAGCGACAAGGTGCAGTGCATGAACTAGGTCAGTGTGTGACAAAAGAGGCAGTGGAAGGTCACCGATGTGCGTGCCGTACGTACCTGCAGTGCATATGGTGAACACCACCTGAACAGAGTCAAAGAAGAAAAACATGACGAGCAGAGACACGGAGGCTCCGATGGGAAGAAACAGCGCCTGTGTGGAGTCTATGGTCTGAATACCTGCACAAATGCATTAGATGATTCAGGGTTCTGGTTTGAAGAACATGCTAACCTACTTATAATGCATTTCAAATTCCATTTCTAGTGTGATTAATGAAGCTTAGCTATTGACTCACTGTTGTTAGAGTTGGCATTGTTGAAGGAGCCGGCGGCGGTGGGGTTTCCATCCTTGTCCTTCTCCTGGTTCTCACAGTCCATGTTTAATGACCTGCGTTGACACATCGTTTACCCATAAACCACAATTTCTATACCCCCTGAGTGAACCAACAGCAGACAGAACTAGGATGCATGAGTTTTAAGCTCGATATCATTGGTTGCATTGACAGCATCTTTAATTTGAAGTGAATGAAAGCTTGTGATGGACAGAAGTACAATTTTTTTAATACGTCGTACTGTTTTAACCACATCTTACATGAGTCATTAGCAAGAGCTGTCTACTTCAAATTTGCAAAGACAAATGCTTCATTAGCTAAACAATCCACTACACAATGGATAAAAATACAACACACGGCAAATTACACTTCTGTACCTCCAAGATTAATTTGTCACGACAAATTAAATATATCTTTGACAATAACTACAATGCCCAATGATTCATTCAATAGATATTTGTGTATCAAGAGTAGATGTTTTTCTGCTGACCAAGGCCAGTGCCTACTTTTTTTTATTATTATTATTAATTTTTTACACCATCATGCAAACATTCAGCTACATTACAAAACAATATTTCATTTTCTGTTTTTCACTTTTTTTTGGAATAGGAAAAACATGCAAGAAGGTGGAAGTGAATTTCTTTTAACTTAAGCGCTGCATTTTTAGAATGCCGTTTCATACATGAGAAACTGCAAGAGAAATGAGTGTAACAGTCAAATGTGTCCATGTTTACATAGGAAGACAATGGAAAAGCAGCACAATCAAAAAAAAAAAAAAAAAACCTGTGAAGAACTACTACTGTATGTCTGATATTTCATGTTTGCATCATGGTGACAGGCTCAGCAGCTGCTGTTCATTGTTTTTACAGAACATTTACAGTTAATAATAGTCTACCTAGTCACTTTGAATTTGAATTACCTAGACATTTGAGGGTTTTTTTTTTTTAAAAGCATTTTCCTCATTATTTCATAACATGTAATATGTATATGACAAGTTTGTGTAGTTGTAGTTCATGCATTTTTCTGCAAAGATATTTAACAAGTGATTTGTTAAACAACATTCACATCATGTTGACAACTTCATGTGTGCACTTGCAATAGAATTTTCTTCAACAAGAGGGTTAATAAAGAAAAAATAAAAAGAATCGGTCAAACATTCTGGGAAAAATGTAATTTTTTGCCGTATCGCCCAGCCCTAGAATATATTAGTCATTTTAATATATTATATATATATATATATATATATATATATATATATATATATATATATATATATATATATATAAATATATATATATATATATATATATATATATATATATATATATATAAATTCTGTCACATGATCCTACAGAAATGATTCTGCTGATGAAGAAACATTTCTTATCAAAGTTAAAAACCATTGTGCTACTTAATCAAAATCTTTTGTAACATTATAAATGTATTTACTGTCACATTCGATCAATTAAATACATCCTTGCTGAAAAAAAGTATTAACTAAAAAAAAAAAAAAAAAAAACTCTCCTAAGTATGGACCCACTTTAACTTCTCAAAAAAGATTAGTTATTTGTAATTTTTCTGTTATTCAAAGTGTCAAAATAAAATGTGGTGCAACCGTCTGGACATAACTGTTGCTTTAGAAATGTCTTTAAAATTACCCATAACTTATTCTGAATAATTTTCTGCACTATTTGGCATTATTTCCAACACGTTTTGTAATCCTGTATAAAATTGCAAAACATTTGTATTTATATTTACAAAAACTTGTAAACACTGCAGTGTTTTCCATTACAGATGTGCATCCCAGATTGGCAGTTTCTGTGCTTTTATATTCAACTGATAGCTTATATACATAAAATACTTTATTTTAGTATCATTTGGAATAGATTTTTATGCAGTTTGGGTAATTTTAGACAGTTTATGTTTAATCTTTCTACAATATCAGAAAAATGCAAAAAATGAATTTAGAGCATGTCATTTTATTTCAGTCATTATGCATTTATTAGTTATTTTTTAAATGTGTTTATTAATAACTATTTTAATCTATTTTAGCAGATTTCACTGCCAAGCAAAGTAAAATAAATGCTCGCCACTGGCATCATGTTAATTCTGACCCTGCAGTTAAGCACAAACTCCAGATTTCATTTTCCACTGTAAGAAAAATGTTCATGTTGATCTCAGAATCTGAGCCAGCAACCTCCCGCTACTCTAAATTGACCCTTCGCAAAGACCCGACCCCCTTAGTTACTGTTGCTATGCCCAAGAAACCATAGCACTGTTATGCCACACATGAGGCAGTGAAAAATACATCACGAAGCAAAGAGGACACTGACCATGCGCAGACTGGTTAAGAAATTCAAACCAGAAGTATGGTTTTGTGGCTCTTTAATTTGTCCTGACATCGCTGTAGCCTTAAGTGGCGCATGAACCGAAAGTCTTTATATCTTTACTAATTATACCATGAAATAAATGTAAATAAATATCAGAAGGTATCTTATTTCACCCTTGAAAAGATGTCAATACACACCATTTTTCAAGTTCAAGCCCACCAACTTTATTCTACTCTCCTGTCTCTTGACGGACTAAACGGCATATTTGGTATTATGATTGGTCAGACCGCCTGTTAACCAAACTACCAGCGAAGGGTCAATTGAGCAGCCAAGATTGTGCGAAGTTCAGAAATAACGGGGACTAAATGCCATGTGCTGCACTTTTCACACGTCTCTTTAAATAGATTTTTAATAATATAAGGCCTGTGCGTCATTTGGAGCGACCACTTATCATGTGTAGCGACCGATAATAGAAATAACTATTAAAACAAAAATAAAATATCTCATTTCTGTGGTTGAAATATGAATCACTGCTACAGCATGCTTAAATGAATGGTATTTTTAAAACATTATCAGTTTTATGCAATTTACAGGAAAAATAAGTTTGCTAACTACATTTAATAAGGTAACTGAAATTATAAAACAAAAATGAGACCATTATTTACAAAACTGACAATAAATGCAAATACTTTAATTAAAGAGAACATCTAAAAAATGTTAAGCATTTCAAGGAAATTAATTTTAATATAAATCATGGTCGCACCACATGACATTTTTTAAGGCTATGGCCAATTCATCGAGATGAAAAAAACACTAAAATCACTTCATTTTAAATTTTAATATGAATTTATGTGTACACAACATCCTTAATGTTTAAACAATTACAACAGATATTATTATTTTTTGTACTTTAAAATTGGCCTGTTGAAAATCCTCACATCAATGACTATATATTCATATTTTCTCACTACATGCCAGTTTTATTTTCATTTTCATTAATATGGAAATTGATGTAACTTACAATCACTCAATGACTATGCTATAAATACATAAACTTGGAAACTAGATATATTTGGAAATTAAACGTTACTGATTAGTTTCTAATAACAAGCCATTCCAGGGCTCCAGACTAACATTTGAGAGCAGTGGCACCAGCACCACTACATTTTATAGATGGTGGCGCCAAGAGCATATTTGGTAGCGCTGGGGGTGGTGTGTGGGAGTATTAGAAATACATTATTTAATCATAAAATAACTCGTTTGGCATTATTAAGTCCAGTTATTAATAATATTACATGTTCATTTCTTGTTTATTTCATGTTTATACAGATTTGACAGTAAAGCACTAAGCTGGAGTTGGAAAGCATACAAAATGTACTTTTATTAACAGTAACGTGCAAAATCTAATTTTTATATAGAAAATTTACATATTCTACTCTTATTAAAGGTACTATTATTCTTATATATATATATATATATATATATATATATATATATATATATATATATATATATATATATATATATATATATATATATATATATATATATATATAATCCGTACAGGTAAAACATGCACACGATTAAGAAATACAAGATTTTTGTGACAGCACTAATTCCAGGTCTGCAGTGGAAGAGATGAGAGCTTACCTGAAGCTGCCATAGACGATGAGGAGGATGGAGATGAGGAAGGTTGACACCTGGCTGGAGTCGACAAGGGAGTACGCCCTGAAAAAACAAAAGGGAAGCCTTCAATTATTGTATCCCACAACAAAACAACAAGACGAAGGGTACCAGGCCTCTGTCATACAACAGACACAAAGATCGTCACCCTCTACGACCCTTCCTGGTACAAACTATTCACGCCCTTGTGAACTCAAGCTGTCAGTTATTGATGCGGCGTGCGGGTGGAACATGAATCAAAGCTCAGTCTGGACCAGTTGTTACCGAGCCGTGTATGAGAAACGTCTCGAGTTACCGCATTCTCACCCTCCCTGAGCGTCTTTTGAGACCATGTTTGCCTTTTGTAAATAACAAGCTTTTAGAGAAAGAGGTCAGGCTGTACGCTGAGGTGACTTAAAATATGATTACAGCGAGCGAGCGACAGTTTGTTTGCTGGATAAATAATGTGGGGCTGCGAACAAAAGCGGACTTGATTGTGTGCATTTATGAAGTATGTATGAATAAGGAAAACGAGAGCGAGAAAAAGTAGGACGGAGTGCTGACCTTATCCTCAAATGACACTCTTTAATATGGACAACAAATGGTTTGAAGAAAAACTCATTAGCAGTCACACAGAGCCCTAACCTCGGCTTTATATGAAATGAAACAGGACAGACGTATACAGGGCTCCAAACTAATATTTGAGAGCAGTGGCACTGGCGCCAAGCTTTACAGATCTCTCGCACCTTATTTGGTAGCACTGAAATAAGTTATACTTATTAATAATACCAACTGATAATATTACGCGTTTTGTCTTTTAGAGTTGAACATTTGACAGTGGTTGAGTCTGAAATGACAGAAGCAGTAGCTTGAGCCGGGATGCGGATATAAATGTATTTTCATGATCAAAAACAATAACATCTGTTAATTAATTATTAACTCATTTTTTATAGAGTAAAATGTAAATATTTTGGCCCGGCTCAGTCAGTAGCCTATAAATTTAATAGTTCTATAAACTGATTCATGTTATGAAAAACAGGAGCCTAAACACTTCTAATATAAACGTCAAAGATGAGGTTTTTAATTTTAGCATTCACATCAAATTGAATTTACATAAGAGATTTTGTAAAAATGGAAAACATCCTAAAAGCAAGTAAAGCTTTTAATGTTTAAAAATTATTTTAGTGACTATAAAATGTAAAAATATGGGTGAAATGATATTCCATTGTCATTCAGTGTTACAGATATTTAGGTAAGGGCGGCCGTACACGGTGCGAATTCGGACAGTCGGAAGACCGTATGGCCACGCACACGTCACGAGTGACTTTGTTTACGGACGCAGTGGTAGACGGCACGATTTTAAAACCTGCCGATTTCGGAGGCAATCACATTCACGAAGTTCCGCGCCAAAAACATGGACTCCGAGGAAGAGATCCTTTCCTTTGTGGCAGCAATGGCTTGCGAAAAAACAAAAAAAGAAAAGAAAACGAAGGGCATGGCAAAGAGTTTGGCTGAAGGGCAGACTTTCTTTTCCTAATCGTCGTCGTGGAAGATGTAAATTACACAATCATTGCGTGTCATGCAAGTTTCTGCAATTTGTGACGTTGTTTTTATACATGTTAAAATGCTGGATAGTTCAGGTATTATTGTATACATACTGTAACTTACATGTTCTATTGTTGTGGAAGAACAGTAATGCAGAATCATAAAACTGCCTTCAGGACTTTTGCTATATGGTTTTCTTTTCTTAGCTTCTGATTGGTCCTTTCCAGTTTGCTCAACAAATCGGCTCGTTCAACAGCACACATGTCACGCTTTCAATCCGACAGCACCCGAAGTTTTTTGACATGTTTAAAAATGATCGTAAGGTCGTGAAGTGCTCGTAAGGCACTCTGCTCGTCTCGTAATTTCTCACACACCATACGAGCCCCGACCATACGAGAAGAGACGATTTCCTCCGATAACCAAAAAAATCGCATGCGAGCTCGTACGACCTCAAAAATCGCACCGTGTACGCCCGCCTTAAGGCCCTATGATTTCCGTGAAGCGGAAACATGGACAGAATCACTGAATCCAGTCATAAAAACGGAATTTATTGAATAATGTGGAATGTCACAGAATTTGTCAAAGTTTGAATTAATTGATCAATTACACTTAAGGTAACTGGTCATTACACTTCAATCAAACCGTTTACAAACAAATATGGACTAGTTTCTGTAAATATTACGCTGCAAAAATACCATTTAAATGTGAATCCTGCATGTTCTGCGTGTCTCTGTTGTAATGAATGGAGCAGACGAGCAGTTTTGTTTACAGCACACACTGAAGCACGTGTGACGTGGTGATTTTAATGTAATCCAGAAAAATTAGAAAGGAAAAAAAAAAAAAAAAAAAAACAAACAAAAAAAAAAAAACCCCCTGATTTCATAGGGCCCTATTTACATAAAAGAAACAACATACTTAGTCTACCCTCCACCTAATAAAATACATAAAAGACAAAGCGATCATACTTTTATTATATTTTTAATGACTAAAAACAACTTGCTGCCAAATAGGGAAAATCTAGTGTTCTGAAGAATAGAGGCCAATCTGGCTGATTCTGGTTATAAAAATGACTGACGAGAATTTTTGGTAAAGGGGAGTGCGGGGCACAACATTTTTTGAATTTCTTAGTTTGTGTAAATCCATGTGGCTTTCAAAGTATCACTTTTTTTATCATTTAACATTAATTACACACTTGTCTTGTACAAATATGTCACTTTGTTTCATAATTACAGTGTATATGTTTTTTGTTATTTACCTCAAAAGAAAGGAAAGTGAAATGTGACAACGCCCCAAAATATACAAGACAAACTAAAATATTTTGTTGATAAAATAAAATAAAAATTATTATTATTATTATTATTTTTTTTTTAATAATGGCGTTTTTTAAGAATTAAAAATGATCTAATTTTGGAGTTTGATAATAAACACATTGCAACCATGCTTGGGACAACCCTGATCGCAACACACATCTATTCCATATAGTTCAAAACAATGTGGGCAAATATATGAAACACATTAAAACATTGAGAGACACTCCTCTCCCTCCACACACAGCTCTCATAGAACACGAGACACATAAACGAGCAAAATGCTTTACATTTCTTGAAAAAATAATGTCTGAACATTAAACATCGACTGTCAGTCTTTATTTCACCAGTTTCTTGTGGTTTCTCATTAAAATCCATAAAAGTAAATGGCGTAAATTACATCGCTAATGTCATAGAATTGAATAGTTTAATAATATCGGGGCACATTGTAACGCAGTGTTACAACGTTCCCCATCTGCACGACCGGATATTAAAACTGCTTGGTGTCTTCCGCTGGATTGTGAAGCATTAATAAACTAATATTTAAACTGATAAATAACAGATACGAGATAATAATCATAACAAATTTGTCTAGTTTTAAATGAATACTAAAAACTGAAAATAAAAATTTACTTCAGCCAACAATTGGACTTGGATATTTTACCACTTACTATGGTAAAATAAATATTCAGCGATATTTTGGCGCACTTTTTTTCTCTATAGTGTTGATATCGCAACTAGCAAATACCATAAATTTGGTTATTCTAGCATGGGTGGAAATACTTAAACCATGTATGTTGCAATTAACCCCTGAAAGGTCCTCAAGTCGGGATTCGAACTCGGGTTGCCCATTGTGCAATGCTGCTGTATGTCGGTGCGCTGCCCACAAGATTATCTGTGCCGACACTGAATAACATTTTAGCAGGTGCCTTCTGTAAATCATGGTAAAAATGTATGATAGGCATTATTTTTGCTAATTAAAGAGCACACAAAAAAAAAAGCTGTATTAGACTTTTATAAACACAAAGGCACAAAATCCACTGTATGAAAAAACAAATTTAAATTAAAATTGTGAATTGAAAAGCCTTCTAACGGGATCACTGTGGCACAATGTTTCTCCTGTTTTCCGCATTAGTTTATTGAAAATGGCAGCACTGATTATTCTTGCTTTAAACTAGTTTTAAATCACTAAAACATTTGCAGATTGTGGAGAACTTTGTGGCGAACCCGAATGCTTTTTACTGGATCTTACAGTGCTGTTTAATAATGATCGTGTGGTTGAGATCGTTCAGCGAGTAAACACATTGGCTCTAAATCTTTGGGCTGAGCTGATGGTCCGTGCTGCGCAGTTCAACCATGTAACTGTTTTTATTTCCCACTCCCCAAAGAAACAGCATAGGCCTATAATGTCAAGTCGCATTTTATTAATTTTAGAAACAGACCTGATGCTGACATGAAATGTTTACAAACACTATAAACATAAGCTAGGCTATTTTAGTTCCCCTCGATCCATAAAAAATCCTTTCAGTTTAACAGTGTTCAGAAAAGAACAAGAATGAAAAATATAAGGAGCTAGGCTATATAAACGACAAGCCATTTAGTCATTTAGGCTAAAGCGAAACTGAAACTAACGTTGGGTCTCACATAAGACACAAATCCAAATGTTTCCGTATTCAAGATGTATTTGAATACCAAAATATTATTTATTATGTAAACCTGGTTTTGTACTCACATTCCAATATCCACATAAACAAACTGTTAGGCATAATATCACGGCAGTACAGTGATAACGATTAAAGGAGAAGTCCACTTCCAGAACAAAAATTTACAGATGATGTACTCACCCCCCGTGTCATCCAAGATGTTCATGTCTTTCTTTCTTTAATCATAAAGAAATTGTTTTTTTGAGGAAAACATTTCAGGACTTTTCTCCATATAATGGACTGATACAGTGTTTGAACTTCCAAAATGCAGTTTAAATGCAACTTTAAATGATCCCAAATGTGGTTGTAAACGATCCCAGTCGAGAAGGAAGGGTCTTATCTAGCAAAACGATCTGTTATTTTCATAAAAAAAATAAAATAAAAAAAAAATAATGTAAATTACTTTTTCAATCTCAAACACTTGCCTTGTCTTGCTCTCGTTGAACTCTGTATTCTGACTTAAGACAGTTAGGGAATGTCGAAAAACTCCCATCGTATTTTCTCACTCAACTTCAAAAATGATTTCAAAATCATCCTACATCGCTGCAGAAGTAACGACCCAGTCTTTGCAAAGTGAACATGCAAAGAAGATTAAACATCCTTAACGAAAAAAAAAAAAGTAAAACAGTGATATAGGACAATTTTCAAGTTGAGGGCGAACATGAGATGGGAATTTTGCGACATACCTTAACAGTCATGAACCGGGAAAAAAACAGTTTAGGCAGAGCAAGACAAGACGAGCATTTGACATTAAAAAGTATATAAATTATATTGTTTTTATGAAAATAACCAGAGATAAGATAGCTAGATAAGACCCTTCTTTCTCTGCTGGGATCATTTACAACTGCATTTGAGATCGTTTGAAGCTGCATTTAAACTGCATTTTGGAAGTTCAAACTCGGGGCACCATAGGAGTCCACTATATGGAATAAAAAATGCTAAAATGTTTTCCTCAAAAAACATAATTTCTTTACGACTGAAGAAAGAAAGACATGAACATCTTGGATGACAAGGGGGTGAGTACATTATCTATACATTTTTGTTCTGAAAGTGGACTTCTCCTTTAAGCAGTGTGTTTTTTCCATATGTTTGGCTGACTGTATTTTATATGTTAATGGAAAGGCTGTATTATCAAGTTACCAATGCTTAACTGTGTGTGTGTGTGTGTGTGTGTGTGTGTGTGCGTGTGTGGAACAGTGGAAACGACTCCTAGTCATACAGATAATTGAAACCGTAAATGGTTTGCTTTTATTTGTGTACATTCACAATCAAAACATGTCTTTGTAAAATAAAGAAAAACAGGATGCTGCTTTTAGCCTTTCTTCCTTTCGTGCAGCACAAAAATGAACCAAAACTCTGCTACTTGTTGCAGTTTTCTCTTTCGTTTTGTTAAGTAACAATATCTATCATATAGGCCTACTCATTCATTATATATAGCCTAGCTTTATTACGTTTTTCTCCATTCGCAGCGTGATGCGATGTGTCCATGTGAATCCTCATGTTCTGTTGTTTGCTACTTTTTGCGCATCTACAAATGAATCCCTGGAAAACAAATTGTGGTATTTTTAACGTGACACTTATCCTTTCTAATTTAATTCAATTCTAATTTACAATAACCTAGTCGGTTAATGGTTAAGAAACGTCGGCTGTCGGTCAGGAAAAATAACAGAAACGAAAATCCCTAGGTGATACCAGTGCGACCTCTAAAATAATTTAGTCACACCAACAGGAATAAAGGTTCCAAAATGCAAAGCGAGGCAAAGATGACAGGGTGTTTGTGGACGTGTCTCAAAGACAGGCCCTGTGAGGAATGTATCCAGGCCCTGTGAGGGCCGCCTGGCCCCTAAAACCCTATAAAACTGCTCAAATGAGCCCTGACTGCCACAATGTTTCAGAATCACATGTGCCCACTGGGAAAGAAAGCCGCACATGTAAGACCTAAATGTGGTTATTTAGCAATTTCCATTAAAACGACTTTATTATCTTGAATTCCTGAGGTTAAATAGACTATTTACATAATTAGTGGTGTTTGCCAAGGCAAGCAAAGACTTGCATGAAAGAAAAGGCCTGACCAGAATATCATAGAGACTTGGGGGTGGCTCTTTTGACTTAGGTTAATAAGCCACCACCTAGTAACCACCCAGAAACACCCTAGCAACTTACACCCTAGAACCTACATAAAGCCACTCAGATTTTCTTCTGCAATGCGTTTTTTTTTATATATTCCAACAATCTTAGGTGTTGATGAAATCCAAGCGCTTTTTGACCTTGCATAGACAGTGACAAAACAGACACATTGAAGGCCCAGAAAGGTAGTAAGAATAGAGAAAACAGTTCATGTGACATCAATGGGTCAACGTTAATTTTTCTGAAGCTACGAGACTACTCTTTGTGCAAAGAAACTTTAAAGGAACTTTATTCAACAACTTCTCTTGAGTGTCAGTTTCCACTGTCATTCACCAAAGCACCATGACGCCTTGCTGTCTACGCAGGATCAGATTGCTCTTGGACTTCATCAAAAATATATTAATTTCTGTTCTGAAGATGAACGAAGATCTTATGGGTTTGGAATGACATGAGAGTGAGTAATTAATGACACATTTTTCATTTTTGGGTCACAAAAATGTGCAGTAGCACGTCTATTAGTGACTGAAAAATATTGGTTTCTTTCTGCTTCAAATAATCATTCATTCATGAATTGAAATGAATGAACACATTTTTTAAAACTATTACAAGGAGTTGAAATATCGATGCAATATCACAGGACAGAGTGTGAGTGAACGAAGTGTCTTCAGATGTCCCTTAAGGGTGTGTCCTGGTAGATGAAGCTCGATGTGATTTACATGATTGTGTGTCTAAATCCTCTCAGGCCTGATTCTTGAGCCAGCGACATACAATGGCTTTTTGAACAGAAGAAAGGAGGTATGCACAACCTTTGGACAATCATGTCAATGACACATTTTGGGAGTTTGACTCCTGACAGACATTTCAATGGTGATTTCAGGACAGTTGCCGCTGTTCTGTTCGCTTAATCTAACAGCTGATCGTTGCAAATGACAGTCCCTGTAAATACACAAGAGGGTGCATGGAGGCTAAACTGAAGGCAATACTAAATGAAAAAAGATATGACACTTATGTAAAATAAGAAATCAAATTACACATAATCTAGGGCCCTATGATTTCCGCGATGCGGAAAACACGGACAGAATCGCGGAATCCAGTCATAAAAATGTAATTTACTGAAGGCAGACACGGCAACCCGTCAAAATAAAAGTCCGGTTTTACTTGAAGACATTGCGCCAGAAATATATTACTACTATTACTACTACTGCTAAAATGAAACAAACATTATTTTTTAGGGTATAATCACACAACATTTTTTCCATGTTTTAATTTTAACAGTAAATTCCCCTTTGTTTGCCAAAAAAAAACTTCGCTTAATTTTCAATAATTAAAAGATAACTGAAATGTTTTATGCCTTCATTTTTATATCCAGAACATTTTAAATACACAACACAGAATTTCTGAGGGTAAAAAAAACTTTCATAAGGCTATTTTAAGAATAAATTAAGTATGCATTCAAATAATTAGACATGCTATAACACAGAATTTGATAACAATAAAACATATGGTGAGAAAAAAATAAAACATTTCAAATGGCCCTAAACATGTCATTTTTGTTAACCCTTTATTAAATAAAAAAAAAAATAACGGAATTTGGAAAAAAATAAAAACGGTTTTCTAAGGCCCTAATAATCATCCTGCATTGTTTCTCCATGAAAACCAGTGAACATTTTCAACCTCCATCAGTTGTCCTCAGTATGAAAAGACCGATCGCAAAATCATACAGTCATTGTTGTACAGTAGGGAGTAGGGATGGGCGATATGGACTTAATGTATCACGATAAATATATGGTATCTGTGTTCTTCGAGCAATCTTGGGTATTTTTATAAGGATAAAGTATATTTCTAATGCAATGCTAATTGACATAGCATTTATCGCTGTATAAAATACTATAAAATAGTATGATTTCTGCTTCATTTTGTGATATGAAACCATGTCTGGTCACAAAATGAAGTTATTTTAAACTTATGTTATGTACTTAATTTGGAAAAAAAAGCATGTCAATAAATTATATCTTTGCTGGACAACAGATTTGTAAACAGGCTCATGTAAAACTGTATCGCACACATGCTACTGTAGTACATTTATTCAAGGCTCAGACCGATTTTTTTTTGTCACATTGACAGTCCTAACCAAATCAGTTCCAGATTGTTTTTTTTTTGGTAACCGAGTAATCGGTCTATTATGACGATTATTTGAGCAATCGGATAATTGCAATTAGTATTTTTGTAGTAAAAAATAGACCTTAGTGAATAATAGCTTTTATAATTACTTAAAATATGTATATAACAGCAATGAGGCATTAATAATTAGTTTAAATAAAGTATCAAAAGCAAGTAATTGTATGATAGATTACTTACAACAGAGCTAATGTACATTACTCATAACTGCAGAGGGAGCCGATGTTCAATAAGGCACAAAAGATTATTATTATTTCAGTGAAGCAATCTGGGTTTTTTGGTAACTGAGTAATCGGTCAATTATTATGACAATTAATCGAGTAATCAGATAATTGCAATGAGTATTTTTGTAGTAAAAATAGACTTTAGTGAATAATAGCTTTTACAGTTACTTAAAATAGATGTATAATAGCTATGAGGCAATAATTAGTTTAAATAAAGTATCAAAAGCAAGTAATCGCATGTTAGATTACTTACAATAGAGCTAATGTACTTCAACATGACCTAAATTAAACTATCGAGCTAACGTACATTACACATTATATCAATGACTGCACTTTACTGCGCCATCTAATCCTTGTTAATATTGACTAAACAACATTCAGGTCAAATGCTCACTTAATCTGTCATATTTGTCCATTTCTTTATGACAGAAATGCTACAGCCACAGTAATTTCTTGAATATGCAGACTTGCGTAATGTGTAAACTCGTGACGAACAGTTAGCATATTTAAAAATATGAAGTATTCTCCTGTGTTTGCATAGGTTTATAAATTATTTACTTACAAATCTGATGAAATGGCACACATTGCGTTCCCAGATAAATGTTATAATAAACCCAAACTCGCAGCGATATGCAGAGATAAACTTTGAGACACTTCAATGATAACAGTTTGTGTGGAGCAGCATTTACTGTGAACTGAGCTGCTCTGACATACGTAGTAGTAGTATATTTTTATTTAATGCCATGCCAGCAGTTTTAAAAAGTATAAAAGTAAAACTTTTTCTGGCAAAATTATACTAAATAACTCTTTAATGTGTTCACTTCATAAAAGTTTTCTACATAGACCAAAAGCAGGAGAGTCCCTGATACGTACATACGTAATCCACAAGCATGTAAATAATTAAAGTGCATATGAAGAGTTCAGATGCAAACGCCTCTAAATCCATCAGACGTATTTCTTTAAAATTAGCATTTCTTTCTGCCAACTTTGTATAGGTTTCTATGTAAGTACCGGTACTTCTGATTGAGCTGAGGCTGGAATTTAGCGAGTTTGATGGACCTATAATGCGTGTCAGGAGCATTCACTCAGTATCATTATCTCACTTTTGACCGAGATGGCTTTTAGCTGGTTTTGCATCTGAACTCTTCATACATTAAACCTGCATTGCATATTTATTTCATCTAATTGTAGCGTTTGTGAATTCATAATAATAGCATTATGTTTCATGACTTTTAAATGGGTTTAATATATCATGCAGCCTTGGAAAACTTTAATAATGAGTTTCATGGATTCTCATCCTTGGGATGCGCTGCTTCCGGTATTTAGCCGGTTATTAGACACAGGCAAAATGCAATCAGGTTTTTTTTTTTTTTTTTTAACTTCGAGTACCCAAACTGACTCGAAGAATTGTGACAGCCCTACTTGTAACTTGAGCAGGAGCAGTCATTTAATGACCAATTAATACAGAAGACCAACCAATTTTCCTCACAACGCATTTTTATTTCACGTGCCTTTCATTCATGTGACTTTTCAAGCTTCTCTTTGCGGTTCATCATTGTTTTTAAATCAATGCTGAATCAAAAGTGGAATTAAATGCAGAAGTTCTCTGTTCATTCTCAACTCTAATACTCATCAAATATCCTTTCTAGAACACCACTTAGGCCAAGCAAGAAATCACGTGGCATGCTTCAAAGGCAAAGGCATTTCCCACTAAAATTAAAGTTCATTTCTTTTAAAAGCTGTTTTCTTGCATAATCAACATCAGAGGCAAATTAATTCGGCTCCGAGTCCGATTGCTCACTTAGCGCATGTATGTGAATTAACAGCCTATTGGCTGTAGATTGGTAGAAGTGGCACCACGCCACAGCTTTCAAGAGCAAGCACTTCCCCCTCTAGATCACACTACCTCATTTATCTTTCACAGCCACATCTGACCACGGAAACCTTAAGATTTACGCTGATTTGAATATAATATGTATTCATTTGGTTACAAATAGCACTAAAGCCTAGCACACCCATCAAGACAAGGTTTCCCTTGAGGCGCTTTTAGCAAATTCATGAAAATGGTGTCATTCATGCTGACAAAACTGTCAGCAAAACTGCCAGTAGGACCAATAATCCAATAGGCCATAACAAAAAAACGCTCTGGCAAACTACACAACAAAATCTCTGTACTTGGCACTGCACACAGCACTGTATATAGGTTTTCGCATTGATTTTGCTTGCTCTTAAATGTGATTCAGTGGTATGGTACTTCCTGAATAGCAAAATCCTATTTAAAGGGACAACAGCTGAGTGTGGGCCAAATGCAATGCAACATGATCATTTATAACACAGCTGTTTGCTGTATTAAGTATATAAATCCTGACATCTCAGTGAACAATTCAATTTAACAACAATATGTGTTATTAGAAATGGACAGCTCGATAAAATACGGATTAGTAAGACCTAAAATGACTAGGGCTGCAACGATTCGTCGACGTTGTCGACAAAAATCGATAATAGAAATAGTCGACAATGAATTTCATTGTCGAAGTTGTCGCCAGACATGTTTTTTCCGACCGAGTGGAAGCATTTGTGCGAGTGCGAGAAATTGTTGTGGTGCGACTTGTTTTCATTTCTTTACAAAACTTTCGCCAGCCTAACTACTGCCCAGAGTGCTGTGAGCTGATACAGTGACAGTTTCGCCGTTTTCTCCAACATTACACAACTAATTAAACTTGATCTGTACATTCTTCACTTGCAGATTTTAGATATTAGCCGTCAATCATTCCCTGTCACTGACACTGCGCTCCGCTGAAACTCGGAACCGGCCGTTTTTCTCTCTCTCTCTCTCAACCAACCTCCGTTCCGGATTTGTAAACTACATTTCAGTTAGGGGTGTGTGATATGACGATTTTTGATTGTGGACAAATAAAATGTCTCCACAATCTGCTTTTAAGGAAATATACTATATTTCGTGCTACAGCGCACATTCTGTCAGACGCAATTCTGGCGCCTCCATCTCCATATACTGTACAACGCGGCATACATTCACATCAAATGATAACTCATCTTCAGAGTTTTACTCACGCAGGGGCGTAATTTCCACTGGGGACACACTTTTCAAAATCCCCCCACTTTCAAATTGTTTTGTTAAATTAATGTCTTGTATTGTAGAATGCACACTCAGCACCGCCGAGAGTTTAGCACCATCGTTAAAACGAAACCGAAAGTAAAACGCGTGCGCGCATTCAAAAGCAATTTTAATACCCCAAGTTTAGAGAGCGACTCCCCAATGTGCGCAAATTAGGCTATATAACATATCTAGGCTGTAGGCTATAGGTTGTGTAGTTGTATTTAACACAACCTTAATATTCATTTGGTGCTCCTAAATTTTTTTTTGGTGCTCCTAACTTGGGAGTTGGGAAGTTGGGAGCACCAGTGCTACCAAGTAAAAAAGTTAATTTCGAGCCCTGTGCATGGTTTGCAAAGCAGTCCTTGCGTATCACGGCAGCACCTCGGTGATGCACGAACATTTAAAGAGAAAGCACGTCGGACAGTTGAATGAAACTGACTTGGTTTGACTCGCCTCGGTAAGATTTAAATAACATGGAAGCCAATACGTTTTGTTTTGGATGTACATTGTACATTTTATAAGCGTCCTTTATAAAAATGATAGAGTGTCTTTATTTATGCATTTATGTCTATACTGACCAAGCACTGTGCCTAATTGGTTTTAGACAGGGCATTTTTATTTACTTTTAGTATGAATCGGCCTATCAGCAGCAAAGTTCAATAAACTATGCATTTTTCATTGAAGTACCCCCTTCTTTCTTGTGTTTACTATCATTTTCCACAGAATTAAAGCAATCTCATGCTAAATTTTAGAAAAATTTAATAATTATTCGATTAGTCGACTAATCGTTTCAATAGTCGGTGACTAGTCGACTATTAAAATAGTCGTTAGTTGCAGCCCTAAAAATGACAGATGTTTTTAACAATTTCCTTAATCATAAAACTACATAATGCTTTTAAGCTCCTTATTCATTACTTGTCACTTTACAGTGGCTTTCTGTATGTGGTTTACAGTACACTAACAGCAACTGCAGTCACCCTGGAGTCATTTAAGGTTAAGTGCTTTGCTTGAGGCTTTAACCGCTCAACTGTCAGTTCACATCTTACACCATTAGTCTACCACTAGTTAAAGTCACCTTTTGACTTTTGTCAGTTTGTCATATAAACATTTGAAGAAAGTTTAACAGTGCTTCTGTCTAAACTTTCACATTGCATTAAATACAAGGCTACTGTCACAATACTAAATAGCTGAAAATGATCTTTATACTGAACACACGCTCTTCTACCTCAGGCCAAAACAAATAGATTCACAGTGCTTCTATTTCACAAACAATTTTACCTCCGTAATGTATTTTTAAGTAAAACATGATATTCAGGTCAATTAAAAGGGCAAGATTTTACCTACTGGGAATGAACTGGATGGTGTAAGGTGGGTGTTTTATACCAGAATGGAGCCAGAGACTGAAAATATTGGCAATATCAAATATTTCCAACACACAATTTTAAGGATGCTTTCTGACCAAACATGAAGACTGAAGGTTGAATTCACAATCGAGAGCATCTCAACATGTCCCATTGCTAACGCATGTTTTTCAAATCCATAATTTGCTATTATTGCCATAACCTTTACTACATAAAGAGGAATTAAGCACTGACAAGCCTACAATAGTATCTAAAGTATCTATTTAGAAATTTATTGATGGTGATAGTGCTTTAGTTAATGCTTTTATTTGCTTTAATTCTTCCTTTTTAAGCGAAGAAAAATTAAACTTATTAAAAGTGACAGTAAAGACATCTATAATGATCTCCAATTCAAACAAACAGTTCTTTTAGATGTTCTACTCAAAGAACCCTGAAAGTATATATATATATATTTTTTAAAAATATATTTAAATCGAAAAGGTTAGAAATGTTAATTAATGTCACAATACTACCATTTTTACTGTGATTTTGATCAAATAATGCAGCCTTGAAGAGCATAAGAGTAATAAACTAAGATTAATAAAAAAAAATATAAGATTAGCAAAAATAACCAATAACCTGCAAGGCCTACATGACATCAGCTGAACAGGAAAGTAGTTTCAGTTATACATTTTAATGAAAGATTATGAAGACAATTTGTTTCTTTGAAATAACTACAATGGCAAATTGTACACAATAAGATCAAGAACATCAACATATCAACATAACACCAACTTCAACAAAAACAACAGTTCAATTCATACTCCATTTTGAAGTCTAAGTATTTGATACAGAAGGGGGATGAAAGAAAAATGGCATTTTCGGTTCCCAGACGAAAACATGAGCAGGAATTACAAATAATTAATAATTAATAATTAAGTCTGGGCGATATGGCCAAAAAAAATTATCACTATAAATTGTGTCAGTCATATCAGTCAATATCAATAATTATCACGATAAATGTCAAATTTTTATTTTTTCAAGTTTAAAGGCAGATTTAACAGATTTTACAATGTGTTGTAAAAACCAGATGGTTAAATGTGGCTTTATGGCCAGAACATGACAAACACCTCCAATGTTTTTGGAATTCTTCACACATTTTCCAGTCATTTTTCCTTATCAAAATAAATATCTTAATAGAAAAAAATATATATTTTTTTTTAGTTTTGCATGTTTTAATGAGTAATATTATTTCAAATCAAGAAACAGATTTGTGTTGCCTGACAATATTAATAATAATAATAATAATAATAATAATAAATATATTTTTAAATTCTCTTAGAAATTTGATAGTAGCTTGAGTTAGAATGCGGATGTAGATTTATGTTCATTATCAAAATCAGTAATATCTGTAAAAAACATAGCAAAGTTATTTTTACATGGTGAAATTTAATTACATGACCGTTTGATTTATTTATTTTTTTAATTAACCATTGCTCTTCCATAGTAACATCCATAGATCATGAAACAGTTAAAACCATAAATACAGCACCTCAATACCATGGTAAAAATGTAATATGGTTCGTAGGTTTTTTGTATGAAAAAACAGTAGTCTAAATAAATTTACTTAATTACAAATACTGTAATTATATTACATTAGTCCTCCTTCAATACACTTAATACATGTCTACATTAAAAATATAATAAAATTTGACACAAACATACATACATTTCTGAGACAATACCACTGTGCAGTTAGTGCTACTACAGTAAATCTATGGTAAATTATGGCGATTTGTAGATTAAAAAGCCTTCTGACAGAGATTCTCTCCTGTTTGTCAGCGCTTTTTCCTCTGGCTATAAACTGATTCATTTGTGTTCTTCACTGAATTCAAGTGCTTCACACGGGTGCTGTTTGTGACCGAGACTCAACAGTGAGTGAACAACGCATCTCAAGTAAGGCCCTGTCCCAAATAGGGTTGGGTACCGAAACCGGTACCCATGTGACCGGTATGTACCGGACCGAATCAGAACGCGATTTTCGGTGCCACTTAAATGCCTGAACTGTTGATTGAAATATTTGTCTTCTGGTGCTATGACACGGATGTAGAAGCACTGATTCATCAACATGCATGATCGCTAGTTAAATTTAAATACTGCATTCATGGGGTGTCAGAATGATCAGAAAATTTATTTACTGAATGAGAAAACTCACGTGAACGTCGGAAAGCTTTGATGATAGAAATCCAAGACATCTTTGTAGTTACTATCCATTTTCACATTTCGAATTAAAAGCACAAATCGTCTGGAAATGAGACCATCCGAGAAGCGCGTGAATGCTGCAACTATCGTTACACTTGCTCTGACTGCAGCAGGTGGTTTGCCGTTAGCTTAGCTAGCTACATTAAACGCGTCCAACTCAAAATGCCAAAAACTAAACATTCTAAAGTGTGGCTATATTTCACGAGAAATGATTCAGACACTGCCACGTGCAGCAAATGTTTTACAGCAGTTGCGTGTGAAGGGGGAAAACGCGTTGCGCATTTCGAAGAGATATTTTCAGAGATGATAGACAAGATGTTATAGAATAATAATTTAATAAAAACGAATTTCCTGAAAACGTCCCACCGCGACATCCGACGGGTTTTCCCAGATCTCATCACATATAGTCATATTTCTGCAAAAGAATTGCTTAAATTTTAAGCTGTTAAATTATTGTAGTTGGGTTAGGTGGCTTAGGTTTTATTGTTGTTGCGTTTTGCATTGACTTAATAATGTATAGTACTACTACTTTTTTTTTTTTTTTTTTTTTTTTTTACTTTTAATACATTGTTCAATTAAAAGAACTTTTTTGTCCAATATAAATATATTCTTGTGTCATCCACCACTTTGTGGCTTTTTTAAAAGTATCGGTTCAGGCACCGTTTTGGCACCGGTACCGTTTTAAAAGTATCGATTTGGCACCAGTATCGAAAAAACCCTAAACGATACCCAACCCTAGTCCCAAATGGCACACTAAACCCTTGCGGTTCCTCTAAATCCTCTGAGTCTGCACTTTCGTGACGTAATGCCACTTTGACTATTAGGTAGAAGTCTGTTCTGAGCTCGCACCACTGTCGTATTGTTTATGCGCCCAATATTGAGGGTGCATAACAGCCGCAAAGGGGGGGTGCTCGTGAGCACCCTTCTGAACGCTAAAATTACGAATGGGACACCCCACAATCTCGTGGACTTAACGGACCGCAAATGCACATGAAGTGTTCCATTTGGGACAGGGCCTAAGTTTAAGCCGTGCCGCCGTTTGAACTTTGATCCAAGAGGATAAATGGTCCGAGTGGCGCAAAATTCATACTGCATGATAATTACAGTTAGCAATTTATTGCCCAGCTCTATGTATAATATATAGGTCTATATATGGTGCACCGCATCTTCCAGCAGTTGATGCTCCGCTCAATATTCCGCTCTATGAATGTGCGTTCCACTCGTGTACTCATACTTACCAGAAAATCAAAGTACTCAAAGCTCAAATAATGCGCTGATAAAAAAATTTCTACGTAGTATACTTGTTCCTGTTTGCAGTAGCGCTACTGTGCTGTAACATGCTGTAGTAGAGCTGTACTGGGCAACACTGGTAAAACGACGCTACCCTCTCATCCACTGATCTGCTCCCACTATGCTCTGATAATAATAGATTTGTAGGACTATAGATTATTTGGATAATTATATCTGATTCTGTTGCACAGAACTAAAAAAAAAATATATTGACATTTATTATTATATTTTCTGTACAATTTTATTGTGTTATTTTCAGTAAAAGTGAGGTTATTTTATTGGCTTGTGTTTTTTTTTTTAATTAAGTATCATTCAAATTAAGTTAAATTAAAAAAATCTTACAAAATTGCTTCACATCATTTAATAAAATAGTAAACAATTATTACAAAGCATTTTCAGTTTTGGTTTTCGACCAGGTGCATTCAGAATTTTCAGTTTCGGCCCAGAGTTTATTTCGGTGCATCCCTTCTTCTGTTTATTAAACAGTGGATTTTTAATTTCCCTCTATCTACATAGAAATGGCAACAACACACTCTTTGTTCTGCAGTTGATGGTCTTGTTGTAAATAGAGGAAGAGAATTTAAAGCGCTTCCACTTTTGGATTCAAAATATATCTTAGTCAGAACTATTGCACTGTCTATTTGACACACATGCATGTGTTGATGCTCCTTCAGCAAAGTCTGTAAAGTTAAACAGATACTCACTTACTGCCATAATGCAGAAAGGAAATTAGTGCTGTCTAAAATACTTGTACTTGGTTGTTTACATAACTGAACAGTATTTGAAGGCTACATGCTAATGTAGTAATGTATTCATTTATAATTAAGGCTGGGTGATACCAGCAAAACAAAATATCATGATAACATTTTTATTAAATGGAAATACATTTTAAAAAATTGAAAACTTAATTTCTTTTATGTTTAAAGGTACATTTTTGCTCCTAAGTGAATGTTGTAGAAACCAGACCACTCTTTATGGTGAGAAACACTTCACATTTTTAAATCTGTTACACTTTCCCAGTCATTTTTCCTTAAAATAGATATCTTATTGTTTCAAATCATGAAAGGGGTTTGTGTTGCCTGACTTTGATGACGTGCATCTTCAGCACAGTTTGCAGTGCAGGCTGCAATAACAATATTTCATTTTTTGTCTCTTAGAAATGCACATTTGACAGTAGCTTGAGTTGACAGTAGTTTCAACTTGAGTTAGTATGCAGATTTAAATATATGTTCAGTACATCTGTAAAAATTGCAACAACCTAATTTTAAATGGTGAAATGTAATTATTCTAACTGTTTGAGTTTCATTAAAATTAACCACTGATCTTCCATAGTAGCATAAATTTAGGTCACGATAACCACAGTTAAAACCACATATAGCACCTCAAAACCATGGTAAAAATGTAAACACCTCAATACCATGGTAAATTTGCTAAGATCTAAATACATTCAGTATAAACACTATGGCTTAATCACAAAAAATACTTTAATTATATGTCATTACTCATTTAATACATGTCTACATTAATAAAATAATCAAATTCGATATGAATGTCCCACATTCCTGCTAAATACCATGGTGCAGTTAGTGTTACTACAGTAAATTCATGCTAAATGATGACAATTTGTAAATTGAAAAGCTTTCTGTCTGTATCGTTGCAAACAGTGTTTCTTCTGTTTGTCAGTGCTGTTTCATCTGGCTTTACACTTGTTTAAATCTCCGAATCATTTGTGTTCATCACACTGGATCTGACAGTGCTTGCATAGACATTATATTGAACATTTATCAAGTCCTATTATCATTTTATTGGGGAAAATTATATTGTGCTAATTATAGTTATTGTCTAATTGCCCAGCCCTACTTACAAATAATATCATTACAATAACTTTTTGCTACGGTACCAAAATTGGTACTAAGAACCGAAGGATGGAAATACTAGCATGAATGAACATTTTCTCAGAATGTTACAATCTTAAGATGACATGTGCAGGTTATGTGCTGAGGAAAACATGTCACAAATTCATTAAACATCACGCATCTGACAGGTGGGCAAGCCATAAACTGTATGACCATAAGTTAGTTTAAAGCACATCTCATCTTTAGGACAACTTGGATTGTGCAGTTTTCCTGCTTTCATTCTATGTCCTCCATTGTTTTTCAGATACATTCACAACATCAAAGCGTATCGATATAACTCATCCTAGAGAGAAACTCTACGTTCAGCAGACATACGCAGCATTAATTCAGCACACCTGAAAATTTCCAGGTCGCACGTGCACCGTTACACTCCTAGCATCAACTCTCTTACGCTTCCTCAAAATCAAGTCACAGTTTATACCTTTTCAGCCGCATTAAGCAAATCAGGTGGCACATGCAATGTGACAATGCCACACATTATGCAAGCTACCTGAGCTAAAATTAGCAGCATTTTTCTGAATTACACACCTTACGTGCATAAGCACAGAAAAGTTGAACATGTTAATGCACTGACAAAATTGCTAAAAACATATTCTGGCTTCTTAAGGATAGGGCTGGGCGATATGGGCAAAAAAATTATCACAATAGGTTTTTTCCAAATCAGTCGATATCGATATCTTTATTTCTTTCCAGAAGATTTTTCCTCCAAAGTGGAAGTTGTAGAAGCCAGACCATTAATTTTCCTTAAAATTAATATCTAAACAGAAAAAATAATTTCTGCATGTTCTAATTAGTTATATTGTTTCAAATCAAAAAACAGGTTTGGGTTGTCTGATAATGATAATGATAATAATAATAATAATAATAGTAATAGTAATATCACTTTTTTTGTCTTATGAATCAGTAACATCTGTAAAAATTGTAGCAACCTCAGTTTTATATGGTTAAATTTAGGGATGCACCGATACCACTTTTTTCAGTACTCGCCCGATACCGATACTTTTATTTTTGGTACTTGCCGATTCCGAGTACCGATACAGATACTTTAAAATGTACAGGTAGATTTGTAAAATATAGGGTACAGAAACTAAAAGAATATGTATAATGTTAGTTGGTCAACTTTGTTTATCAAATAGATACAGTCAAACCAAAATGTATTTAGAATCCATTATCATAAACTGTGTCCTGCACCCACTAGTAAAAAAATAAATAAATAAATAATAAAAATAAATATATATCAAAAATTGTCAAAAGATGGTGTATATCTGCTGTCTAAATAATTTTTGGGTTGACTATATATCACTTAATTATTTTTACACTTAATTATGCCCATTAAAATGTGTTTTGTTGCTTTAACTGTTTTTTTTTTTTTCTCTTGCTCTATGGTTCATCATCTTCAATTTAATAGCATTAAACTGCTCAATTGCAGCGGCTCAGTACTGTAATCACGTGAACCACTCATTATGAATCTCCTAACTCTGATATTTTCAGAATTATAAGTCACGTTTTTTTTATCTGAAATATGCTGCTATTTGGGCTACAATCCAAAGCGACTCAAATAATGGAGAATCACTCGTGAAGCAAAACATCGCATCGCATTTCACACAGGCTGCTATAGTTTCACTTTCGCCGGACATTCGTGTATGCTTAAGGCTGAAAAAAAAACGATGTTAATAGCGAATATATATATATATATATATATATATATATATATATATATATATATATATATATATATATATATATTCTTATATCTACGATTTTGTTTTAATCCAAAAGATGCGTGTGCTAAATATGCGAACATCAATGAAGATCACGCAACAGCGCGCGTTTCTCTCTCGCTCCCTCTCTCTCTATACCGTTAAATAACTTGTGCATTGATTTACTTAAATTGTTTTTGACATATCATACCGAACTACAAACTTTCCAGTGATGTCAAGGCGGGATATTAACTCGACAAGCCCGCACATCTTGGCCGCCGCACGCTCAATCCAATCTGCGTGCTTTGCCTATCTGCTGACGCGCACCAGTTATACAAGCTTAATACTGAATGTTTAACATTATTTTACTTACATACACATACTTCGTGGACATCTTTATACTCTAATGACTCCATTCTGCTGTCTGTTGTTTTGTTGTCGGTGTTTCTTTGCCTGCATACGCACTTGTCACATGATGTGGTATCGGCGTTTGGTATCGGGGCATTTTAACGAGTACGAGTACAGGAGCTCAGTATCGGCCCGATACCCGATACCAGTATCGGTATCGGTGCATCCCTAGTTAAATTTATTCTGACCATTTTTTTAAATTAAGCATTGGTCTCCCATAGTAGCAAGCATACATTTTAAATCATGATAAACAGTTAAAACCACACATAATGGTTCCTCAATACCATGGTAAAAATATAACTACATGGTTTTATAGGTAGCCTATTTGTATGAAAAACGGTAGTCTAAAAACATTGTTTAAATGCACACATGCTATAGCTTAATCACAAAAATACATACTATAATTATATACCACTACTCCTGTAATAAAATTCAATGTGAATATACCACATTGCTGCCACAATACCATGGTGCAGTGAGTGTTGCTACAGTAAATCCATGGTAAATGATGGCGATGTGTAGATTGAAAAGCCTTCTGACTGTCTAACAGCGCTGTTTAGCGCTCGCGTGACGGAGTCGTTCCCATATCGCGTCTTTTGCGTGTTCAAGTTCGTTATTTCAAATGTAGGCGCGCAGCAGCTGCGCTCATAACGGAAGGGACGCGCATGCGGTGCAACGCGCTCGGTTATTCCAGACGCGTCCGCGCTGCATCAAGTTAACAAATGCATCTTCTGTAGTGAGCTCACGCAGGGCGGCAGTTTGAACTTTGGTCCGAGCAAATAAACGGTCCGTGTGGCGCGATTTAAATGAGTCGCACTGTTTCATTCCGCTTTTGGCACATAAAAGTTATATCGAACATTTATCGAACTCTTCATATCTTTTTATCGAGGAAAATTATATCGAGATATAATTTCGATATAAAATTATCGTTATCGAATAATCGCCCAGCCCTACTTGGGGACAATTATCAATAGGGTTGGGTTAAAAATATTGATTCTCATTTTGAAGAACCGATACTGGTTCTTAAATCCCAAGAATCAATCTTTTAGTCTATGCCTTTTTCAGGTGATGTGTAAACAAAACTCCACTAAACATTGTTTGTAGCATGCCTCTTATATGATAACTGCAATAACTGTTACTTTAGATATGAAACAAAGTCTCAACTTTCAAATTCTGTCAATTTTATTATGAAATTCAACAGAAGTACTGTTTTGAAACTCTTTGTGTCATGACAGACTGCTGAATGTCTCATGTAATTGCCCAATAAGTGTTTCAACCACATAAAGACGTCAAAGCAGCTATAAAAAAAAAAGTAATGTAATGTTACATGTAACAAAAATCCCATTCAATGACCAAAGCTTGATATTTAGCTAAAGAGAGGAGCTCTTGCTATATGCATTATATTAAATATTAGATTTTTACTTAGTACTTACTGTACTTCAATATTTAAGTCATGTTTGAATAAATTCATCATGCTAACAAGTTATGACAGCTACTGCCTAAATGTTTATATTTTAGAACAAACAGAAGTAGAAATATTATATTAAAAATGATTATTGCAACTTTATTATGACTTATATGCAGTTATTTTTGTTAATAAAATATCAGGGTTCCCTGTACAGTTTATAGCATTACTTGAAAATTGTTTTCACTGAGAAAAAAAAAAAAAAAAAAAAAAAAAAAAGACGTGTACTGTATATGACAGATTTATTCAAATGATATCAAATCAAACTGAACTGAGATTGAAATTGAATTAAATTGTTAAATTTGTGCCAATGCCCAGCCCGAAATATCAGTAGTTTTTACACCAACCTTTTTATAAAACTATTAGTTTATGATAAAAGCAATTACAAAAAAAATATTGGATGCATAGCCTTGTACGACATTATGATATTTTTTTTAAAAAGTGCTGATATTTGTTATGCAGTGCCATGGTGGGAAAATTTGCTCTGCCAGGCACGTTTCCGATTGACATTTTATAAGAAACATAATGCATAGAAGCAACACGCCTAATTATATCTTCAAGTCAGATAAAAACAGTCATCAACACGCACACAGAGAACACATGCACATGAAGAGTTTTCACACTTTCAAGTGGTTTTTAATGTGTCTACATAACAGCCTAGACACACATCTACCAGCCACTGTGGTTGGTGGGTAAAAAAAGTTCGTTTCCCACCATGATCATAACCCTGGTTAACATTTAGCCAGTTCTACAACCAGACAAAGTGCAAGTGCAAAAAGCACCATTCTTTCCACATCTCACTAGAACAATTCACACCGCACAGGCAATTTCCTTCCAAAAAAGCACATCTTAAGATGCCGTAGATATCAGAAATAAAAAGTCATTTAGAGGCAAAAATGGTCAATGGTCGACTGCTGTTGTCACACTTGTGTTTTAGGAGCATTAGTCATACGTGAATTGGAGAGTCAAGAACATTTGTTAAGCTACAGATTATAGACGTATACCAGGCAGAAGCACCCATGGTTTGGTTATGCAGAAAAACAGGATTAAACAGGCTAACATACTGCAAAGATCAACCAAATTACATGTAATGTGCCCATTTCCATATGCTAAGCTAATGTGATTTGAATATTATTGATTCAAGTAGTTCTACACATTTCATCAGAATGCAGACAATATCCTATTAAGAACAAAAGACCATTTAAACGGATTAGTGTCAGACAATTACTTGTTCACATATGGCACATGAGGTCAACAATTAAATGCAAATTACTCTGTCTGCTCTCATATTGAGAATTCTTGCTATGTGGCATGAGGTCACTGCATAATTGGCGCTTGTTGTGTGCATGTGTATCATATATTTGGGTTTATCACAGTAACAGGTATAGGTCAGTGTTACAGATCACTGATAGTCAAGTGTACCGTCATGCCCTATCACTTCAACTACTTTATTCAAGAGCTTCTAAATACACAATTACAGGCAAATCATGGCGATTTCCTGGCTGACGACTTAAGCTCAACAATACCACGATTCTTCAGGCAAACAAACGTCATTCATTACTGGCCAGCAGAGACATTATAGATGCAGACGGTTATGAACACCTACACGCCAGTCAAACTTCCTGTAAAGTCCTTTTCAATGACTTGGCCTGGGATAATTAGATGAGTGAAATTCAGATGAAAGTTATGAAAAAAATATGTATTCTGCCAGTTACAGATATACAGACTCCATTATGTACCCTATAACTACTATATATATATATATATATATATATATATATATATATGGAGAGAGAGAGAGAGAGAGAGAGAGAACATAATTGGAATATATATAGTACATAATTGCCTAATAATATCCAAACATATATAGTATATAATTTCATTTATTACTTAAATTTTGTTTTAATTTAGCTATTTAATATATATATATATATATATATGAGGGTCAAGGACATTAAGATGTCCAGAAATTTACAAAAGTGATTTTATTTCCATAGCAAGCACATTAAATTTAATAAAGTGTCTACTTTTAAGGTTTCAAATAAGTTTTTGGAGAATAACATTTGGTTGAAATAACGTTACCTTGTCATTTGTCATTCAGTGTAACCCAATATTTATGCAAAAATTAGATATATACATATTAATACATATACATGCATATTAACTACATATTAAAATATATAAAAGACTAAGGGAGCATATTAAATTTTATTGCGTTTTAAATTAGTAAAAAAATTCTTACTTACAAATGGGCAAAACCTAGGATAGTGGCAAATTTAAAAAAAATAAAAGTAGAATTACAACTAATAAAAATTTAGGGTGAAAGTAATTCATCTTTTAATGTCATAAATTGATTTTTGTTGTAAACATGCCTGACAAGATCGTTACACTGAATGACATTTTAGTGGGTGTCTTTAAATTACGGAAAAACGTATGACATTTATTTTTTGCTCAGAAAAACAAAAATGTATATATATATATAATTCTATTTTATAATAACTGTACAGAATAATGTGTTTAAGTGATATATTAATAATATCTAATTATAATAACAGAATTGACTTATGCTTAAATATGCATTACACACAAATATATAAATGTACTAAAAACATAAAATGTTTATTTTTACACAATTTAATTTTTTAGAATATTAATTATTTTGTGTTTTAAATATTACATGCATCACACACAAAACAAATCATATTCATTCCACTATATTTAGATAATCTCTCAATATATGCCCAAAACGTATCAACTTGGTAGTGTAAAACATTTCATACATTCCAACATTTTACCAGCAACTACATCAACTGAAAGCCTGACAGAGTTGAAGAATGAGGCATAAGCTGCCATTCATAACAACCTAGAGTTAAAATGAGGAAATCGCAGTTCACAATGAGTTGAATATTATGTTTACACATCACAGCCTGCCTCTCAAAACATAAAAAGCTACCTACCTAGAAAGCATTTTAGAAGATCACATCCGCATCAAACTTGCCGTCAGTGACGGCAAAACTGGTTGTCTAGGTAGTCAGCTCCCTTGGCTTTTGAAACACAGCCCGAGTCTTACATATACATTGCTCTCTTCCTTAAAGACTGGATTAGAGCAGCTAATGAGCTAAAGCACGGCAAGCACGACCCAATCTACAATTACCAGTTACTACAACACTGATTCTGACGAGAAACGACGAAATAATGATATAATCAATGAGATTATATTGATTTGATAATGTTTCAGATTGCACTGGTAGTGTTAGCACGCTAGCGCACTGCATTTCCCTTTGTGTCACTACTGAATCAAGCGTATTACAAATAAACACACTTACACACGACGGGAAATATGTGTTATTAATAACAGAAGGATTGTAAATAAATTATTTGTGAGGTAAAACGTATTAAACGAGGGGCTGGTTTGACGGCGGTTGAGATTAAAACCCCAAACCCGTATATGTGAGAGCTAATGGGCTACATTAGACCCAAAATACGCCTCGAATGTTCACCTGAGCGCAATGCTGCCGTATTAACGGCGAAACTGAGGTAAAATCAGAGATTTTATACGCTGACAGTGGCTGTATGTGCGTTAAAGCGCGTTGAATATCGGTGTTTTGTGTCTGAATGGTTATATTTGCTGGCACTCACCAGGAGTAGCTCTGCTCCGCCATGTCAGTCAGTCAGTCAGGCAGGCAGCAGGCAGCGGCTGAGGACTCAGGTTCGGCTCAAACGACGAGATTATCTCCTCCACACGCTCACGGTTTCGCCTTCTTCACAGAGCCCCCTCCGATAACAACATGGCGATGTGTTTTCCTTCGGCAGCTCGCTGCAGAAACGACAATGATCGTGGCTGAGCTGCTAGCCGCGGCTAAGAAACAAAAGCAGTCCGGAGAAAAAACCGAGACGTTTCGCTGACTTCAGCTGGCTGTCTGTCCTCGCAACAGGCCCCGCGTTCAAAGGCCCTCAGATGAGCTGCAAACCCATCTTGGGTGTGCATGCAGAGAGAGCTGTGTGCTGGGTTTGCCCCGCTAGCTGTAATGGAAGCGCACGGATAGCTTTGTTTTCTATGGCGAACGCACGAGAACGCGCAACTGTCGCCCCTGCCAGAGGAGTGCGCGTGCACACCTTTTGCCCACACAGATGAGATTGAAGGGACAGGCTCTGCCACTAGGTGACATGCAGTATTGCAGCTTCGACATCCTCATAATTGGCTTGCCTGAAATAATATAGTAGGCCTACGTTTAAAAAGAACAAGTGTGATAAATGCCAGGAAGCTGAAAATGATGTTAGCTTTGTGATGGAGTCTTCATTTTCTAATTACTCAAACAATATAAAGATTAAACATAGTGTTACAGGTGTCATCCATCTATCATCTAGGCCTAATGTTTTTTTTATTTCTATTTTTTTCAGAGTAACTTAGGCTACGGCTAGTTGTCACAGTTTTTACTTCGGTGAGGATTTGTCAAGGTACATTTATATTTGGAAGTCAGTTTCTGTATAAACAGTCTTGACTGCAACACTGTTACATATTTACAGGATTATTGAATATGATATAAAAGATACAGTTCACTGAACACATGTTGCCACAATGGAAACTGCCACTGAACAGCATACATACATTTATTTGGAGGGAAGAGTTCATATAAATTACTTTAATTACCCAAATATATTTGGATACATTTACTGTAAGTTGAATGTAATAATTATAATTAATGAATGTAAGAATGTAATACTCTAAATTGATGTAATAATTATGATTATGATGACAAATTTGGAGAGCAAAATTCACATACATTATCATAATTGTTCAAATATACACTACCAGTCAAAAGTTTTTGAACAGTAAGATTTTTAATGTTTTTAAAGAAGTCTCTTTTGCTCAGCAAGCCTGCATTTATTTGATCCAAAGTACAGCAAAAACAGTAATATTGTAGAATATTTTTACTATTTAAATAAACTGCTTTCTATTTGAATATATTTTAAAATGTAATTTATTCCTGTGATTAAAGCTGACTTTTCAGCATCTTTACTCCAGTCTTCACTGTCACATGATCCTTCAGAAATCATTCATTTTATCATTATTATCATCAATATTTAAAACCGTTGAGTACATTTTTTCTAGGATTCTTAGATAAATAGAAAGATCCAAAGATCAGTATTTATCTGAAATAAAAAGCTTTTGTAACATTATACACTATAACATTCAAAAGCTTGGAGAAATTATAGAAATTATAGAAATAAATCTTTTTATTAAGCAAGGATGCTTTGAATTGATCAAAAGTGATGATAAAGACGTTTATAATGTCACAAAAAATTATATTTCAGATAAATGCTGTTCTTCTTAACTTTCTATACATTAAAGAAACCTGAAAAAATTCTACTTGGCTGTTTTCAACTTAATAATAATAATAATAATAATAATAATAAATGCTTTGAGCAGCAAATCAGAATATTAAAAGGATTGTGTGACTGGAGTAATGCTGCTAAAAACTCAGCTTTGAAATCACAGGAAAAAATAAAATTTTAAAATATATTCAAATAGAAAACAGTTATTTTAAATAGTAAAGAAATTCAAAATTTTACTGTTTTTGCTGTACTTTGGATCAAATAAATGCAGGATTGGTGAGAAGTAGAGCTATATATTGTGTGTTTTTACAGAAAGGTGTGCGTATTCATGTTAAATTATTGTTTTTGCATTTAATTTTATATATATAGTTTTTATTTTAAAATGGATATTAATATAGATACACTTATTACACATATGGATGAATTACATTTTTATTTTTTATGTGTATTATTATTATTTTTTTTAGTTTATTTAATTCATTTTCTATTTATGCATTTGCACATAGGGAATGTTTAATGTGATTTTTGTTATATTTTTAATAAGGAAAATATCAAGCTTGACATTTTATTGATCATACAAAACATTCCACAGACTATTTAGCCTTGTGGGTTTTTTTTTTTGATAAGACATATTTTGTCTGCCAGTGTACAGGACAGTGTTTTTCGCAATGCTATTAGACTTTAGCCTACTGCATAATATTTGGATTTGATCCAAGTCATTTTTTTTTTATATGTTCAATCAGTTGCAGAATCTCTATTTGAAATTTCATGCTGATATGTTAATACTTTTTTTATACTAAACAGTAATTTTGGTTATTTGTTCTGTTGGGCAATAGTAACACAATTGCCATTGCAATAGATCTGGAACACAATTCAGTTAATTTGTTTGAATAGCACTTTTGGCACGGCTCACACTAAGTTTTTGGCTTCGGTTGTTTTAGGTTTAGTTGTGGGCTGCTATTTGTCCCTGAATGGCAGAGGTTATACTAAACAGATGGTACACCAATTATGGCTGCCCTTTCCTGAAAACATCTTTTGCATTGGGTAAATTATCAGTGACTCAGTCAATAAGTCAGTAAGAGGATACAATGGCAATCTCCTGCTAATTCCAAAGCCAAAACTACAGGAAAGCGCACACCATTGTTCCTTTTTTCCTCAGTCCAGAAGCTCAAGTAAGTAAAAGAGCTCAACGGCAGGGTCTTTGTATGTAAGGTATAGAGAAGAGTCAGATAAATCCCCCCAGGGGGCTTCAGCCTGGGATTACAAAAATCTGCAAGGAGCTGTTGTTCCCAGAGATTATTCCCAACCTGTCCTTGTAACCACAACAGTTGCTTAGAGAGAAGCTGCCCTGAATAGGTGGACTATTGATTCTTAGGTTTGTCTCATCTGTAGTCCTGCTAGTGTAGTACCCCTTTCAGGGAAGATATTATAAGTGAACACACAAGATGCGATGCTTCACATTCACAGCTTTACTTGGAATGGAGCGCATCGCGAGATCTCCCTGAGAATACACGTGCACACACACACCGGCAACCAATCAAATACGCCCACTTTAAACATTACAACATTTCACTCTGTAACGTAATATACATTTTTCTGAACACCTTAGTTACTCTGAAACATAACATTTGAAAATATTTTCCAACATTTGTATAATTAATAATTATTTAAACTAAAGACCAATTCCATTTTTAACAATATTATAAAAATATCAATTTTGTACAAAAATAAACAATAAAAATAAACCTAAATAAAACCATACAAGCACAAACACAACCCATATTCACAACACCACACTCTCCCTTTAAAATAAGATGTCGTCCCAACATCAGATTGCTTAAATTAGTCAGTCACAGTAATGCTCAATTTACAGCATTAAACTCCACCCAACAGTTGTTATACATTAGATATTATAACACGGTTACCAACATTTTCTTTGTACATTTTCTTCTCTTCTCTTTTGTTTCCCCAAAGTTAGCATTTCTGCAATAAGCATACATTTGTAGTATTAGAATTAATCATTTTACCATTCAAGAGTCCTTATTGGTCAACAGACAAGAGGCACCTGATTGTAAATAGTCCCATAGGTCAGTGTCAAAGATAGTTCTTTTCTTAACCCACCAATGAGTTATCTTTCCAAGGGAAAAAAAAAACAGTCCATTCAGTTTGCTTCTGCAAAAAAATGACAAAAAGTTTAGGCGGTTTCAAAAGTGTCATAAAGTAAGTCTCAAGTGACGATTCATTCAAGAACGAATAACAGTCCATATTCTGACTTATTGAGAACTCTCATCCGGTAACAGTTAACTTTTTCAGTTAACGTTTCTTACTATCAGTAATAAACAGTTTCTGGGTGATGTGCTGTATAATGGCATATCATGCCTTTATCACAGCATAACACAGGCCATACAGTGACTAGTCAGACAGGGCAAAGGTTCATGGCGTTGTGCAATTCACAGTTAATAGCACACAGGTGAGAACTGAGGGTAACAAGATGGCATTGGTAACCAGGGTGTCACAGCTGTTATCCCACTAGATGCAAAGTGGGGTAGGGGATATTGCCCACTATCTGCACATTGTAGCACGATGGGGACCTAAGGCTGTCGTAGGTAAACCTTTTTGGTGCCCACCGCTTCCTCTTGGTGAGCTGATGCCAAGCACTTCAGCTGATTCATTAACAGGCAAGTCTTGTTCCTTTGGGACAGAAGTCGGATCATTTCGATAAAGTTCTTGTCTTACTGCAGGTGCAGCGGCAGGCTCTGGAAGATCCATCACCGGCTCACTTGGTACTAACTGTGGTGGTAACATCTCCTTTTTTCTAGGTGCTCACTGCTTTCCTGTGGTCTTATCTGATAAGGCTCCACTTGGAAGTGGTAGTCATCTTCTTCACCTTCACTTTCACTCCTGCTGGAGCAGGGGGACCGCTCACTCGAGGACCACACCACAGACTTTTTGTTTTTGGACAACTTAACACATTACCCGGACAGCTGCCTCTGCTCGTTCTATCACACTGGACTTAACAACGCCACACGAGCGCAGCTGTCCGAGGAAGGTCTTCGAGAGAGCCTCGTCACCTATGTTGAGTGGGTGGTGGTGTCCTGCCAATCTATGTTGAGTGGGTGCTGGCGTCCGGCTCTCGCACCGACTAGGATTGGACTGGATTTCCCACCCACCCTCCCTCTCTTGCTTCATCCACTCATCCCTGCCTCAGCCACGCCACCTCTGTCTCCTGACAGCCCCACTCCTCACCTTCAGCCCACCATCTGTGCCAGTCAGGTCTGCCAGTTTCCATCGGTGTCCTGGTTGGAGGATCCCTCGTCTCCGCCTCCAGCCTCCGAGTCCTGGACTCCTCCTCGGCCCTCCGACCCAGCGGCTCCACCCCGGCTCCTGGCTCCCTCGCCTCCACCGTCGCCCATCGGGCCCACCAGCTCCACCTGGCTCCCGTGTCCCTCCAGCTCCGCCTTAGTCAGTCGTCAACCCGCCATCGCCTCAGGACTCCACACCTCTGGCTGTGCCTCATCGCTCCATCCCACCTGCTCCATTGGGCTCCTCCCTCCCTCCAGCTCTGTCTCAGTCCTCTGTCGCTCTGGCTCTGCCGTGGACCTCCGGATCTCCTCCTCCGCCTTGCTCGCCTGAGCCTTGGACTCCGTCTTGGCCCTCCGGATCTTTGGTGTCACCTGGACTCGTCGGCTCTCCGCCTCGGGCTCCACCTCCACTTACTCCTTTATAAGTTGTCTGAGGTCTATGCTTTGTGTCCAGTCTTGTCAATGAGTATGTGTGTTCCTGTCTTCCTTTTGTGGATTTACCTGTGTGGATTATATTAAAGACTTTTCATTGCATTTCATCTTCGTGTTGCGCCTTGCAGTGTTGTCACACTGGTTGGTAACAGGAGATGCCAGCCTGAAGGACATCTCTACCCATCCACTGTATGGCATGCTCGCTCCATCGGCTGCCACCAGAGACAGATTGTCTGGGGCATCTGTCGCCTCTGTAATGCTTCTCAGTATTACCCCAGGTGCATATTTGTCTTTCCCTTTCTTATCTATAATGCATACCTGGGAGCCTGTGTCCCATAATACGTGTGTTTTTTTTTTCCCTGTAGATAACAGGCCACAAGACATTGTCTGTCCACTAGAGAAGTGACAGCGGAATGCTGGTTAATTTGGCAAGGGGCAGTTATAATACTATCAAGCGACGGCAACTCAAGCTCAGGCTGTTTCTGATGACTCTCTCATTCATGTGGGACTGCTCGGGTCACACCCTGTCCCTGGGTGCAACCCGCTCCTGTTTAACGGGGCTCCTGGCTTGAGTCTTGCACCCTTACTCTTACAGCCAGCTGAGAAGTGCTCGCTGCTGAACGTGTAAATAGCTTGAATGTGTAAATTGGCAAATTAATCTGCAAATCACATGCCAAACGGTGGGGTCTGGACCTGGTTTGTACTATCACGGATCAAATGCGATCCGTTTAAGCCCTAATAGATTATATGACAGATCAGAACAATCTTTTATTTACTAATTTAACATGAAATCATCAAATTGTTACTCCATATCAATTGCATACAGCGAAAGTACAGAATAATTCGAACAATCATTTACGCACAATAAATGATGCAGAGCATCATATCTATACAATTTTTCCCCAAAAGGTTCTCACGACCCGGTGGTTGGGGACCTCTGCTCTACAGGAGAGAGCCGTCCTCAGCACTGCCGATTTGGTGCACTTCTTCAGCAAAAAAAAGGTTTGTATACATTTGATTTCATTTATAAAGTCTATACTGTGCTGTAAATTATATTATTTTTTATTAGGTTTTAGAGTCAGTCACGGCATCTTTCCGCTATGAGTGAAACCTGGCGAACAGCAGCCCTTCACCGGCTCAGATTTCGCCGACACACTGGCAGGAGAATAAGCACTATTTTGGTAAAAAACGATTACAGATAACGGTTGAATACATTACAATTAAAATGCTATTTTTAAATGTTACATTTTTCATGTCTAAAATATTTGTTAAATGCATTTAAATTTATGCAATATTGTAAACTATGCTGTATTCACCCAAATAAATTAAATTTGCGTAATAATAAATGTTCTATCTTTTGATTTTTGCTGTTGCCTCTAGTAATTCTGTGTGTGTGTGTGTGTGTTTTATAAGTTCCAGTCCATTTCGAGCCAGCAATATAATATTTTTGAAACAATAGTTGACTTAAATAAAATAACCCAGCATGTTTGGTAAAAACATTTAACCCAATCATCTGGGCAAAAGAACCCCTGTTCTGTCCAATATTTACCCAGCGCTGGGTTGCCAAATAACCCAAGTTGGGTTGTTTTTAACCCAGCATTTTTTAGAGTGCAGGATGTTCTATCATGCACCCGCTGAAAATAAATCCTTTACAAACTGTATGTTTTAAGGAATCTTTAGTGCAAATAGTTACACATCAAATCTCAAACCCTAAGTATTACAGTAACCATAATAATAGAGTTGCAAGAACTATAAAAAGACATTTTCTTTTTAGTCTCATTTTTACAGCCCCTTGAATGTTTGAATGAGTGCATGCAACACAATGTATGACATGACTGTGATAGTTTCATATTCTTTATTCAAGGTTTTGACATCCTTTGAGACATTTATTGTGTATAAAGAACATGTCCACTTCCTCTCTTGCCTTTACACAGTATCATGTGTGACCACTAGATGGCATGCCAGTGAAAGAGAAAATCAAGCTTCACTAACAAATCCGGCAAGTGAATGATTAAGAAATGTGGGTGAATACAATGTTAATCATTGTCCTAAATATACAGCCAATCCAATGCATCATGACTTCCATATGGCTGTGATGTATGTACCCTGCACTAGAGTCATTTAAACTAGAATAAAAAGGTGTGATATGTGAATATTAAATAAGATAACAAATATTTCTATTGTAATATTTAGCTGTAAAATTAAAAGAAAAATAGTATTTTTGAATAATACCAATAATTCACAGAACAGCTTTCAAAATTTCAGGTAAACCATCTAGCTTTTTGATGAGAAAAAAAAGAACAGATTTGAAAAAAATTAGCATTACATCACTTGCTCACCAATAGATCCTCTGCAATGAATGGGTGCCGTCAGAATGAGAGTCCAAACAGCTGATAAAAACCTCACAATAACCCAGAAGCAATTCACACAACTCCAGTCCATCAGTTAATGTCTTCTGAAGTAAAAAACTGTGTTTGTAAGAAGTAAAATTACATTTTTATCAGCTGTTTGGACTCTCATTCTGACAACACCCATTCACTGCACAGGATCCAATGGTGAGCAAGTGATGTAATGCTAAATTTATCTAAATCTATTCCAGTGATGAAACAAACTCATCTACATACTGGATGGCCCAAGGGTGAGTAGTTGCATTTTCAGCAGATTTAAATTTTTGGATGAACTATTCTTTTAAGTGGACTTAAAGTGGAAAAAATGCACAGATTACTTGTTCACAATAAGACTTATAATATGCATTGACAAAATAGGGTGAATATTCATTTCATGCCAGCTTAAAAAAAATCTTTTTCTTTTCTTTTTGCCCTTTGTTGTGCAAAACTGCTATGGGCACATTTGAACAATTATGTTGTTTAGACAAAGTGAAAGTGAGTAGGTGGTTAAGAAGAAAAGAAGGGTAATGTGTTTATTATGTGGCATGCTATCTAGGTCATAAATGGAAGGGAGAGTGGCCTTTTTTGTGTCATGACTTACATAATGAATTTCTTTATAACCCACTGACACTATGAGGACTAATGAACCTCATCTGAATCAACAGGCATCGCTGGACATCCCGTACCCATTAGTATACTTACACCGCTCGCCGCTGTCAATCTGGTTTAAGCCTTAAATGGTAAAAAAAAAACGTTGACAGGAACTGATCACTATTAGTTGCTGAAATAGCAAAAAGAGATGGAGGAGATAGAGGCTCATCTAGGTGGTTGACTATCAGATGTTGTACTTCCTGTGCACTGCTGGGGCGCACCTATGCTCATGCACTCTTACTGATTCAAGAAAACTGATTACGGCTCTCAGGCACCTGCAAAACCGAGAGGCGTTTATGTTAAAAACACAAGAAAATCATTTCTCAAAAAAGTTTGTTACTTCTGCTAAAACACCTGTGTGAAACTGAGGGGAAATTATACACTGTGTTCACCCTGGGAACAGTTAGTAGCTTAGAGAAGTGAACTTAGTGCTGGGAATTTATTTATTTTTTTAAATATATATATAAAATGCATGACATTAATATATTTTAGGTGTGATTTAAGTTTGTTAGGAAGCCAATATACACACAGGATATATTGTAGTAGGCCTGTATATAAAATATAAAAGTTTGGCCCATAAATGTGACTTGGAAAAACCTCGCTGTACTGTTGATATAAAACAGATTCCTTTTAAACACACAACAAACTCAATACTGTGCTTAACTCACGAGATAAGGTGTCTGGCTTTGGTAACTTCACTTCCTCTGAGTGTAAAGTTTCTGGCCATGTCAAATGGGCACCCTGGTTACCCGTCAGGGTGTGAGATATCACCGTGCAGGAAGTGGAAAGTCTGCATCCCCTGGGTCAGCAAAGCTACTCAACACCAGACTCGCAAAGGGTTTGAGACAGTGCAAAACACAAACAGCACCTGGCTGCTCCAGCAGATGAATATTAATGGAATATTCTACGTCAGTAGTAATTAAACTAAATCAGCAGCATTTGTGGTATAATCTTGGTTGGTGCAAAATTATTTTGACTTGTCTCTTGTTTTCTCTGGGGGACAAAACAAACACTGAGACGCTTACGATGCAAGTTTTTGAAGGACTGAAAGCAACTGTGTGTAGTTTGATTGAGTAGAGTATTTTTATGACTTTGGAGCCCCTTGCAGTTAAGTGAGTGGAATTCACTGTCGTAATTACAGCGTATACACGTACACGTGCATTTGTTGTTGCCGTAAAACAGTCCGCCCTTCTTGCGAAATTTCATACCCCTTCACCAAACTTATATTTACCTTATTTTTCCTGTAAGAGCATTCGCTGTCATCTGTACATTTAATGGGTCTGGCTTCCAGTGTATTTCAGCTGTACAAAATATCTTGTTTTACCATTTCCTACACTTTGTTGCTCTTCTTGTTTTTACTCTACAGCAGCTAATGAACCGGAAGTCTCACACATTCACAGAAAAGGCTTTACTTCTGCTTTGAAAAATAAGGTGGAAAGTGAAAGGTTACTAAGAGTGATTTGGAAACTTATATTTCAAGGTAGAAAACGTACAAACAGTTGCTTTAAAACAGAAATGTGAAGATTATCATTTAATTAAATCAATTGCATTAATAATTTTGTTAAAATGTTTTTATTATTTGAGCAAAGTTGTTCTGCCCATTTTTATTCTGCCAGAAAGGCATTGTCATGGTGAAGAAGCTGAAAAATTGGAACTGGATTGAACTTTACACTGAAAAGGTTAGTAAGTGAATTCAAAATGTACGTTTTTTGGCTTGAAGTATTAATGTGTTAGCCTTAAGGTTATCTATAAGCTAGTGTGTTTTAAAACGACCAAATTTGCATTTAAAAGATATAAGCGTTCAAAACGTACAGTCTGTAACTTCCGCCAATGTGGATCAAGGATTTGGATTTCAAGGATTTCATCCTGCACTTCAGCTTCTCATCTAACTTTCCGTCCAATCAAAAGCTCTCTAGAATCCGAGGCGTCCCACCCTCTACTCTGTAAATAGACATTGAAGCTGCGGCTGAAATTGGTCTCTTGTTGACAGAATTAGTATTTTCTGTACAGTGAATGGCACGTAGTGCACTACATAAGGGATAGGGAACGATTCAGACAGTGTAAGCGCAGAGATGCGATAGCACAGAGCAGATCATAAGCACGAGTTTGCACAGACCATGAAACTTATCGGACCCATTTGAATTCTAGAACACTAAGAAACACTATTGGCTATTTTAAAAAAGGGGGTGGGACTGCTTGATATTTCCCACCCTTTTTTCCTGTATCAGTTGAAATTCCATCAACACATAGAATAACGCTGCGTGTTTCAAGGCGCTTTAGTGGATGTGAACATTCATGTTGTTTACATCTTGTGAATATTTTATTGTTTATGGTTCGGTCGCATTCAGTTCCACTTGTAAGTGCCTCATTGCAACCCAGATTTAAAAAAAAAAAAGAAAATGCTGTTCATTTAGCTTGCTTTAAAAGGCACCTATTCTGCAAAATCCACTTTTACATGATATTTGGATTTAAATGTGTGTTGGTAAGTGTGTGAACACAACCATCCTATATTAATAAAAATCCATACACTTATTTTTTACTTCCTATTAAACCAAACTGGTCTCATTAGACATGCGGTTTTGCTTCGCAAAGCAGTGTGATGTCACATTGTTTAGGCCCCGCCCACAGCTGCTGACTGACAGTCCTGCACTGCCATAGTTTCCTTCCTGCGCTGTCGACGTCAGCATAGCGTGAGCTCTATAACATCGTGCTGTTTTGTCCCACTTTCAGTGTTGGCTTCCCCTATGTATGGTTGAACACCGGTTCTCTCGTTTTCAGTCATGTTGCTTCTACAGACTGTTTATTGCTGTAGGTATGCAAAGCAGAGATGTATACGCTTCGCCCTCTTCTCAAGATAGGGCAGGAATATGCAGCTCATTTGCATTTAAAGTGATATACACCAAAGAAGCCCTTTTTAGACACTCTCCAAAAATGATTACATATCATTACATATAAACTAATTACATAATGTGTTGATTAATTAATCTAATTAAAATAAATTGGACTGTGAAAATACCCTTTAAATATTATTTAAAGCATTTTGTGTTAAAAGTATCAAGTAAACATCAGGTACAACAAATTGTAACTTTAGAAAGAAATATTTTATTTGATTCAGCATAAAATTTATTACAGGTAAACATTTAGGCTGCAACGGCCTATTGTAAACTATGGAATATTAAAGAAGATGATTTGAGAAACATCTTTTTTTGTTCATTTAACAAAAGTCATGGTAACCAAAACAGCTTTGTTACCAACAGTCTTCAAAATACTTTCTTTTATGTTCCACAAAAAAGGTTTAAAACGACATGAGGGTGAGTAAATGATGACAGAATTATTATTATTATTTTTTTTTTGGGTGAACTATGCATTTAATGTTTTTTTTTTTATTATAACTATTATTTTTTTAATAAAATGATACTCTAAATAAGAAACTAAATATGCCAGCAGGTGGTGGCATAATAAATATCTTTAAGAGTTATTCACTCATTCAATTCAATTAGTTCAAACAGCTGATTCATTCAGGCCTTTGAATCATTGATTCACACGATTCATTCAAATTGTGGATTCATTCAGAAACTAAACAGCCTGTGTTGCTCGGAGACATGCAACAATTCTGCTGTGGTTTCAAAGGTAATATGTTCTCTGCAAAACTGAGCAAAAACACAAAAACACAACTTCTTATTTACTGAACTGTTGTATAAAATCACATCTAAGCTCGTGATAGATCAGGACAAGATCAGCACCTGTGTCATATTGCTCTTGCTGCCTGTGCGATATTGTGTGATATGTGATATATATAAATATGAGACAAAACATATACAGGGGCATTTTCTGCACCAATATTTTGAATTTTAGGGCATACAGTCATGTGAAAAAGTTTGGACACCCTATTGAATTCCATGGTTTTCCGTATCAGGACATCATTAAAAAAAACTGGTCCTTGGCTGGTCTTAAAATTTTGAAAATAAAACCTCAGATGAACAAAAACACATGGGAAATTGCACCGTGTCATTATTTACTGAACAAAAATAAAGCCAAAATGGAAAAGCCATGTGTGACAAAGTTAGGACACCCTTACTATTAACATTGGAATTAACAGGGTAAATCACAGTCAAGCACTGCTGATCAAATACCTTTGATTAACTGATCATCGGCAAGTCTGAGCACCTCTATAAAAGCATAAGCTTTGGCAGTTTGCTGGTCTGGAGCCTTCAGGTGTGTGTTAACACAATGCCAAGGAGGTAAGACATCAGCAATCATCTTAGAGAAGCAATTGTTGCTGCTATCAATCTGAGAAGAGTAATACGGCCATTTCCAAACAATCTGATGTTTATTCACAAGTGGGAGACATTTAAAACAGACACCTCTCCTTCCAGGAGTGAAAGTCCCAGAAGATTCACCCCAAGATCAGACCGTGTAAAGCTCAGAGAAATGGCAGACAACCCAAGAACTATACCTTATACTCTACAGGCCTCAGTTAACATGTTAAATGATAAAGTTCATGACAATACAATTAGAAAAATATGGGACAAAAATGGCATGTTTGAAAGGCTTGGCAGAAGAAAGCCTCTTCTGTCTAAAAAAAACATTGCAGCACAGTTTAGGTCTGCAAAGTTGCATCTGAACAAAACACAAGTCTTCTAGAATAATGTCCTCTGAACAGACAAGAGCGAAGTGATGTTTGGCCATAATGCACAGCGCCAAGTTTGGTGAAAACCTAAAGAGCATATCAGCACAAACACCTCATACCAAAAGACAAGCATGCTGGAGGAGGGCTGTTCATTTTGGGCTTGATTTGTAGCCACAAGTCCTGGGCACCTCACAGTCAATGAGTTGAGGCCATGAACTCCTCTGTATATCAAAGTATTGTAGAGTCAAATGCGAGGGCATCTGTCTGACATCTAAAGTTGGGCCAAAATTGGGTCATGCAACAGGACAATGATCCCAAGCCCACCAGCAAATCTACACAACAGAACGGCTGAAAAGAAAAGAATCAAGGTGTTGCAATAGCCCAGTCCAAGTCCAGAGCTCATCCTGACTCAAATGCTGTGGTGAGAGCTGTGCATAAGCAAATGCCCACAAACCTCAATAAACTGGAGCAACGTTGAAAAGAAGAGTGGTCCAAATTCCTCCAGAACAATGTGAGAGACTGATAAAGTCACACAGAAAATGAATGCTTCAAGTTTTTGCTGCTAAAAGTGGATCAACAGGTAATTGACTCATAGGGTGTCCTAAGTTTGTCACACATGGCCTTTCCATCTTGGCTGTATTTTTCTTAAATAAATAATGACACTGTGTGATATGTCATGTGATGACGTTTATCTGAGGATTTATTTTCCAAATTTTAAGACCTGCCAAGGACCAGACAATTTTTTATTATGTCCTGATACAGAAAACCATGAAATTCAATAGGGTGTCTCAACTTTTTCACATGACTGTAACTGCATTTATGGAGTTGTTGCCCTGCATCATATTTGTCAACAGTCAATTGTTGACTGATCTGATGATGTACAGGTCTGGGGGCGGGGCCAGCACGTTAACTGCGTTAAAATATTTAATCGCGTTATTTTTTCATTACTAATCAAGTCAACGCGTTAAACTGACAGTTTAAAATAAAAATAAAAATATACCTAGTTATAATAAATGATCTGTGGGGTTTTTTGAGCTGAATCTTCACAGACACATTCTAGAGACACCCAAAACCAATATTACATCTTGTGAAAAGGGGCATAATAGGCGGCCTTTAAAATCAAATCAAAACAATTTATCGCAGAGGCTCTTACGAAATGTAGCATACATTACTAAAAAATTTTCATTTAAAATTCACAATGCTTGTAGCAGCCCAACATGTGCTAGGGCGTTTTTGAGTGTACTCTGCAATTCCCTGTGATGTGAATAAGTATATCATGAAGTGAATTTGGCTCTAGCAGGGGTCTTGATGTGCACTAGAGTGATTTTATGGGGACTTTAAATATAACAGTATCCCTTAAATTAGTCTGTGTAATAACAAGAAATTCAATGGCGAATGACCCAAATGCAGTAGTTGTTATGCATCATAAGGCTTTTAGGATGACGGCGTCTGGGCGTTGATGAACTGCTGTCAGAAGCTTCTGCGCCAAGGCTCCAGGGTTCTGTGGAATCCGGGTGAGCTGACACCGAATCCACCGTTGATATAAGAGCCTGATCAAAGCCGCCCTGTTTCGCCTGACCGATTTTCACAGGATTACGGATTAGGGAGACAGGAAGCAGCGAGAGAGGCGCGGAGACAGACAGAAAGAGAGAGGGGGAAGATGGAGAATGAGAGGAACAGACAAACTGAAGGCTAGAGAGCGCTATAATTATGTTGAGTCACACACTGAATGCAGAAATGCTTAGTACAAATAATGGTGAAATGTGTTAAACCTCAAGACTGAAAGTGTAAGAGCAGAAACAATCTGTTTTCTATGAAATTTATAATAGATGATGTACTTTTTTTCAATAGTGTAATTTTTTCTTTCTTAAAGATCATTCGTTTTTCAATACAACATATGTTTAGGCTGATTAGGGCCTCAATAGAAAATAGGGCATGAATTCCCTAGTGAAAAATAATTACGCTAAATGTATTTTAAATTAGGGCTGTCAAACGATTAACCACGATGAATCACATTCAAAATAAAAGTTTGAATTTGCCTAATATATGTGTTTGTACTGTGTGTAATTATTATGTGTTTATATATACAGGAGAAATATGTTATGTACAAAATATTTTTATTTATATATAATACAAATTATATAAAACTAAAACTAAATATATATACTTGTAAATATTTCTTAAATATATACATTAATGTGTTTGTATTTATATATACAAGATACACACAGTACACACACATATATTAGGCAAAACCCAAACTTTTTGTATGCAATTAATCGCAATTCATTGACAGCCCTAATATAAAATACATTTATTTTTTACGCAAATTCTACTAAAAAATACATTTACATATTATATACTTAATAAAAATACTCTGAAATTGCCTTTTTAGTGTCCTAAACTGGTATATTTAAAGTTTAAACTAAAGTTTAAATTAAAACAACAAATTTTGTACTTTAATTGTGTGAAAGTAGTGATGAATTCCAACTAAAGATATACTTAAGTATATTTAATTGTGCTAAAGTGAAACTATTTCAAGCATGCTTTAGGTACACTTTAAATATTTGCATTTAAAGATTGATATCATTTAAAGATCATACAATCCTCATCGATAGTAACATTAAAACATATTTTAGGCTTAATATTAAGAATTGTACATTGTGCACAAAATAAATCAAGTTTAATTACAATTTTTATTTCAGTATTGATATTGATATGTCAATAAATATGTTAATAGACTTGAGCTATACTTAGTATAAAATGCATGCATTTTAAATTGATTACTTTTTTACTAGGGTTTCTTTAAACATGAAGTAATTTTGTTTAACAAACCAGTGTCAGTACAAGAAAGTGCTTAGCCTCCAGAAAATATTGGTCATTAACCTTAGGAGGTCAAACCACATTTTTGGTTTGAGAGCAGCTTTGTTAATTTTATATGAGGTTTGCAAATTTTGGCAGCCTTGTTATCAAAATGTCCAAATAAAACCGTGTTTTTTTATTTAATTATTCTGTCAGCAAGCATTAAATGAACATTAAAATAGTCATTTTTATGTTAAATAGTCAAACAAACAAATAAATTAAAACATTACAATTTTTGCAGAGTTGCAAGTGTCAGGGTTGCGAATTTGGTCTAAATGTAGGTAGTCGCTGCTTACTCTGAGACCACATATAAGAGAAAAAGTGCCTCTAATGCCATATTTGTAGACTATTTTTCAATGTCGTTCATTGCTTGCTATGATCTGATAAGACACGCATACGCCTGAGGTCATGTGTTGCATCTGTGACATCTATTTCCCCTGAAACCCTTGCAGTGCAGCCCTGTATCCGTCATGTACACAGCAGAGCCACAGGTTCATTAGGGTTGTGTGGTTGTGAAGCAGTGAAAGCTTGTAACTATTAAACATGGTGCGAACAACTGAACACACGGGTCTTGAATAGCACTAATTAAATAAACTGCTGAACCAATCGGAATTGAACCTTTAGTAATATCCGTGCAAAGGCAGCTATTGTGAATTGCATCCCAGCGTGCATGAGCAGATTAGGCATGCAGTTTCTATTTATATGCGATTGAAGAAAACAAAATTTATGAAAATGTGGCCCGCATGAATATTTATGCATTGCAATATCAGATGAAATGCTGTTTTCAAGACACTTACATTATACATAAACTCATGTTACCTGCTATTTCATGGAAATACAAGGGCCAAATTGACACTGTTGTGTGACATGATGGTTTGCAAAGCATTTTTCAAGTGCCAGACTTTTCTTTTGCCTGCATGGACAGACTGCACATACATCACGCCTCCCACAGGATAGCTGTTTATAGAAATGTACCATCAATTCTCACCCAGAATGCAAGTAAGCATGCCCAACAACATGTATTTGGCTTACTACAAAACATTACAGCTCCCTGTCCTTGCCTCATAGGCCATTTCAAATCCATTCACACTAGGTTCATTTAAGAGGCCGTGTGGTGTGATCATTATCGTTGCACAGTTGTAATTTTAATCCCACAAGTTTATCATGAGATGTTCATTTCATGTACATGGAAAATTTCACACCAGATTCCCACCAAAACCTTGTTTACCTCATATCCTAAACATTTCAGTAACTGTTGGGTTTTTATATGTTTTTTTCTTGTAGCACTGATGACTTTGTGTTTACATTGCACCTAACAGACTTTGTAATTTCCGATATCTGCACCTCTATGTTTCACACATTAATATTGACGCATTGACACATTGAAGTTGATATTTTAAAATACAATTTGCATCAAAAGTTTACCGACGTTTATATATAGTCCACAAGAGAAAATAATAGCTGAATTTATAAAAATGACCCTGTTCAAAAGTTTATATACACTTGATTCTTAATCCACAGCTGGTTTTGTTTGTTTGTTTGTTTGTTTAGTAACAGTTGTTCATGAGTCCCTTGTTAAACTGTCCGATATTCTTCAGAAAAATCCCTCAGGTCCCACAAGTTCTTTGGTTTTTCAGCATTTTTGTGTATTTGAACCCATGCAACTATTACAGAAGGTTCAAACACTCACTGATGCTTCAGAAGGAAAAACGATGCATTAAGAGCTGGGGGGTGAAAACTTTTTTAATTTGAAGATCAGGGTAAATTCAACTTATTTGTCTTCTGGGGAACATGTAAGTATCTTCTGTAGCTTCTGAAGGGCAGTACTAAATGAAAAAATATGATATTTAGGCAAAATAAGTAAAATGTACACATCTGTTCAAAAGTTTTCACCCCCCATCTCTTAATGCATTGTGTTTCCTTCTGGAGCATCAGTGAGTGTTTTAACCTTCTGTAATAGTTGCATATGAGTCCCTCAGTTGTCCTCAGTGTGAAAACTTGAAGTACTTTTCTGAAGAACAGCAGGCAGTTTAACTGTTCAGGACAAACAAGGGACCCATGAACAACTATCACTAAACGAAACAAAACAAACAAAAAAAGAGCTGTGGATCATTCAGGTAACAACGGTATTAAAAATAAAGCATATTTAAACTTCTGAACAGGGTCATTGTTATAAATTCAACTATTATTTTCTCTTGTGGACTATATGTAAACGTCTTTTATGTGAAATATTCAGGTCAGTACTAAATAAAACTAACATGCATTTTGTATGATCCCTCTTATTTTGGTAAACAGGATTGCATTTTGCACAAAAAATACATGCAATGCCTTAGAATTTGGCCAAAATTAGGTAATCGGAGGAGGAAGAAAGGTAGGAGGCAGGAGAACTGCAAAAAAGGTTTATACACTGTATGTTTACATATTTTTATGCAAATTGGTTTTGATATTTCATATTTTTCATTTCCTGCTTCCTTCTATTAAATCATCCACTGAAATCACGTTGCTGTCTGGCGATGGAATGATATGTTTGACAGCTTAATACAAGGAGGTCTTTTTTTCCATGCTGTGTAATGTAACAGGGCAGTGACACAATCTGATAGGAGTGAGAGGTGTGAGAGTTTATTCATTAATCACCCACTGATACTCACACATGACCGAAAACCACAGGTAAGTCCCTGCCACAGTAACCTACAAATAAAGCTAAAAAAAAAAGACTACCAAGTAGGTAGAGAACATATGAGAATAGTTGCACGTACCCAACTGTCACTTGTCGGATTGTACAATACACTGTCAGAAAAAACAAAAAAACAAAAAAAAAAACAAAGAAACTTTTAGGGGTACTGGCTTGCTTAGCTGGGGACACTGTAATTTCCAGTAATATTGTATACTAAACTGAGCTGGATGATGACATCACTGAATTTAATGATGAACTGCCTTTAACAGAAAATTGAGTGTTTACTGTTGTCTTTTTATGTTATTGACACACTATTTCCTATTTAATACTGTAAAGCTGCATTGAAAACAATCTGTATTGTTAAAAAATGCTACATAAATAAAGGTGACTTGACTTGACTTAACTTTTAGGGCTACAACAGCTTGTCACTACGACAAAAAACCCTGAAGGGACAACCTTGTACCTTATTTACCCTTAAAACGGCTGTTCCTGGAGGGCTTCTGTCCTGTAGAGTTCCAGCTTGCCTCAACACACCTGCCTCGAAGTTTCAATCTAGTATGTCTGTTAAGAGCTTGATTAGTTGGTTCCAGTGGGTTTATTTGGGGTTGGAGCTAAACTCTCATAAAAAATCCCACCTCATGTTCTCCCTCAACTTCAAAATCATCTTATATCGCTGTTTTACCCTTTTTGTTAAGGGTGTTTGATCTTCTTTGCATGTTCACTTTGCAAAGACTGGGTCGGTACTTCTGCAGTGATGTAGGATGATTTTGAAATGATTTTTGAAGTTGAAGGAGAAAATACGATTGGAGTTTTTATAACTGTCTTGAACCAGAATATACAGAGTTCATGGAGAACAAGACAAAATGAGCATTTGAGATTAAAAAGTATTTAAATTGTATTTTTTAAATGAAAATAACTGATCGTTTCGCTAGATAAGACCCTTCTTCCTCGGCTGGGATTGTTTACCTGCAATTTTTTATTTTTGGGAACTATCCCTTTAAAAGATGTATGTTTGCACCTTAAAACAAATAGAAAAATGTATACCCTAATGTTACTACAATGAATCTTTAGAGCATTTTTTTCCCGAGAGTGTATAAGCTTGGTAAGATCGTCTGAGACCAAGCATATCTTCATCAGAGTCTAAAAATCGTCTTGAAGACAGTTAATGAATTGTCATTTATCATGTCACACCAAGCCTACTTATTTTTCCGTACAGCAAAAGAAATCTTTAGACTGGGAATGAAGAATCAAGAATGGGTTGCACCTTGCTGTTCCCTTCACCTCCCTGAAAGTCTAGTCCAACAAAACATGTACACGTTAGTGATCGTGAAGTGTTGTTTAGGATGCAAGGCGCAAACGCACTGGATGTGGTCCTCAGCTGCCTGGGGTGAGGCAGAATCTTGTTGCCTCAACAGGGGGCGGGAGGTGAAGGGTGGGAGAGGAGCATGCTCCAATCACCCATGAGCCACTGCTGGATATTTTATTTGTCAGCGCATCTATCCGTACAAGCAGGGGACCAATGGCTGCAGAGGAAGTGGTCCTTCTGTCACAGAAACAGTTGGCACAGAAGCAACATATTACAGCATTATCCAACCCCCTCCTGGTCTCTTGCCGTCATCTCCTCCCTCCCCTTCAACTCCCTCCTTTGCCTCTATCTCTCGCTCTGTATCGTTTCCCTGCAAGCTCTTTCAGCCATCAATGAAATCGCAACCAACCCTGCTGTGGAACCGACTCTTGCAGCTGGCTGAGCGAATCAGCAGAACATCTGCCATATCGTGCATTCACATAGATAAACCTTCCCTGTTCTCTATTCATACCCGTCATTCTTTGCTTGTGTTTTCTCTTCCAGAGATCTCTCGGCACCCCGTTCTGCTTTCTCTTTTTCCTCAGGATTTAAGCCTACTAGCTGTTTTCCCCTCTCTTCTCCTCTATCCCCGCTGACTCCTCCCTCCGTTGCTCTCATACTCCCTCACTCACTCACTCACGAACACACTTGAACACAAGCACACATACATGCGCACACACACATACACACACCCTCCTCCCCCATCGCTGCAGTGTCTCTTAACTGCCTTGGAGCTAACAAGAGGGGAAATAGCACACCGACAATTATAAGAGAGGAGGAGAGAGCACGACACAACGAAAGAGTGCCAGTGAATGAATGCATGTGTGAGAGGAGATTCGGGCAGATCTGAGGATGTTGGCGATTCAGGAGTAAAGGGACGGATTGCGCGCTCCCTCTGCCTCCCAAGCGAATGTTTGTCTGCAGTGTTGCTGGTGAATGGACGGCAAGCGGTGAAACGGTGAGGAAGCCTTTTCTCTTTTTTTCAGTCTTCTTTCCACACACCCTTATTCTTGTTGGCACACCAAGGATAGCTTCTCCGGTAGTGTCCTTGGGTTTGGTTTTGGCTCGGGAAGGTGAACATGAGCGTGTTTAGCACCTCGGGTAGCAGAATGGTATTTTCCTCCATCTCGGTGAGGTGATGCTCAGGGATGATGCTAAAGCAACCCTCCTGTGCCTTGGATTGGCTAGTGAGTGTATGATTGAGGACTAAACATCTTTGATATCTTGCTCGAGCAATGTTAAACAGTCACATATTATTGAATCTCAAAGCAGTACACTTGGTATAGTGTGTTCATGCCACGCTCTGCTGGCTGGTGAATATAGAAGGAGCTGGATAAGGTGCACACCCCGTGAAGAGAAAGGGCTGCTGCTTCTGTTGGCAGTGTACTGAAAGCCCCATGTCGATATTCTCTTTTTGGCCATACTCCTGCTGATCTTTGACTCCCACTGCTCCACCACGTTAACCAAAGACGCGTTCACTCCCATCGATCGTGCTGAGTTTGTGGTCCCCCGGTGGGGAGGCCCCCTTCCCCAGCAAGTGTCATTCGAAGCATTTTTGCCCCAACTAAAATTCCTAGGATTGTTATTAGGGCAACGAGGGCGGCGTAGCCTGGTGACAGCGTTGTGCGTGCATGTGTGCGAGGGAACCTGCACAGGGAGGGGTTAGGTTGCTGGAGTGGGGGGGTATAATGGTGGAAAGATAGTAGGGGCAGAGGGGCGGAGGTTGATGCAGTACACAGAACGAAAGGAGAGAGAAAAATAAAACATATTTCCTGCCAGAATCCGCCACAATGAAAGAACGGATGCACGGGAAGGCCCACTTACCCATTACAAATGAAATCTCATTAAAGTCTCAATTGTTTCTCCTAGATGGCAAAAAGATTAAAGGGAAGGCAAATTGCCTCTCTTGAGTAAAGAGAGTTTGCTTCTCTAGAGTAAAAGACTCTGATAATCCTGCGCTTATACCCTATCGAGTTTCTCGGCAGCGTCTCAGACTGCTCCCATTTGCCTAAATGCCAAAGTCTGAAGTTTCAATATGAACTCAATAATTTCTCATCACATTCTTCTAATATCAAATAATTTGAAATAGGCTATCCACATTGATATTATTGCTCTTAGACTTCGTCTACAACCAATTCCGATTCTGTACAAGAACCAGTTTGGGTTCCACGAAGAACCTTTTATTGAAGAGTTCCTAAAAGAACATTTTTCCTTAATATTAGAACATGAAGGCCTAAGCCAGGATTAGGCAATAGTTCAGTTAAGACATTTAATCATTTTTATAAATGTGCCTTAGAAAACAACATTACTAAAATCAGTCAGTGCAAGTTTCTTTCAGCTGAAACAGCTCAGACTTACATTTTCGTCTAGGACTAGGCTTAAGCCATACCTATGAAACAGGGGCTTAATGTAACTTTATTAATGTAACCTTTTGTGCAATGACGAGGTTTGGTGGAACCATTTTTAAAAGTATTTTTGGAAAAACATCTGAGACAAAGTTGATGCTTCAACGAAACATAGCTGAGAACTCCCGAGCAATTACAGAGCAGTGTAATTTTCCTCTGGGGAGGTTTGGCAAGACCGGCCAACAGTTACGCTAGCTAAGTTCACTTCATTAAAGCACACTGGCACCGGTGTTGCTCAATAGATTGCTAATACAGTAAAGATGCTTTGGTACTCACAAAGGCAGGAAAACACAGACTATGCAAAGATGAGCAGATACCGCCAGCACTCCACCCCCCCTCCACAACCCACAAACTGACCAAACTGCAGGATGGTTGTGCAACATCAGCTAAGTACCAGTTAATATTTGTACATCCTGTGTTGTCGTCTGATATGATGGCCGTTATGGGAGGCTTACCCTCATTTTGATACTGCAACTCATTTGCTTGTAAAATTGCGAGGATAATCATGGACGTCAAAACACAGGCATCAGTATCATATTCAAACACTATAAACGTCAACAACAGAATGATCACAATGAAAGCTTAGACTCGAATGATGGTGGTTAAAAATAAACTTCATAGCTTAACTCGCTAGGCTTTGTTTTCTAGGTAGCTCATTTATCTGTGAACCAAAATCGTCTAAACCACAGAATGTCGGATTGTTATGCATTTGGGTCATGTTTTAAAAATACCTGAGCTTGCTGCGATAGCAAAGCATGCATGCATACAGATTTGATGTTAATTTATATTTTACTGAAGAAAATCATTACATTTTTTATTTAGTATGTTTGTGTCACCGAAGATATGTTAGATTCAGGTTGTGTTTAGTTTGTGGTGGGGTTGTCGCACATGAGTCTGATGGAGACTAAAAAATTCTGTTAGCTGGAAAACCAAAACGGGATGCATGAAAATAATAAGGAGAAAAATTTTTAGTCAAAGTTCAACAATGATAGGAACATTCTTGAGAGGGAAATGCCAAAATATACAAATGCTGCTTTCGGAGTGAATGCTTGAACAATCATAACTTGGTTTTGGCACAACAGTAGGGGTTTGGCAAAACACCTCGCTGGTGACCTTACATGCACTGATAGCCAGCTGTTCATTAATGCTCAGGACAAATCAGACATCTGCCATTGAGGATACAGTTTCTAAAGGGTAGCGCTTATTAAAACAGTAATTAGTTTTATTTATTATATCTGGTTTATTGTTTGTGGCTCCTGAGTATTTTGCAGTAAGATGTGCGACATTTTTAGAGGTTTGTGGATTAGTCAGATCTTTAATAGTGTAGTGTTTTTACAGCTCAAATGTGTGGCATATTACTACTTAAGTATACTAATGGCACAAAACGACACTTTTTTTAAACATAACTTTAAACTTTCGAAATCCCTTATGTTGTTCTAAAATATGGCTATTTCTTCTTTGAAACTAAAGATTGATTGCTGGTTACCTGTCAGAACTTTTTGCAAGACACGAAAATACGTACGAATAAGTATGTCATTACAGCGCCATATGTTTCGCTTTCCGGACATAACTTCGAGCTTGCTTGATAGCTCATTGGCACGGAATTGGACTTGGGATGCAGAATCCTTGGGTATGAATCCTGTGAAAAACATGACTCGTGAAGAAAGAGCTGAAAAAATGAGAGATTGAAAAACAAGCTAAAACGGCATGCTTGCATTTGCATTTTTGGGTCACATTCACATTTGTTTAAAAACTGAAATCAAGTGACTGTTTTGGCTGTTGGAAACGATAACCTATTCGACTTTATCTGCAGGAGATATACAACATATTCTGTTATTTATAAGAATATTAACATGAAAACAATGAAAAATATTTCCAATGCTTTTACAGAGTGTCTATTTACACTAAGCGCAAATAGCACGCCTTGTTGGCAGAGGCTATTTATGCTAACTCCGCCCACTATTGTGTGTTTGGGCTAGACAACATCACAAAAGATGCCTGCTAAACAATGGCTCCAGTGGCATAAAGCATCTAGTGGTGACTTTTTGACGCGACCAACCCGAGTTCGAATCCCCATTTTGCAGAACTCGTTCATCTGCCTTTTCACAACACATATCAGATTGGAAAGGCAGTTATTTTCAATAAAATGAAGGAAATAAACGAAAAGTGCCTCACAGGTGATTATTGGTTAGGGGTAGGTGTAGGGAGGGCTTTATTGTCTCAATAAGGTGGCATCCATTCAATGATTTTAATAAAAATGGTCATTTACACTCAATACGTTATTACTGCATACCGTTTTATAACGTACTACAATGCTTGCTGTTGCATTTTTAGGTCACCTTCACTTTTGTTCATACTGTCGGGTAGGTTTAGGGGAACACTCTTTTAGCGCCACTCAGTGGACATTTCACATCGAATATGTCACGAAACATACATGTATTTCGCATCTTGTGAAAATGTTCCCACAGATACATTTTTGTCATAAGATCAGGTTGGCTATTTTACATCCACTTACAATGAAAGGAGATTGAATCAAATTAAACCGGTTTTCAGGATTAATTGATTCATAAGATCTGACTCAACAGAGCCATTCATGATTCAGACATCAGTACAACTTCAAAGCTGTAAAAGCTTCAGATAGCAAATCAAATGGACCACTATAATTGCACTTTTATGGCGCTTTTGCCTTTTAGAGAATTTAGTCCCCGCTTATTGTAATTTCAGGATAAAAATGACTAGTACATTATTCAAAATGCTTTCTTTTGGGTTCTGTGGAAAGAACTTCAGACAAGGTTCAGATTGATTGACAAATAATAATCTGTCATTTCAGCAGGAGTTTCCCTTTAAGTGATATCATATTGAAAAAATGCAGCATGCATGTTGTGCAAGACTCGTCTCCTGACATAGACTGGCTGGAATTGGTGTATTCGGTGAAGTCAACTGAAAGGGCTTTTCTCAGTGAGAGCATGGAAAATCCAACACTCTGACAAGTTTAAGGTCAGGAGGTGACCAGGCCCTTGTTTTATGGAAACACATGTGAGAGAGGCCCTTTGTTGAATTGAAACAAGTCATTAGCTATATCCAAATGGTTCATTTGTAAGAAGCACTGTGGAATTCTATGATACAGGTCACATCCAGTTGGTTCTGTTAAAGTTTAAATAAGTGTTAGAATTCACTTAAAAGCAGCTCAAACGATCTGTGAGAAAAGTGGCTACTGAATGTTGCCCATAGTGTCGCCATAAGTGGAATAGTTATTTCTGTGAACCAAACAAACAGGCCATTTTTAAGAAATAAATTCCTGTCTGAACAATAAGCAATGGCATTCCCTTCCAAAGAAGCAATTGAGACTATATTAAGTATTTTTACTTTTAAAAACAAATTTCTTACATACACCTATTTATGCATGCAGATTTTTATATTTTACCATCGAAAATGTGAATTGTGTTTGTGCAGGGCTTTCAAAGGACTTGAAAGCTATATAAACTTGGCTTTTTAAATGATGCAGCCTTCCCATTCATGCCAAGTTTGTGTCTGTATCACCTTTATGTGTTTGCTTATTGCACCTTTATGCGTGTTCATTTACAAAGCAAAGTGATTTGGCATAAAAGCACTGTTGTCATGACATCAGCAGAATGAAATGGATCCGACTGTTAATTCTGTCGTCAAGATCACATTTCTCCTGATGGGTCGACTCAGCACTGGCTTGTGTGTACAGTCGTTGTTATCAGCAGTTTGTTCCACAGCAGTTTTGCATATAACAGAATGGTTTCATAATACTGTGTTGAGGTGTACAGAAGGAAGTGTGTTTGAGAACTGAGACTGTTTTGGCTGTTAGAAACCGTAGTCTACTGGACTTTATTTGCTGGTGATAGATAACATATTCTGTTATTTATAAGAATATTATCATGAAAACAATGAGGAATGCTTCCAATGCTTTTACGGAGTGTCTATCTACAAGTGCAAATAGCATGCCTTGTTGGCAAAGGCAATTTACACTAACTCCGCCCACCAATGTGTGGTTGAGCTAGACAATATTACAAAAACAATGGCTCCAGTGGCATAAAGCACATAGTGATGACTTTTTGACACAAGTTCAAATCCACATTTTGCCAAACTCATTCTTCTCTCTTTTCACGTCACATATCAGATTGAAAAGGCATTTGTTGTCAATAAAATGAAGGAAATAATTGAAAAGTGGAAAATAAAATGCCTCGCTGGTGTTAAAAGGGCTCTATTGTTCCAATAAGGTGTCATCCATTCAATAACTGTATTAAAATCTGTTATTAATGCATACTGTTTTTAATGTAGTATAATAATCAGGTGCAGATTTTGCCACTATTTGCAGTAAGTTTTATTAATAGCATAACATACTGCTATTTTAACAGTGCAAATAAAATCTATCGCTATTTGCACTTTGTGTAAATAGCCGCTGTCATGCTTTTATTAATTATAATTATAATTACTGTCATTTTTTCTCACATATTAAGCTATGTGACATGCTATATTTCATATAAAATATTTGAATTATTTTATTAAATAATTGTTTTTAATTATTATACATTTTCAAGACTTAGGTCAAGAGAGAAGCTATACAGAATATTTGTATTTTTTATGTATTTGTCAATGTCAGATTATTTATGCTAACTGAAAGAAACTAAGAATTAGAAATATTTTTTATATTTATATTTTTAAATATTATTTGTTAAATACACATATTATTTAGCGTATAATAATAATAATAATAAATAATAATAGTAATAATAATAATAATTATTATTATTATTATTACTATTATTATTTTAATAGCTAAAGTATATTAAATAAAAAAATGTGTGTTCCAGTGTGTTCATAATTAAGATAATACATTAAAATACTATGGTAAGACACCAGTTTGTAATATCAAGCAGCAACGAGCTGTGTTGTACAGCTAAAAAGACGCGGATGAGACCGGAATCCACACCCATAAAATTTGCAAATGGCTGTGTCCACTCTTTCAGGAACAAATAATGATTATTTCAAACAGGTTTCCTGAACACTGTTCTGTTACTGGTTGGACAAACAGATAGTCCCGCCCCCAAACTCACTCCTTTGGTTGAGCCACTGTTGGAAACTTAGGCTGGTCAGTCTTTATACTTTTTTAAAGAGAGTATAAAGGTGAAAGTATTTAAACATCAACAAAATATACCAGAGCTCATTTGCAAATGATAGGCGCATCATGTTTCGAAACTAAAGGTGTAAAGGTGAATGAGTTGGATGAGCCATTTGTGGCATTCATTGGTCAAGCATGGCTGCATGCGACGTCTGGCTCTATCACACGGAAATGGCGCTTGGCAGGAAGAGGAGACACACACTCTTATCTAGGTCAGCAGGTACGGGAGAGGGACTCAGAGGTGTTTGCATCTTTTTGTGCACACACGCCACCAGGGGAAGTGGTTTTAGGAGCTTTAAAAATACCTGGCATTAAAAAAAAAATCCTATAATACCATAATGCATCATAATGACATATTCGATTATACAATCCAGCATATCAACTGGCTCATTCGCTATTTATTTAGATTAAGTTACACGCATGCAGTCATTTAATCACATTTTCCGCATACGTGAACCTCAACCAACTTCGGTAATGACATAAAGCTGATTTTAATGTATCAGTCAGAATTTGATGAGCTGAGAGGTATTTTCATACAGATTACACTGATGGGGATTATGCCATTTGTAGGAATGGATCGAGAAACCCTGATGTAAAATATTGTATCACACTCGATAGGAAAGAAATCACAAATTATATAATCATATGTAATTTGTTTTATTTATTAATAATGCAGCGATATTGAATAAATGTGACCCTGGACCACAAAACCAGTCATAAGTGGTTTTATGGTTTTTCAAATAAGATTTCCATTGATGTATGGTTTGTTAGGATAGGACAATATTTGGCAGAGATACAACAATTTGAAAATCTGGAATCTGAGGGTGCAAACAAATTTAAATATTGAGAAAATCACCTTTAAAGTTGTCCAAATTAAGTTCTTAGCAATGCATATTACTAATCAGAAATTAAGTTTTGATATATTTACAGTAGGAAATTTGCTTAAATTAATATCCTAATGATTTTTGTCATAAAAGAGAAATCAGTCATTTTGACCCATACAATGTATTTTTGGCTTTTGCTACAAATATACCCGTGATACTTAAGACTGGTTTTGTGGTCTGGGATCAACAATGTGAATAGCGCTGTTTATATAACGTTACAAAAAAATACAATTTTAAGACAAAGTTGATGCTTACTTGAATTATAACTTCATTATGTCCCCTGGACTATAAAAGAGCACCTCTGAGCGATGCAATCGCAATTTTTTTTAAGAAACATCCTACAGTATTTGTGTGTGACTGAGCGTAGATGAGCTAAGAGGGTCCTCTTTTCTGTTCTCGTTATGCACAGAGCGTCATTGTATTCGTCTGCATGGCCATAACAGCGGTCATATGACTGAGGGGGAGGTGGAGGGGGTGCCACCACCCCATGAGCTCTCCTTCAGTCATATGACCGCTGTTATGGCCAGGCAAGTGAACACAATGATGCTCCACAGGATGCACAGTCTAAAGTTGTCAAATAGTTAGGTTACTATTAACTATTAAAGTTAGGTGATAGTCAAACCACTGTTTTGAGCATAAGGGCGTGTTTCAGGTTCAATAAAAGTTAAAGACCATATGAAACTGCTAAGTGTTTGATGCTTTGTTACCAGTGTTCACATATTTCCTATTAAAACAGGAAGTTGTGGTGGGACCTGTCAAACAGCTCGTCTTATTAGGCGATAAGGCCACAAGTTTTAATGGTGAAAGATGACTTGCTGTTTGCTAGTCGTTGCATATGGTATTGGGGGAGGGACATGTACATTCTAGAGAGCAGTTTATTAGATAAAAATCTGTCAGTTGCAAGAGGAGTCATCAGTATTTTTCTCTGGTTTGCCAGAGAAAGATTTTCAGATCGGCATGAATTGGAAATTCGCTCTTTTGTCTTTCTAAATGCATTTTATTGATCTTATTGATCTGATGTGTGTGTGTGTGTGTGTGTTTAATGTTTTGACCTTGTAATTTTTAATCAAAATGTCATAAATCGATCTTCTAGTGATGTTTGCCAGACTTCTGCATTAATTTTGTTTACTTAAATCTGGACCCTTTCTTACAGTGCCTCAATCAGATCAACAGCTGATGGACTGAATCAAGTTACCACCCTACATTTTTATTTTTTGATAATCCATTTCAATCACCATTTCAATCAGAAAAGATCTGTTGCTTCTTCCATTTTGTCACGGTTTTAAATCTTGTTAAATCTTAAAGGGATAGTTCACCTAAAAAAAGGAAAAATCTGTCATTAATTACTCACCCTTATGTTGTTTCAAACCCGTAAGACCTTCATTCATCTTCAGAACACAAAATAAGATATTTTGATACAATTTGAGAACATTCTGACCCTTAATAGACAGCAACGTAACTGAAACGTTCAAGACCCAGAAAGGTAGTAAGGACATCATTAAAATAGTCCATGTGACATCAGTGGTTCAAAAAACATCACAATTTAGAAGTAATAGGCTATAACTCGTCACATTCTGACACTTGGTTAGGACCTCTCTAGCGTCACTTTTGGATGTGCAGGGTTCTCCATTGCTTCTAGTTTTTTGCATTTAATGGTTTGCATGGATTTGCAAAAATGGAAATCGTTTTATATAAATTTATACCTTCATAGATATTTTGGAGCACCTAACCCCACCCCTACCCTAAACCTACTCACGTCTGAACTAGGGGTCGACCGATATGTGTTTTTCAGGGCCGATGCCGATACCGATTATTACAGATCAAATGCACCGATAAACGATATTTTGAACCGATATGTGTCTAGTGTAAAAATGAAATTTGTCATAATTAATAATAACAAGAGCTCTGACAAGAATATTAAATAAAATAACTTTTAACGAAAAAATGTCCCGACGTCGATTTCAACGTCTCTCCCACAAAGGAAAATATATATAAATACAACAAGTAGTAATAGACTAAATGATAGATGTCGGTTTCTTAACAGTAAACTGACCATTTTCTAGTCCAAGCTGAACGTCCTTCAAGGACAGCGCATCCACACTTTGCTCGGCCATGTGCCATCCTCTGTCTGTACAGCCCGCTCTGATGACCGTTATGCAAATCCTGCGTGCACAGACCTTGCCAATAAAATGCGCCGCAGTCCATGCGTGCATAACAGTCATGAGCGCAGGCCGTACAGGTGCTCTATAAGAATGAGTAAAGCCAAAGACTAAAGGACAGACATGCTGTTCAGAAAGGACGTCGGGAAAAGGAAATTATTACACCGCCTGCTCCCGTCCAAATTACACCAGAGTTACCGACCGCTACCGCGTTTTGTTTGTAAATTTATTCCCGCGTCGCAAAAAATCTGGTCGAGTCCCGCGGGAATGCAGACCTCTAGTATACGGTCCTACTTTTGATTAATTCATCCAAACTTTGATGACTCATCCAAACTTTGAAAAATTCCGTGGCATTTAGTGTTAACAGTATACAGTACATTCCATTTATATGACTGGATTCCGCGATTCCGTCCGTGTTTTCCGCATCCGGGAAATCAAGATAACATTGAGGTGTTTTTGCAACTTCACCATAAAGGATTGTGAATTACTAAAACACAATCAACTTCTGCTGCTGACTTACCTTTGAGAGACAAGTGATAACTGCCGCACGCTGCACGCAGCTCCAGCAAGCGCGTTCTGTCTGTGTCTTCACTTCCTTCAGCCTTGGAGTTGATTGGTCGGACTCGCGACTTCCAACAAATCTGATGCGCGGCGGGCGGAGACTGCTCTAGGGCACAGAGTGGTGAGCTCTGACAGGCTGCGTCGGAGCCAAAGAGCGCATTTCAAAAATAAATTATTTTTATCGGCAAATCGGTTTTGAAAATAACCGATTCCGATAATCGTGAAAATGCTTAATATCGGCGCCAATAATCGGTAGGGCCGATAATCGGTCGACCTCTAGTCTGAACAATATAAAACACGCAACAGGCAAATACAAGTAGAGTGACAGGTATTTCTTGCAAAAATTGACCATAAAAAGCAGTATGAAAGTATTACAAACATGTCACGTTGCATTCCAAGTCCTCTGATATCTTAATGCGAAGAACAGAGTAAATCATAAGGTTTTAATCACTGAAGATCCTGCACATATCACATTCAAAACGCATGACGCAATCAACTAAAGCTGACGTACTACTTCTTCTGGCAGCAATTTTTACATTTGTGCACAGCCTGCACATACAATGAGCTGTATGGCAGATAGAGATGGTGATTGCATTTATTCCTCTGAGAAATCAATCGTTTTGCCTTGGAAGACTTGGGATATTAACACTTTTTAAATAAATTGTGACTGTAGTTGTATCTGCCTATTACATCCTGTGTTTTACATTGACAAATGGTTAGGTTTAGGGGCAGGGGTTGGGTTACGTGCTCATAAATGTGTAAATAGTGAAATGTAAAAATAATTGTTTTGACTGTTTACATTTAAAAAAATAATGCAATAATGGCAAAATGATTACCCAATATGTAATTTAATCATGACGATAAAATTTCCAGCATACTGACGCCAAAGGTTTCTTAATTAAAGCTATGGAAGACATGCACGTCAAAAAATGGGGCCCTGACCAAGCATCAGTATGTGACGAGTTGGGAGTGAGAATGTGTTGGCAGAACGCTGAGCCTCTTTGTAAACGAATCTGCAGTAAAAGAGCCGAGTTCTTACTGACGCAGTCTGGAACTTCATTCAAAATAAAGTTCATCCACGCTTTTCTAACATTGGGATCAGAAGGAAGGCACTACAGAGCATCTTGTCTTCAGAGCCATCTTTATCGTTTGGTTTCTACATAGACCTGCGGATTCAACTCTCTGGTAAACACTATGCGTGAATCGGTGGGCGGGGCTAAACAGACAGCGATGTCGATCTTCTTCTGCGGGGGCAGTGCTTATCTATGTATTACATCATAGAGTAGAACATTCCAAATTCCACATTCCAGCAGCTGTCGTTTTGGCAGACTGTGTTCGATATAAGCTGTTTTTAGACTGACAACAAAGTTCTGAGTCCTGGAACTTAAAGGATATTTTTAAAGCTCAATGTCCTTTTATATGTCAAAAAGACGCGTCTGTTGCATTGCTGTCTATGCAGGGTCAGAAAGCTCTCAGATTTAATTTGTGTTCTGAAGATGAACAAAGGTTTTATGGTTTGGAATGACATAAGGGTGAGTAATTAAAAGGACAGTTCACCTCAAAAATGAAAATTAGCCCATTATTTACTCACCCTCCAGGCATCCTAGGTGTATATGACCCTCTTCTTTTAGATGAATCCAATCTGAGTTATATTAAAATTTATCCTGCCACTTTTGTGCTTTAGAATGGCAATAGGCGGGTGTTTTTCCTCATCAGTCCAAAATAAGTCCAATAAAGAACTTTCATCCGTAATAAAAAGATCTGGGGGGTGAATAAAGTCCTCCTGTACCGAATCCTGTACCGAATCAAATGCTATTTTGTACGAAAAATATCCTTATCTTAAACGTAATAATCACTTTAATCTAACTTACGCTCACTGGTCGTACACAGAACTTGTTTCATTTGGATGACGTAATACGTCGGCATTGTGCATGTGCCGCTTAGAAGTGACGAACACGAATGCTCCATGGAGAGAGGTAAACACAGCACCGGTCATGAATTAGAAGTACAAAATGAGGATTTGTAAAGAAAAATGTTGGAGGATTTCGATATAAACCAAAAGGAGACTGGTTTTCCTTCGCTAAAGTAAGGAAACTTTGCTTCCTTTGCTCCTGTAAACAAACGTTGGTTTTCACGAGACTCATCGGTGCATGTGCAACGTCGACGTCCTACGTCATTCGCCCGGAGCTGCTTCCGTGTACGACCAGTTGCCGCAAGCTAAAGTGATTATTACATTTTGAATATGGATTACAAAAAAGCCTTTCAAAACACATCAATTCACTACAGGAGGCCTTTATTCACTCCCTGGAGCAGTGTGAGGCACTTTTTATTATGAATGGATGCACTTTATTGGAATTGTTTTGGACTGATGAAGAGAAACCCCCACCTACTGCCATGACAGAGCTTGGAAGTGACAGGATAATTTTTAATATAACTCTGAATGCATTCGTCTGAAAGAAGGAAGTCATATACACATAGGACGCCTGGAGGATAAGTAAATAATGGGCTAATTTTCATTTTTGGGTGAGCTATCCCTTTAATGACATAATTTTCATTCTTGGGTGAACTATCTCAAACGGATAGAAATTCACGCAAACTGGAATTTTGTTTAAGGGCAAAAAATTTCAGCACACATATTTCTCAACAGGTTCAAGTTGGTCACGCAAATTCGCTGTGTTAACCACAGAAAGCTTCTTGGTTTGATAGTGACTTGTATGTGAGCTGTGCTGCATACATCGCTACATTATTGACAGTTGACAACGGACCTTTATTTGTCTGGAAATTTTGCTAATTAGTATGGATAGAGCTAGTATAGCCTAGTGCATGGCTTCAAAGTCAGGTATGTTCCTGTCTGACAACCCTTCATAAGCATCATTCTGGCCAGTTTTGTGCCGATACTCCCCACGGTCTGTGTTTACAGTGAATAGTGAAATCACACCCCAGCTAAGTGCAGCAGCTAGCGCTAGCGCAGAAGATAAACCCACCCTTCCCGTCAGAAATCTGCTGTGCCTCAAAACGGCTCATATCTTATCACAGCCTGAATTTGAACATTACACACAACCAAAACAGCGCAGATTAGCAACACGTTGCTCTTGAGCTTGATCAGACCTCTTTTGTATTTTCTATTGGACGGCAGATGCGGTTAAAAGGTTGTGGACAAACGCAGACTGTGAGGCTCAGAACTTGAAGTCCAACCAAAAGTTTGTACACCGTTTCCCGTAGTTCAATCTGTTTTCCCCTAATAGACGGTTTCCCATTAGCTCTCACATGTATAGAGAAACATTCTCAGTACACAGACATGCATTGTCAGAGCAAGCAGGCCATGTGACTGCAAACAACAGTTTTAATAGGGGCCAGGCCATGCCGCTACCTCTCATGGGACCTTTTATGACAAAAACAGATCTGCTATACAGTCGCCCACCATCAATGCTGGCCCCAGCCAAATCAAAAGTCCTCTGTTTTGGGGCTGCTATTGACTGAAACACTGCCACTCATTGTTTCTCCTGATGTTTGCACTGTGGTACAACAAAGCCGTGTCCTTCGAGCAAGACATCTAGGGTCGGTTTTAGGCCATGAGCGTACAAAGCCTTGGACAAATGTGATTGTTTGAAGCTCATCATGTGATGCCCTCAAACTCATTTACAATGCATACAATACAGACGTGATGAAACGCACATGCCTGGAAAAACTCTGAACAAAATAAACATGGTAAATATGTTACTTTACACAATGCTTCACTCATTTTTTATCTTCTGTAGTGCGCATAAATATAAAGGCTTTGGCCAGGGGCCAAATATAACAGTCACTGAGTTCCAAAAGAAAGCAAAAAAAATGCTTATGCAAGCTATAAGCATTGTCGCTAGCTTGAATAATATGCTGTAAATAAGGGCTGCAATGATTCCTCGATTCTATTTGATTACTCGATTTTAAAAAATCCTTAATTGTATTTTGCCAGTGTCTAGTAATCAGCAAAATACCGGAAGTGGTGCATTCCACATGTTAAAGGAGAAGTCCACTTTCAGAACAACAATGTACAGATAATGTATTCACTCTCATTGTCATCTAAGATGTCCATGTCTTTCTTTCTTCAGTCGTAAAGAAATTGTGTTTTTTGAGGAAAACATTTTTCTCGATATAATCGACTGATATGGTGTCCAGAATTTGAACTTCCAAAATGCAGTTTAAATGAGGCTTCAAATGATCCCAAATGTGGTTGTAAACGATCGCAGCCGAGGAAGAAGGGTCTTATCTAGCGAAACGATCGGTTATTTTCATTCTCAAACGCTCGTCTTGTCTTGCTCTCCCTGAACTCTGTGTATTCTGGTTCAAGACAGTTAGGGTAAGTTGAAAATCTCAGATTGTATTTTCTCCCTCAACTTCAAAAATCATTTCAAAATCATCCTACATCACTGCAGAAGAACTGACACAGTCTTTGCAAAGTGAACATGCAAAGAAGATCAAACACCCTCAACAAAAAAGGTAAAACTGCTATATAGGACGATTCTGAAGTCGAGGGAGAACATGAGATGGGAGTTTTTCGACACCCTAACTGTCATGAACTGAAAGAAAAACAGAGGTTGAGGAAATCAAGACGAGACAGGGTTTGCCATTAAAAAGTATATAAACTCTATTATTTTTATGAAGATAACCAATCGTTTCACTAGATAAGACCCTTCTTCCTTGGCTGGACTCGTTTTCAACCACATTTGGGATCATTTGAAGCCACATTTAAATACTTCTACACAAACTGTCATCATTTACATGTGTGAAGCGTCTCAAACTGCATCTCATGTTGTTGTGAGTTTGGGTTTATTATAACATTCATCTGGGAACGTAACGTGCGCTATTTCATCAGATTTGTAAGGTAAATCATTTATAAACCTATGCTAACACAGGAGAATGCACCATTAGCTTTATCAGTTATGCTAACTGTGTATTGCAATTTCAAAATAAAAGTTTACACGTTTTGATGTCTACATATTCAAGAAACTACAGTTTCTGTAGCTTCTCTATCATAAAGAAATGGCCAGATATTAAAGATTAAGTGAGCATTTGAATGTAATGTTTTTGAGTCAATATTAAACAGATTAGATGGAGCAGTAAAGTATAAAAACAATCATCAGGCTGTTGGCGCCCTCTGCAGTCATTTGATATAAAGCCTAATATTGTTTATAACACATTATGTATTTTAACAGTTTTGTTCAATAAAACCATATGATTTCTTGCTTTTGACACTTTATTTGAACTAATTATTATTGCCTCATTGCTATTATACATGTATATTTTAAGTCATTTTAAAGGCTATTGTTCACTTCTATTATAACTGAGGGTGAGTAATTAATGACAGAATTTTCCCTTTAATATACAAGCTAGTTACCATGCAGAAAACTTGCAAGTAACTTTTGTTTGAGGCTAAAAGGTTCTGGATTTGAAAGTTGAGTAGCTTTGCTTATATATAGACACATAACTAATTGAGACTTCAGTGAAGCTCAGTGGTTCATTGAGATACTGTAACTTCTGTCAGAGATAAGAGGAAAAACTCTGACCTTGACTGATTTAGCAATTAGTCATAATGCAGAACGACTTCATCCTGATAACCCGACGCTGTGTCTTCACATTCATCCTCATAAAGCTTTGTCTCGCGTCTTTACCTCAAGCTCTTTGCCAATCTTCATAACCTGTCATAATTAAAATCACCTAAGTGCTATTACTTACAGTAAAAGGGAAGGCCTCTATCTTTTTGTCTCCCTGATCCAGTACTCAGGCTGGACGTGACTCGAGTCTAAGCACTTGTCCCTTGGCAGGCCTCGTATCTCGTCGTAGCAAAAAAAGAAAGGAAATTAAGCGGAAGTATGTGATTGGAAGTGCATACAGGAACATGATAATACGTTGTACTGGTAACCCACCAGGGCGGGCCTTAAAGGAATAGATCACTCTATCTGTTATCAATTACTCGCCCTTATGATTTTTTATTGTTCATGGAGCACAAAAGGAGAAATTTAGCAAAGTGTTCATGCTTCTAGTTAACATACAATGAAAGTGAATGGGGACCAAGAACTGTCAAGCTCATAAAATAACAAAAGACTTGATAAAAGTCATTATTATCTGATAATATTCTCTGCTGCAGCTCTCAAATGTCATTAATGTTCATGTATATTATCACATCAAGATGTATTTTGACATTAATCATTGAAAATATTCAAAACGCATGGATTGAGCCCCATACATGATATGCGGGTTGGGAATTTGTGCCCTTGACTTATTATTTTGTTCCCTTGTGTTTTTACATTTAAATTAATTAGTCATTGAACCGTTTTAATAATAATGAGTGGAACAAATGAATAAACTGTGTTAAGTTATATAACCATTTTAATAAAAATGAGGTAACAAATTAATAAAACATTGTAATAAGTCATGGAAACGATTTAATAAAAATGAGGGAACAAATGAATAAAAAGTGGACAAGAATTAATAAGTCATTATAATTATTTAATAAAAAGAAGGGCAACAAATTAATAAAATGTGGCCACAAATTGATAACTCGTGGAAACATTTTTTAATAAAAACTAGGGTAAAAATTAATAAACCTTGGCCATTAAGTCATGCTATCTAATTTTTAACTGATGGCCACAATACTTTATTTTATTTTATTTTATTTTATTTTATTTAGCATTTTATTTTTATTTTTATATTATTTTGTTTTTTTTTTTTCATTTAATTTAATTTTATATTTAATTTTATTTTTTATTTTCTTCGATATTATTTTTTATATTATTTTATATTTTTTTATTATGTTTTACTTTATTCTACTTTTTCATTTTATATTATTATATTATTTTATTTTAATTTTATTTTTTATGTTATTTTATTATTTTATTTTAGATTTTTTAATTTGTTTTACTTTATTTTATTTATTTAATTTTTGTTCTATTTAATTTTTTTCATTTTATATTATTTTATTTTTTATTATTTTTTATTGTATTGTATTTTATTTATTTTAGATCTTTTTTTGTCTGATATTATTTCATTTTATATTTCTTATTTTATTATGTTTTACTTTATTTGATATTATTGTATTTTATTTCATTTTATATTATTTCATTTTTATTTTATTTTATTTTAGAGCTCTGTAAATTTGAGAACAATGTCAGAGAAAAACATTTTGAGTGACTACTGACTTGTTTTTTTTTTTTTTAGATTTATTTTTGGTGTTTTTGCTGTATTATGATAGGACAGTTATTTGACAGGAAGCAAAGTAGGAGAGATGGGGGGTGGGATCGAGAAAGGTCCACGAGGTGGGACTCAAACTCGGGATGCCTGAAGCACAACAGCGTTATATGTCAGCGCGTTGCCCATGAGGTTGTTAGCATCGACCTAACTTAAATTTGTTCTTTTCTCCACACAAATCCTGTGGTCTGCACTTAAGGTACTTTCATGGTACTTTCTTTGCCATTTTCGGACATTGACAGTTCCTGGTCACCCTTTACGTTCACTGCATGGAATAAAGATGCATTTAGACTAACATCTCCTTTTGTGGTCAACCAAAGGAAACCACAACATGGGGCAGAGAAAATGCTGAGAGATACTATTTGGGCAACGTCAGATGTCTTGTGTAGTATATGTCTTCATATGCAGCATGCTGGATATCTAGTCTGTGACCTACATCTAACTTGTTTCTGACGTAGGCAGGTTCCTGTACACCACCAATGAGTCAGAACCCCAGCAAGACCACACTGATTCCTGTCTGATCTGGAACACTGTACGTTAGTGATTGCTTCATCCCGTTCATAATCTATCTCATACTGTCTAGTGGCAGCTGTCGGTAGTCAGGTCGCAGTGGTGTTCTGAGGCACGTCTGACATTGTGAATAAGCGTGGTTTGCCATTTGAGGTTTGCAGATGAAATGAAAATCTTCCCCGTCGCAATCTCTGTCCCAAATCTCAGAGAACGTTCTCAGAAAAACCCAACAAGTCGTTCTCAGACTTGGATCTCGCTTCCATTTGATGCTGTTTCAGTTTTTGTCATTTTGATTTTGCAACTTACTACCGGTTTTGGTTTATCCTTTTTCGGTCATTGATAGCTCTGCGGCTAACGTGTTTCAGAGTCTTTCAAACCAATGGTTATTAGCATATGAGAAGCTGGAGTTAAAGTCACCAGAAGAACATCCTGACTAAACAAAACTGACGTGATTCCTTTCCAGGAAAATTGTGAGTATTTGAATCATTTGTAGATTTATTATGGGCAGGCAAATTTCCTACTCTAAATTTCCTCTCTACTTTAATTTTTCTTAAGTCTAGTATAAATTCCTGTAACGTTTGAGGTTTAGACAGTTTCTGGGTTAGTGGAACAACATTTACTTATGCAACCGAGAATATCATTTTGTTGGTTTATACTAGCGTACTGTTTTTTAAGACCACGTTACATCATAGTCTCATCCAGTTTGAGTTTTTAATATATCAAAATGTCATCTAGTTTGGGGGTTTTGACAGTAAACATGTTGAGTAGCTTTATTTGTAAACTTAACTAGGTGGCTGCAAAATTGATTCAACAATTAATAAATGAAACAATAATTTCTAAAAAAAATAAATAAGTAAAAACACCAAGTGTTACAGGCAGAGGTTGGGTTAGACTTTAACATTGTCCGTCATTTTTACGGACAGGGTCGTAAAAATTCTGTCATAATCTATTATTACCCGTCATTTAAATTTTTCATATTTTAATTGTAATGACACATTTAATTGCTTTTATTTTTGTTCACATTTTCATTTTTAATTATGAACTTACAGGACGATATTGGCTTATGCATTTATTTTGAAGAGAACAGATGAACAGATGAGACTGCATAACTTTTCATGATCAATGCCACACCCCAACAGCGATTTTAATATATCCTCATTTTTTTTAACCAATCTCGATTCGTAAATCCCAATTGATCTTTTGGTCTATGCTGTTTTTAGTTGATGGAATGAACAGTAGATGTGCCTCCCATCCAATAAATCGCTATAGGCTAAGCTTTGTGTTACTTTTGATATTAAACAAAGTCAGATTTCAAATTCTGTCCATTTCATTAGGAAATTCAAGCTTTAAATACCAGGGGCGGACTGGGACAAAATTTCAGGCTGGGAAATCTTACACTCATCCAGGTCATCCCGTAAACCCACACCAAATTTTAAAAAGCACGGACAACAATATTTTTGTATGATCATCATCCTAGGCTGGGGCCGCACAAAATAACTAAAGGTTATCTCTTGAACTTCAATTTTCCTTTTTAGTCTTTTCATTTTGCCTGACATCTCTCTGTCTCTTATGTGAATGTTTGTTTTTCACAAATTTTCTTGTACCTGTCACTTTTTCATCAACATATCTAATCTCCACCTTGTTGCAAAACAACCACCTCTTTGTAATTTGTTTTTAGAACAAAATCAGGTATTACATCAGGACCACGTGTTATTGTTTTATCTTAATTGCCTAAATGTAAAAAATAGTACAATAATAATAGCTACATCTTGAATCTATATCCTATATAAATGAACCATTAGGCCTATGGTAAAAGTATGTAACCCTGTTTTTTCAGCAGATTGATTACCATTTGTATAACCAGAGTTTTACTACAAATACCATGGTGAAACTCTACAGTGTAGCAAAACTATTGTTAATTTGTGGTTACCATGGTTTAAATAAATGGTTTTTGGTTTTATTTTTAGTAAAAACACGTTAGTAAAAAATTTTGTAGGGTTGTGTTGTAGTACTTAATTGTGTTGTAGTAATTTTGCAGACTGCTACATTTCCAAAATAATCACTTTAGTACATTCGGCAGGCAACAAAAACAACAACAACAACAACAATACAAAATTAAAAAAAAGTAGGGCAGCAGGTCAAATTGGCTGCCAGGCCACTGGGAATTCTCCCAATGCTCCCGATGGCCAGTCCGCCCCTGATAAATACCGTTTTGATGCTCTTTAATGTGGCGTGATAGATCGTTGTAGATTCTGGGTACTGCCAGTGCGTAATCAAACAGTTTCATTTTTGTTCTGGATCTCGAGCTCTGCTGCTACACCAGAGCGCACTCGCCACCAACTGGACAGGGGTGGGAATTATAGTTATAATAGTTATATATATTATATAGTAGTATATAAAAGTTATAATAGATCACCTCAGTGTAATCTGTCGAAGTGAAGGACAGCCTTCAGATTTTTCTGTCACTGATAAAAAAAAATTCCGTCAATGTGCAAGGAAGGTATCATTGTGCAGCTTTCTTATAACATCAATTAATTTCAATTCGGATGTGACCGAAGTGGTGTTTCCTGAGTGGGTGAGTTGTGTACTTTGTGATTAGTCCATCTATTTTCATCAGTTCAGCCCATTCAGGCTGATTAGCGGGCCAGTTTCAACCATGATAAGGGTAATTAGCCAATCACAGCTACTTTTTTTGGATACGCTGCCTCATTTTGCCCCCTCGGTCAAAATGTGTTAATCGGTCAGCTTACAGTTACTAACCACATGCTAAAGCGACAGAGTTTCACAATTGCATTAATGGCCTGGAAACAATTTGATCTGCTGTGTTCTTTGTTGTATTGATTTCTTTTTCTCTTTATTTAAAGCAGTTGTTTTATTGGTTCGTGGCACTGGCACTAGTGCAGTGTTGAATGTGTTGCATCAGAATCATTAGCTGTAATTGTTGTTACAACTGTGGCAATCTTTAAAAGCTGACAAGTCATGCTGGGTGTGTGTGCTGCTTCTGGGGCGTTAGCGCTCTTCAGGGGTTTAGAGTACTCTCTGTGCTGAAAGTTCATATTGTGACATCCATTTGTTCATAATGAGCCGCCCCCGACACTGACGTTATTGTTTGCTCTGCGACTATAAAAAAGTTTCTGTCAGTTTCACAATGTAACTTAAAGTTTCTTTCACGAGTTAAAGAGATCCTATTATGCTCTTTTAAAAGTCTTGATTTTATTTTTGGGGTGTACTAGAACATGCTCTCATGTATTAATTTTCACATAATTTACATTATTACAATACTTTTCTCCCCAGCCCGGCACAAATGGTTCGATTAGTTCCAGGTTTGACAAAGGCCCGCCTGCCAAAAAATGAAATGTGTTGTGATTGGTTAGCTGTCCCACTGTGTTACGATTGGCGAACAGCTTAGACCAGGGGTGCTCAAAAGAAAGAAAAGAAAAGAGTTCAGCTCCAACCCTGACCAAACACACCTGAACCAACTAATTAGGATCTCAAGGAGCACTTGATAATTACAGATGTGTGTGTTTGATTAGGGTTGGAACTAAACCCTGCAGGAAAGTCGATCTCCAGGAACAGGGTTGGGCACCCCTGGCTTAGACGGTGTTTCAGTACTGCCACACCCCTTGCCAAAGCAGCAAGTTCCATCTGCAGTTATAGTTAAGGATATATTTAAGTCAGCCTGCGATATCGCTGATACATGATATTATCGTGCTAATTTATTTAATTATTTACATACTTAGTTTCCTTGCCCGAAACCAGCTCCGGGCAATGAAAAATTTGCCTAATGTTTTAATATGACTTCATTTGTATTTAACATGACAACAACTGAATAAAACATTGTAAGTTACTCATTATAATACAGTCTATGGCAAAATTACCTGAAGCAGTATTTTATTGCTCAGAGTTGATCTTTCATGGCACTTTAGCATTTGCCACAAGGGGCTCTATAGCAGTAGCACAAACCATCTTCTTCTATAGTCAGTTTTTGCTTTTCTTGGCAGTGCCAAAAATAATGCAATAGCTATTGGTAAGTGCAGTACAAATGTAACACACACTTATGTGTCAAAATGTTTTCACTAGCTACCTAAATAATATCCGGTTTAAAGGGTTAGTTCACCCAAAAATGAAAATTATCCCATTATTTTCTCACCCTCCAGGCATCCTAGGTGTATATGACTTCCTACTTCAGAGGCATACATTCGAATACAAGCTTTAGAATGGGATGGGTGGGTGTTTCTCTTCATCAGTCCAAAACAATTCCAATAAAGTGCATCCATCCATAATAAAAAGTGCCACACACAGCTCCGGGGAGTGAATAAAGACCTCCTGTAGCGAATCGATGCAGTTTTGTAAGAAAAATATCCATATTGAAATGTAATATTCACCTTAATCTAGCTTGTGCCAAGTGGTCGTACATGGAAGCGCTTCCAGGCAGATGATGTAGGATGTCAGCATCGCGCATGCACAGCACGGAAGTGACGAACACAAATACGCCGTGGAGAGGTAAACACAGCACTGGTCACAAAGTACAAACATTAGAAGTACAAAACGAGAATTTGCTAAAATAAGGAAACTTTGCTTACTTTGCTCCTGTAAACAAACACTGGTTTGTGCAAGACTGACCAGCGCAATGCAGATGTCCTACGTTATCCGCCCGGAAGCGCTTATGTGTTCTGGATATTTTTTTATTCTACAACACAAAAATGCTTGGATTCACTATAGGAAGCCTTTATTCAGCCCCTGGAGCCGTGTGAGGCACTTTTTATTATGGATAGATGCACTTTATAGGACTTGTTTTGGACTGATGAAGAGAAACACCATGCCATTCTAAAGCTTGGAAGTGCCAAGATAGTTTTTAATATAACTCTACTCTACTCTAAAGTGGAGTAGATTGTGCGTTTTTACATTTTAGATGTATTATTATGTGTTATGTGTTGAATTTAAGTTTTCAAAAAGACACTGCAGAGCACGACGTCATATCACGACCGCTGCAACGTCTGAAGAAATTTCGCTTGCTTGAAGTCTAGTGTGATTGTGGCTTTGTATTGCTGTCCCAGGTTGTTTTTCAGTCCACAAGTTAAAGCGAAACCCACGGCCCCACGAAATGTGATTTCAGCTGAGTTGAAACCCCTGGATGCAGCTTTTGACTCAGCAGAACGTGAATTTGGGCTGATTTTGATAGTCATTTCCTCCTGGAAAGTGATTGGGCTAGTTTTGGCCATGATTGGGCTTGTTTTGAGCAGCAATTTGGCTGGTTTGTTACGCAACCCATACTCTGGTATGGAGATTTGTTTATGCAAGAATAAACATCAACATGAGTCATTTTTACTGAGCGACCAACTGAGGGATAAATTATTATGCAATTTATTATTCACGATTGTGAAACAGAGAAATTTCCTTTACATTTCATTAGAATTGTTGCACTTTTTCACGGAAGCCCAAATCAAGAGAATGTCAACTCATATGCAGAGTTTATTTTATCTCATAATTTCTTATATTTATCTTCTACATTATGGTGAAATCTTAAAAAGCTTCTCTTAAAAGCTAATTCATGTATTAATTCCAATAATTTCAAATTTTGTTCATTCTTTTCTATTAAAGAAAAATATCACTTTTACATGGTGTTTGCATATAAATGCCTTAGCAGTGTATGGACACAACCACCCTACAATGATAATCCATTCACTGTTTTAATTTTCTGACGCAGTTTTGGATGGTAACACACCACCAAGTACACAGAAAACAGAAGAGAAGGGCGGGGTGACCAGTAGCTCATTATCATTTAAAGAGACATGCACTGAAACAGCTCGGTGTGTACAGAGCTGTTTTTGACATGGTAGAAAGGGTGTTGTTTTAACCAAAGTATGTTACATTTTATGAATACCCTAAAGAATCATACCAACTTGTCCCCTTTAAAAAAATAATAGACTACGCTGCAACTACAGTTGCAAATATAGTCAAGATTTATATTTAGATTTATTGGAGTTTGTCACTAAGAAGGTTTCCTTGCAGATTTAGCTGCAGCGCATACAGCCTTGTGAAGGAACACAGACTGGCTGTATTACATGAATTTGAACCAAACATCACAGTGGAGATTGATAAACTCCAACATTCATGTTCATCAGTGTTTTCAGATCATCATGCAGTGTAGAGAGAGCGTGTGTGCATGGAGTCCATGTTGGGAAGATTACAAAGTACTTGACAGAAAATGTCTAAATTTAAGAGAAAATCTCTGATTTGGGGATTTAAACTCTTGACATCTGGCAACACCAAGCATGAAAGCTCATGAAAGTAGTGTCAAATGAAAAGCAATACAATGTTTTCAAGATAAATAGCGTATTGCAGACATGACATATTTTTGTGTAGGTCAAAACCTGGAAAGGATTTAGCATTTTAGTACATGTCATCATTTTAGTTCTATCATCATGAAGTCGGTGGGTTTTTTGAAATTATTGAGGTTAAATGCCTGAAATAAGGTCTGTGATTAACACAAGATTAAAATATTAAAAATGTTTTATTCTTTAATGTAAAATACATTAGTAATACCTCCTTGTAAAGCTTTTTGAACATAAACGGCATACTGAACAGGAAAGCTCAGTGACAGGAAAGTCATGTGACCATAGTTCGCTAAGGTGTGAAGTCATGTGACCATAGTGTTGTTTATAGCCTATGTTTAGCTTTTTTTACTTCTGGTAATGGTGTTTAGGCTTTAAATGTCATTAAAGACCTATTATGCCCCTTTTTACAAGTTTCAACTCAGAATACCCCACAGATTGTTTATTATGTCATTTTGAAAATGCCTATTTTGAGTGGAAGCAGAAGCATGCTGTTTTCGTGCATGGCTCTTTAAATGCAAATGAGCTGCTGCTCCCCACCCCCTTTTCCAGAATAGAGCTGTGCCATTATAGCTCATATCTCAGATACTCTGCCAAAAACATCTGTTTGGTTCTGATTATCATGTCTATCGTGTTAAAATCATGAGTTTTAAACCATATAAGTATAAACTTCTAATATACGGTTTTCTGAGCGCACACATCTGAAGCACGCACACAGAAAGTGGCTGTCACACAGCATGTGAGTACTAAACTAAGTTCTCTTTCAAGTCTTATTGCGCTTAACTGTCAAAAACACAAGGTTATGTTAAAAACACACAAGTTACAAAAACAGTCAGTTACGTCTGTGAAAGTAAACAGCTGGGAAAGAAATCACATTTATAGCATAATATACAGTAAATAAATCAATAAATCCACTGCTCTCTTGTCTCCTCTGAGGCTGGGACTCTAGTGTTCTGTGCTCGTCTGTGCAAACTTTTGCCACGGTGTTAAAATTTGTACAACGTTGTCGCTTATGAAAACACAATGATGGCGCCGTGGGTGGAAACGTGGAGATTAGGGGTGGTAATATTATAATAAGATCTCCTTTCTACGTCACAGAGGAGCGAAATCTGACTGGCTAATTTTTTCACAAGCTTGCAGAGAAAGGCTCAGCAAAAAAACAAAAAAAACAAAACAAAAATGGGCTGTCACATTTTCTGGGTTGGTAGATGCACCAGGGACCCGATTATAGCACTTATAGAAAAAGTCAGATTTTCATGATATGTCGTTTGAAGTTGAAGTTTGTGAAGATGAATAACACGTGAAACATTTGTGGAAAAAAAAAAAAATAACAGGGTGACGCATGCCTACAAAAATACATTGTCACTGCAGTGCTAGATAACCAGTGGACCATATCGCAGACAATTATGCTTAATTAATTTAAAGAAGCAGAAATCATGACTTAAATACGTGCAGTTCTGGATATGAGTATGTTTCTGGCCAATTTGCACTCCATTAGTCTATAAGAGTAATAATTGAAATGAAGGAGATTGTATACATGATTTTCCCATAAAAGCTTCTCTTCTTCTGTCTGTGCTCACTTGTGCTCTCCGTCAAGTGGACTCCAGGCGCTCTGCGGTGGAATTCACAAGAACAATTAAATGGCTGATTTGAGTCATGCATGTTCCATCAAATCTCTGACGTCACGCGATGCAACTCTGAGCGCCGCAGCTCTCGGCTGGCCAAATTGAAACCCTATGTCTTCAATCCAAAGATGAGAAAGAAAAGAAGCCCAACAAAAATGAACAGTACAGCAGGAAATTCACTTGAAACCAATTGCAACAGTGGTTGCGAGGCATTGAAAATTCCCCTCTGATACGCATCTCTTGAAACAATGATTGCTCTTATGACGGACAGTTGAAACCAAGAGGACAAATTAAGGGAAATGCTATCTGTTTCTACATCGTTCGGTGAATTGTACAATTGTTCACTATTGTCAGTGTGATCAAAGACTGCATCTGTTCTGGTCGGTATGTGGTCTCAGCTGCCCACTGACACAGTAACCCAGGACTCTTCCCGTGGCTGCAACAGACAAAAACACGCTCATCCCGACGCACGATTTGAGAACTAGCTTAGCTCGGAGTGGATTAATAGCTTTAGAGTTGATATCAGACATATTAATGCTTTAGCGTTTAGTGCTTGTACATTTGACACAACAAATCTCAGCAGTCGGTTGCCCTCAGGAATGCCTATCCAGTTGGCAAACTCAGTTTACATTACTGTGGCTTCCTTTTCTGTGATGCCTTATTAATAATACAGAGAGATGAGATGAGATGTGATAAGATTTATGAGTCTGTTTCATTGAGCTGGGATACTGTATGGTTTCTGTATAATGGTTCTGGACTGTAATCAATTAGTGTCTGTTACTGGGGCATGAGTCATTGTGGGGGAAATACAGCGGTGTGATATATGGACAGCAACCCTCCCTAAATAGTGTGTTAGAATACCGGAGGGACGGAGACAGAGTGGGTGGAGGGGGGACAGGGACTGACGTCAAGCCGTCCTCAACACAGATGGCAGGAATGAACTCTCTGGGTCATTCTACATATAGGGGAAGAAAAGGTCGTAGGTTTGTGATGTTAGTGTGCACAAATATTATATTATTATATAAATATTATATATTTGATCATGGGAGATAATCAGGTGCATTTTTCTGGATTTTTATTTACTTATCTATTTATTGTCCCCCCAAAAGGAAAAATAAATATATAACAATTCTTTCAGTCTTTTTTTTTTTCATGAAAATTAATCAGTCCTTCCCCAAAATTCTCATAATCACTTTTTCATAAAAATGTGTAAAAGTTAAAAATCTGTACAATTAGATTACTAAACAATGATTCACTCTAAAAATGCTGGGTTAAAAACAAACCAACTTGGGTTATTTGGCAACCCAGTGCTGGGTACATATTGGACAGAACACATGCTGGGTTATTTTGACCCAGCTGGTTGGGTTAAATGTTTTTACCAAACGTACTGGGTTATTTTATTTAAGTAAACTATTGTTGGTTGTTTCGTCAGAGACGGGCTCAACCCAGCAGTTGGGTAGAAAAAAATAACCCAGCGATAAAAATAACCCAGTAACTTAGTTACAGAAAAACTACCCACTCTTTTTACTCTGGGTAAAAAATATTAAAAATAACCCAATAAAATGACCCAACAGGCCGAACCCAGCAATTTTGTTGAAACAAAGTGTTTCTACTTACACTTATATCTAACAATTGTGTGTTGCAATGTAGAGTCACTGTGTATCAGCAGTGAAACAGGATATTCAGTAAGAAAAAAATGTAGTTTACTCTGCATAAAACAATGTATAAATTGCTATTTGACTGTTGGTTAACATTACAAACAGGAACATAAAGGTGAACTCAGGAAGAACATAAAGATCTCAAGAGGCTCTTTCGAATCTGTGCGTCATGATACAATAACCATAGTATGCTTACACTTAATGTGACACAGGTTTCCCGTTCTGTGAAATGTATGTAATATTTGTCAGACATATATGAGTTGGACCAGGAGTGTATCCCAGAGAGTTTCAACTGGCAGGCAGCCTTACATAACACAAGCATTCATCAATAAGACAGAGATGCCATTGCGTGTTATATAATAATCTATTTATTGCACAAAGCTGGGTTTGTTCTGGGGAAAGGGAGTAGTCTATAGTGGCCAGGGTCACATGGGTGACCAACTCAATACAAATACGACCTCAGTGCTCCTCAGAATGCATTCATCTGACAGGTACACTGACTTTCATTTGTTTCAGATGCTTGTTTTTGCTTCCTAACTTTTTCAGTGTCTCTAGAGGAATAGTCAGTTTTATCAAAGGCCATGGATTTACTAGTCGAGTTTGAGTCAGCATGAAATCAAAATGTACGTTTTATATAAGATATAAATTGGATAAAAAATTAAATTAGACTTAAATTCAGAATTATGAGAAAATGTCATAATTGTGAGCAAAGTCATAATTGTGAGATATAAATTTGGAATTGTGAGAACAATGTCAGAAATGTGAGGAAAAACATAAGAAAATAAGAATTGAGATATAAAAAAACTCAGATTTGCAAGATATAAACTTAGAATTGGGAAAAGAAAGTCAGAATTGAAATATAAACTCAGAATTGAGCAACAGAGCAGGTTTGTGAGATATAAACTCAGAATTGTGAGAAAAAAAATCTGAATTGCGAGATAAAAAACTCAGAATTGTGAGAAAAAAGTCAGAATTACGAATATATAAACTTAGAATTGAGAAGAAGGTCAGAATTTTGAAAAAAATGTCAGAATTGTGAGAAAAAAATGAGAATTGAGATATGAACTCAGAACTGTGAGAAAAACGTCAGAATTGCAAGTTATGAGCTCAGAATTAAAAAGAAAGTCAGACTTGAGATATAAACTTAGAATTGTGAGAAAAAAACAAGAATTGCGAGATATAAACTCAGAATTGCAAAAAAAAAGTCAGAATTAAGAGATAAAAAAAGAATTGCAAGTTATGAGCTCAGAATTGTGAGAAGAAAGTCAGAATTGAGATATAAACTCAGAATTACGAGAAAAAGTAAGAATTGTGAGATATAAACTTAGAATTGTGAGAAAAAAGCCAGAATTATGAGATATAAACCCCAAATTGTGAGAAAAAAGTCAAAACTGAGACATAAAAAAACAGAATTGCAAGTTATGAGCTTAGAATTGTAAGAAGAAAGTTAGAATTGTGAGAAAAAAGTCTGTATTATGAGAAAAAAGTCAGAATTGCAAGATATAAACTAAGAATTGAGAAACTGCAAGAAACAATTCTGAATTGTGAAATATAGACTTGCAATTCCCAGTTTACATGTTGCAATTCTTTTTTTTCCCCCTGAGAATTGTCATTTTATAGGTTGTAATTCTGTTTTTTATCCCCCTCAGCATTGTAAGATATAAACTCAGGATTTACAAAAAAAAAAAAAAAAAAAAAAAATTGGGAGATAAATAATTACTTTTTGTTTAAAGTTTTTATCCAGTGGCAGAAACAAGCTTCCATAGATTCTAGAGGTAAAATGGGTTGGAAACTAGTTTTGTGTAAACGTTCTCCTACTCTATATCATAAAACTCACATATCAAGCATATTGCACAAGAGTATGACATTAAGCCTTTCTCCCATGTGCAGCTTTTTGAAAAATCATTATAATTATGGGTGCATTAAAATCAGGAAATATGTCAACCTGACAGCAGCTGATCTCTGGAGGCGAAAGGGAGCCGGTGGGGTCAGATTACCTCAGCGCTCATGAGAAAACATGAGTCTGGCTTAACCGTGAGACCCCTGTCGTTCTCCATCCACTCACACATTCGTTCATGGCCTCGGGACACATTTCTAAAACATGTTGCCAATGCATTTCTGATACACTCAACAAAGCCTCAACAAAAGCATGTTTTGGTTACTAGGTTACAGTTTTGTCTGATGATGCTTACGTCAAGCGACAGTGTCCGTTTAGACATCCAAGCACGGCTCGCGTTGCGAAAGCGGAAGTGGTAAGAAGAGACTCGGTCTGGCACGTTTTGCATTTCTCAATCATTCCAGCTGTCATCCTTAGTCTCCAACAGCCGTGAAATGTTGCAGAATAATCAATTATCATAAATATACTCCAATTGCCAGATTTGCTCAGAAGTAATTATATAAATGGTATTAGCTCTAAAAGCATCACCGCTTGACTGATGTAATGCTGATCTGGAAGAAATGCAGAAATGAGATCAAGCACTTTTTGAATATTTATGGCACTTTCCACAAACAGGATATGAAATGGGATCCATTTTGTATTTTTCATAACTAAATATTGCATGAGCTGTTATATTTTCTGTTTATTTTACATTTACGCTTATGCATTTGGCAAAAACTTTAATCCAAAGTGACACTGCATTCAGTTTGGGATGTTTAAATGCAAATCCAAACCCTGGTTTGTGTGATTTTCTATATATAAACATGAAAAATTTATAAAAAGTATAAAATTGTACACTGTAAAAAATAAAAAACACAATTAAGTTAAGTCAGCTTAAAATAATTAGTTGCCCTGCTGCCTTAAAATTTTAAGTTCAGTCAACTAGAATAAGTTTAGTCGACTTGAAATGTTAAGTTGTACTAAGTAACAACTTAGATATTTGTGTTTGCTAAACTTAACAGATGGGTAAGTAACCCAGCTGCCTTAAAATTTTAAGTTGATTCAACTCAAATATCTAAGTTGTCACTTGGTATAATTTAACATTTCAATTTGAATAAACTTTGTTGACTGAACTTAAAATTTTAAGGCAGCCAGGTTACAAATTATTTTAAGTAGACTCAACAAATTGTTTTTTACAGTGTAGTCATTATTATATAAAAAATCATTAGTACAATAACTTGCGTTATAGGGTTGAAGGTTAAGCTTGGTCAGTGCGGTCAACTGAGAAACTGGAGTAAGGTTATTCCCTTGTCTTCCCATCACGCTTCTGAAAGTGATTTCAGAGCTATACAGAATGTTACGTACAAAGTTACATATTATGTTTATGGTAAGACAAAATAGGCTTTAATTAAAGGTAGGCAGCTATAATGTAAAAAGTGTAAATAACGATAGACACTAAGTGCAAACACTAATTAGTTGCTATTTACACTAAGTGAAATTTCCGTGATAGATGCTATTTACAATTGCACTAAGTGCAAATAGCAATGGACTCTATTTACACTAAGTGACAATTTTCTTAGCGATATGCTATTTACACAGTGCAAATAACGATAGATTTTCTTTCTTTATTTTATTTTATTGCCAATAATATTAGTTAGATGATGTTTATAGTACTGCAAGTGGCAAATACTTGCACCTCGGTATTGTAGTGCACTATAAAACAGTATGCAGTAATGTTCTGAGTGTAAATTCTCATTTTTATTAAAATTATTAAATGGATGCTGCCTTATTGGGACAGCATAGTAGTCCTCCTTCCCCTAACCCTAACCGACAAACACCTGTAAAGCACTTTTTCCACTTTTCGATTATTTCCTTCATTTTACTAAAAAAAAATTCCTTTCTGATCTGATATGTGATGTTAAGGGAGAAGAGCGAGTTTCGCAAAATGCGGATTCGAACTCAAGTCGATCTGCTACACGCTTCTGAATTGTTTGTTTAGCAGGCGTCCTTTGTAATATTGTCAAGCCCAACCACATGTTAGTGGTTAGAGCTAGTGTAAATAACCTCTGTCAACAAGGCAGGCTATTTGAACTAAGTGTAAATAGACACTGCATTTAATTAAATGAGTCTTAAACATTTCAATCATTTGTCATTTTTTATTTTAATGGTTGGATACAGTCAAGAAGGCCTAACTCAGTTTCACAAGAAAATGTTTACTTTTTAAAATTAATCTTCCCATTGACGCCATTATATTGTTTGTTCAGACTTATTTACAATACCGCAGGGCTTCGAGCACCTTATTGTTTTTTTATAAAATCGATAGTTCCGGTCCTTGATCCTGATTGGTTGAGCCACATTCTAAGCTGTTGTAAATGACTCTACAAATATTCACCTTTGTTTACTTCTGTTTGTTGCTTGGCAAGCACTTTGTTGCAACCACAACTGTTTCTGAGGAACTACATTGTTTGGTGGAAGAATACTGTATTTATTTATATCATTAGACTTTATTCGCCGTTTTATTTTGTGAAACCTTACTATGTATATGGAATGACCGTTTTATAAAAGCAATAAGCCCTGTGAAGTCATGGTTTACAGTGAATTTATAACAGCTTAGGGGGTTAGCTGTTATATATTCACTAGCTGTTTCCATCACCCTGTTTTAATACGCATTTTGAAGTATCGCATCAGAAACGAGTGATGGAAGTGACACAAGGCACAAGTAATTTATTACATATGGAAATTACTATATTCAGTGGCTTTTCTTTTCTTAGTAATATGTAGTATCAGTGTACCAGGAATTGATGATTTTATTCTCTTTGACTTGTTGGATGGAGACGGTGCTTATTCGCAAATGTTTTATGCAATATATGTTTTTCAGCATAAGTTAAATTTGCCATTTTGGATGGAAACCTGGCTACTGTAAACCACGGCTTCTTGTGGCTTATTGCTTTAATAACATGGTTATCACACAATAAAAAATATTAAAACCAAAAATGTATGTATTGATATGTTACTTTTTTGAAGCAAGTTCATTAAATGGTGCCCTTCCGCCAAAAAATAGTTCGTGACAGCAATAGTACAGGGCTAGATAATGTGCTGGTGTAACATGCCTCATCTAAACAGAGAATAGGAGCTTTTATAATCCGCTTTGTCATTCATTATTTTAACACCATATATGATATTTTCTCACACACATACATCTCACAGCATGAGCAAACGTCTGTTTTCCGTCTGTTTTAAAACAGACCGATTCGCAGCAAAGCGTGAGTTTGCAATCATCATTACAGTGTAAACTGATGGACATACAGAATCATACCTAAAACAGAAAACTAATAAATACAGAAATATTCCCTCCTGACTTCGGAGCTTCCACATAGACGCGCACACACATCGTGTGAGAAGCGTTTATTAGACGGGGAAGGGCGTGGTCTCAAAATAAAAGATGAAAGAAGCAACATAACACCAGGAGGGGTCACTCATACTTCATTAAATAAATAACAAGCAGTTAAATCAGTTGAAATACATAATACTTGCAGTTTTCACACTATGTTATTGACTGTTTATGTTGCCAGGGGTGTTGCTCAGTCAGAGATTTTTTTACTATCCACAAAGTTTCCCACACCCCATAAGCCCTTGCGTCAAAAGTGGGAGCGTCTTCCGGTTCGAAATAAACAAGCGGGATGTAACACTCATTCATTCAACAGCTGACGGTAGTGAAGCACCGACATTTCATCTAACCGTTTCAGGAAGATTCAAAGCCTAAAGTGAGTCGAAAACAGCGTGATCTGGTGGTTAGCAAAAAACAAAGTAGCCAGAAGCATGTGAAAGAAACCGTCGGACGAAGTATTCACCACACATTTCACAGATTGACTCATTTACATGCACAAATATAAGTCTAACAGTGTGTGTGTGTTTGTTTGGTGAATCTCTGATGAATTCATTTACCCATTAAACTGTGACATTAAATTAGTATGCTTAATCTGATAATCTGTAACAGAACAATAATGTACACATGAAGTGCATATGGCAAATATTTAATTTTTCTGAAATCATTTATATTTTTAATATCACTTGTATGACTGGGTATTTAAAAGTATAAATGAATAAGTAACATCTGGGGGTTTAAACCGTCACAGTGAATCTCGCATGGGACTGGAGAGAAAGTGAGGCTTCGTTTGTCACTGGTTTTGTGATTTCTACTTTAACAACACAAGCCTCGAATCGAGGCTTCATCTGGCACACGCCTTAACACAAGCTCCAAAGCCTCGGTTCAAATGTCACATCACTAGTTAACAGTCATTCAAGATTTAGCGATCCAAACTTAGCACAGCTTCAAACAACACATGTTGTCCCTGAGCACCGTAATGACATCTCTCATAAAGGTTTGCAACTTTACAAGGTAAACAATGATACGAAAAACACTTTGCCTCTCACTAATTAGCACACAAAATACCATTGGTATACTACTATTGCCGCCTCACCGGAAGTTGTACCCATGTTCTTTTTTACAGTAGCGCCCCCTGGAAACTTGTGGATAGACCTTTTTCCTGAGTTAACGATAAGCGCCACTGTTACGAATTCTAACTTCTGATTGGATGCTCTTCTGTTCCGGTTTCCATAGGAACCCATTCAGCTCCATGTCATCTACACACTCATTAAACTTTGCGGAGTAAGGCACTGACAAATGACGGTCATTGCGACATTGCAAAGTGATGCCGCTATGGAGTCATGTGCTTTTTAAAAACATTTTACTAGGTTTAACATTAGATTATCAGATCGGAATATATGCTAATTTGACTAGAAACACTGGAGACCGGAAATGCAAAGCATTCTTCAAGTTAAAAGTCAGGCGTGACTTCCACGTTCAGGAAAAACGTCTACTGGAGAAAGTGTAACGGCTAACTTGGATCACGTGTCCCTTAATAACCAATCACATTACAGCATTGACGTCATTGAATTTTAGTCAGAGTTGTGCGACACTCAATCGCCATTTACCATAAGAATGAATGAGAAGTGCCATAAGCTGAATCCCACCTGTCACAAAAAGTCAGTGATTTCAATTATAAAACAACATTTTTTTCATGGTAAACTCTAAAAATAGTTCAGTCCAAAAGTATTGTTTAGTGTAAAACATGTTGAAGATTAGCATATAGGCTGTCGATTCATTAAATGACAAGCTGTTTCAAAAAAAAAGCTGTTTATTAAGCATGGTGAAGCCTCTATTCCATTGACATCCATTCAAAAAAACGGCCTCTGGTCTCCTTTCTCACATACTGCCAGACCAGAAGCATTAGCTTTAGTCGTTACGCTTTTTTGGCTAATGGTTGCAGGCTTGCCATCTAGTGGCTTTGGCTCTAGTGATATACAGAGTCGTTGGGTGAAGCGGTCATAGCCGTGCTGTATCATGAATAAAACACAGCTGCTGACCAATCAGAATTGAGGACTGGAACTAACCATTTATAAACCATGAACCAAGCACAGCCGAACATAATCAGTCATATCCAATAATTTCGCAGTGGAGGCATTGCCTCCTCTCTTGTGACTTTCCCCCATTCATTCTCAATTACCCCCTGCCAACAAACTGCTGTTTCAAAAATTAGCTACTTATGCTAGGTTAATCTTACATTAGACAATAAAAAATATAGTTTTCACAACAACAGAAAAAGATTGGTTAGTGTTTCTAATGCTTAAAAAAAAACATACCCACGGGACAAAAAAGTGTCCTGTGCTCCACAACACTAGCAGAGCAACTAGCTGAACTTGAACGAGTTTGACATGATTTCTGAAACATTTATTGAATCAACAGAAAAACCCCTCCATATACAGTACCTTCCTTTGTGTGGGTCGTGCTTTGCTGTAGCTTTTCCCCGTCAAATCCTGCCACACATATTTGTGCAATAATCTTTCTAAGAGCAGGATTGTGTCTGTGACAGATCTTGGAGATGTATTCTCTCTCTGTGCGACCGATCTAGGAAATGTAATCTCTCCGTCGAAACTAGGCCATGGCGTGATTTCACATTTGTTACACCGCCAATAGCACACGGCCTGTCACAAAGAGCATCCATTTATTATGCTGTCCCTCAGGCTCTTGTGTTCTAACAGATCACCTTTAGAGCTCATCTACTCCCCTTCAAAGTACATATTTCATTATGAGTTGTTTTAGGGCTCACATCATATTGAGGGATCCTTTATCCATATTGTTGAGAATGCATTCAATAATAGATGGGTAATGCATGCAAATGCTGTCAGACTGAAGAACAAGGTGTTATGCAAGGATATGAAAAAATGACTGGTAGGGTTTTTTTGGTCTGGTGTAAGCTATCATGCATTTAGGGTGTAGCTATGGTATTGCTAGGGTGTTTTTGTGGAGAGTGTCTGTGGAGTTGCTTTGTGGTTGTTTATGGTGTTGTTATGCAGTTGCTAAATGGCATGTTCTGATGGGTTCTTAAGTTGTTACATAAGTGTTCTGAATGGTTCTTATGGTGTTGCTATGTTGCCAGGGTGCTCTGTGTGGTTCTGGGTGTTGCTATGGTGAGAACCACTAAGAACTACTGTTTTGAGTAGTTACTATGGTGTTCCTGTGCAGTTGCTAAATCTGTGTTCTGACTGGTTCTTTAGTTGTTTCTTGAGTGTTCTAAGTGGTTCTTAGGATGTTTATATGTTGTTGCTATGGTGCTCTGTGTGGTTCTTATGGTGTTGCTATGGTGTTTTGAGTAGTTGCTATGGTATTGGAATGCAGTAGCTAAATGGTTGTTATGATTGGTTCTTTAGTTGTTGCTTGAGTTGTTCTTAGTGGTTCTTAGGGTGTTGCTATGCAACTGCTAAATGGGCGCTCTGATTGGTTCTTTAGTTGTTACTTGAGTGTTCTAAATGGTTCTTTGGGTGTTGCTATGTTGCTGCTAGGGTGTTCTGTGTGGTTCTTATGGTGTTGCTATGGTGTTTTGAGTAGTTGCTATGGTGTCGCTATGCAGTTGCTAAATGGGTATTCTGATTGGTTCTTTAGTTGTTGCTTGAGTGTTCTTAGTGGTTCTTCGGGTGTTGCTATGCAATTGCTACATGGGTGCTCTGTTTTGTTCTTTAGTTGTTGCTTGAGTGATCTAAGTGGTTTTAGGGTGTTGCTACAGTTGCAATCAAAATTATTCAACCCCCCAGAGACGATAGTACTTTACAAATACAAGCTTTTGTGAAGATCCAGGACTTTATAAAAATTGCATCTCTAACAGATTACTGGTATATTAAAAGTGATAATGTCAATATATAATGTAATGTCTTTCAGTTTTTGATTTTTTTAATAACACAGGTATGCCAGAATTATTCAACCCCTGTTCAACATTGCTGTTTTTTAGTCAGTTATTTTTATGGTGGGGAACAAAATTGTCTTAAAACACAATTAAGCCTTTAGAAACTCAATTAAGCCTTAAAAAACAGAATAAGCTTGAGCTGTTACACATACATACAGTTAGTCCAGTTAGCTGAAGTTGAGTAGCAAAATGGTAAAATCAACAGAGCTCTCACAAAAGCTATAGAGAAGAAATAGTTGTATTATATTATAAAGTCTAAGGCTGTATGAAGATTTCCAAGACATTTAAAAGTTGCTTTAGTTTAAAAGCAACTGTGTTGTACCAGAAACTGTGTTGTACCATTGTGTTGTACTAGAAAACCTGGTGGTGTTGAACAAAAAAGCACAATGTCATAAAATGTTTGATCAGAGCAACTGAGAAAAACCTGCAGTGTACAGCCAAATACTTGCAAGATGACCCAACAAAAGGAGGAAAAACATTTCAATGCAGAGTATAAGATGAACACAAGACAAGTATGGCATTCATGTTGAGGCATCTTGCCGAATACCACTCTTGCCCAAGAAGAATAAAAAGACAGACTTAAACATCCTAAAATTCATCTGGATAGACCTGCGGAGTTCTGGAAGAATGATTTATGGAGTGATGTAACCAATCTGGAACGTTTTAGACCTGTGGATCAGCAGTATGTCTGGTGCAAAAAAGGCAAAACTTATTAGCAGAAGAACACCATCTCCACTGTCAAACACTGAGGTGGATCAGTCATGTTATGGGGTTGTTTTACTTTAGCAGGAAGTGGAAAACATGACTGTATGAAGGACATCCTGGATTCTTTGAAGTATCAGGCCATTTTGGCAAGAATTGTGATGCCTTTGATGCAAAGACTGAAGCTGATGATCAGTGGACTTTCTTGCAGGACAGCCATCCCAAAGTATACATCCAAATCTACTTACGCTTGGTTCAGGGATCAGTCATAGAATGTTCTTGAGTGGCCTGTTCAGTCTCCAGATTTAATTCTCATTGAAAATATTTGGTTGAATTTAAAAAAAAAGCAGTGGCAATGTGAAAACCAAAGATTATCAGTGATCTGAAAGCTTTTTCAGGCGAGGAATGGACCAAGATTGCAGTAGAAAGGTGACAGAAGCTTCTAAGCACTTCCAAACAGCGTTTATTGGTGGTTTTAAGGAATAAAAGATTCTGCACCAGATTTTACTTTTGGGGGTTGAATAATTTTGAACATGAATGTTTAGAGCCAATTTAATTTTCTTTCATTAGTCATCAACTTACGTTCTCAAAATTACTCAAATGTGTATGAATAAACTTTCTCTACTAGTGTACTGATGGCTTTGTTGAATTGTTTTCACAAAATTTTGTTCTCTGCAGCAAAATGTCTTGCAGGTCAAGGGGGTTGAATAATTTCAATTGCAACTGTATGTTGTTGCTAGGGTGCTCTGTGTGGTTCTTATGGTGTTGCTATGGTGTTTTGAGTAGTTGCTATGGTGTCGCTATGCAGTTGCTAAAGGATGTTCTGATTGGTTCTTTAGTCATTGCTTGAGTGTTCTAAGTGGTTCTTAGGGTGTTGCTATGGTATTGTTAGGGTGTTTTGAATAGTTGCTATGCTCTGCATGGTTCTTAAGGAAATTGCTATGATGAGAACCACTAAGAAATACTGTTTTGTGTTGCTATGCAATTGTTAAATGGGATGTTTTGATTGGTTCATTTGTTGTTGCTTGAGTGTTCTAAGTGGTTCTTAGGGTGTTTCTATGTTTTTGCTAATGTGCTCTGTGTGGTTCTTTGGGTGTTGTAATGGGCCATTTTGAATAGTTGCTATGGTGTCGCTATGTAATTGCTAAATGGGTGTTTTAATTGGTTCTTTAATTGTTGCTTGATGTTCTAAGTGGTTCTCAGGGTGTTGCTATGGTGTTGTTAGGGTGTTCTGAGTGGTTGCTATGGTGTTGCTATGCAGTTGCTAAAAGGGGTGTTCTGAGTGATTCTTACTATCTTGCTATGAGGTTTCTACAGTGTTCTGGGTAGTTTCTAAGGTGTTCTTCTGCTGTTGTGAGGGTGTTCTGAGTGGTTCTCGGGGTGTTACTATGCAGTTGTGAAGATTTTGTGAGGTTCTGTCTCTTGAGTGTTCTGAGTAGTTGTTAGGCTCTTTCTGAGTGATTGTTACTATGCAGTTACTGAGGTGGTTGCTGTGCGGTTGCTAGGGTGTTCTGTGTGGTTCTCGGGTTGTTGTAACCTTTGCTATTAAACTGCATGTTTTATTATTTAGGCAGATATAAACATATGCTCAGTAAGACTTTCCTCACATTGTTGCTTCATCATGACAGTAGTTGACTTTCTGTGGTAGAAGATGGTTTGAATTACTGTCCATTATTGTGACCCTTTCACAACACACTGACGCACAAAATCGAACTTGCATAGCTAGAAGCATTTGCGTTCACATACTTGCGTAAGATTTTGTTTCAGAAATTCTGAAGAATTTATTTATTCAGTGGGGTCACTGAAATAAAAACAAATGGACAAGTAAAAACACTGAAACAACTGAGCCAGCAGAAAATTACCTTATTATTGAGCCCTGCCATAAAAGGATTCTAAAGGGGTTTGTTGCATTTATTACATTGGAGTGAGTTGGAGAGAAGCACCTTCTGGTCTGAGCCAGTTATTTTCCACCATGACAGTAAATAAACAGTCCACCTGCTATCAGTTAGCTCAGCGGTTGAGGCTTGGGGAAAGGGAGAGTAGAATGGGCGGTACCTTTTGCTTCAGGGAAGGACATTCATCTCACATCTGTTTCCGTTTCACACCCTGCCTGCCTCTGCTTGTGCGTGTGTGGATGTGTCTGTTTGAGAACAAATGTGTGTGTGGGCTTTGTGTCCTGGATCACCATCTTGGCAGACCTGAATCTACAGTATGTTCACAGAGAGATGCAGGTGACAAGGAAGTGCATGATGGGACAGGCTTACTATGGAGAAGGTTAGATTTTTGATACAAACCATAATCTAAGGTGTGTGCGTGTGTGTTTGAGAAAGCAGAAGTGTGTTGCTGAAGTATATTGTAGAGCAAACAGAGACTGACTGTGCTAATCACCATGTCTGTTCATGCTTTGCTTGAGTTTATTCTGGTTTTGTTACTTGTGGGCACATGAAAGCAATTGGTGTGATTTTTCTTGGGTTTGTGACAAGCGTACACATGTACATTTGTTTATTCTGCATGTGTAATTTTGTTCAAAGTGTTTTTGTTCAAAAGATTTCTGTTGTATGCAACAGGATACTAAATCTAACCCAACACTATTTACTTTCATAATGCTACCAAAAAAAGTATGTCTTGAATTTTTTTTCTCACATGACCAAGACAGTAGCCAGTAGTTGGATAAGCTATGTACAGCAGGCTTTGATTTAGGGCATTTCTGTAGGTAATATATCATTTTTCTTAAATATTATTCCAGGTAACATAAATATAATTCAAGTTGCAGTAATAATAGCAAATAAAGACAGATTTGAAAAGAAGCCATATCATTGGGATGCATCTAGGAGCTTTTGATGGCAAACTTGACATTCAGTCTTGGTTAAAATGCCTCCTCAAAAGTGGGTGCCAGCAGTGTTTCATTCAGGACTCCATCCTGGTATGAAATGCTCTTCTTACAATCCAATCAATTCCTTATGGACAAACTCAAGTCCTAGTCCAAGTCCTAGTTTTTTCTCATTGTGTATTCTGTTTTAGAAATACGTCACATTAGAGAGGTAAAACTGGGTTATGAAGGCATGTATTATGTTGACTTTGAAGTTAAGAACTGTGAAGTGATTAATTTTTAATTTTGTGGGAACATTGTCCAGTCCAGAAGGCTTAGGAAGGTTTAAGATCTCTCAGACAGAAACTTTCTTTTTAGAATTCTCAGTTTTACTTTTCCTCCTCTCTGTTTCATGATTACTAATGTTTTGTATTTTTTTTGACCTACAGGAACATGGGCCTTTAGCTGCCTCACTGGCTTACGTAAGCAGGACGATCTAGTACACAGACGCCCAAAACAGTCTACGACAAAGGTCTGACATTCCATCGGATGGAAAGTGTCTGAAGAAAATTAAAGGAGGGAGGAGTTGACAACAGATGAATCAGTCACAGAAATACAGGGAAGCATATTGGACGCCATGAGGGAGGAGAGCGAAGGAATCTTACGGTTTCGACTTTCTCTCGATGAACACTGACACATCCACTTAAAGCCTGCCTATGAACCCCAAGTCCTTGGGATCTTGAATGCAAACACGCCCTTATGCCAGGGCTTGAGTGGGTCTTCCACCATGTCATGGTAGCATTGTACGCCAAAACATCAACCCTTGAAAAAAAACATAAACTGTAGACTTGGACAACGCATGTTGTCTAGCGCCAATCCGAAATTGATTTCCAGCAAAAACTTCCTCTAGTATCAGCTGAACTGCATCACCATATCTTTTTACGTTGCGTTCATTTATAGTCCACTCTCCCACTTCCTGGGATTAGCAGCTGAAGTCAACCATGGGGTGCCGGCAGAGTTCGGAGGAGAAGGAGGCCGCCCGGCGCTCACGTCGCATTGATCGACACCTCCGCTCAGAAAGCCAGCGCCAGCGGCGCGAGATCAAACTCTTGCTGCTTGGAACCAGCAACTCTGGCAAGAGCACCATCGTGAAGCAGATGAAGATCATCCACAGTGGAGGCTTCAACCTGGAGGCCTGCAAGGAATACAAGCCCCTCATCCTCTACAACGCCATTGACTCACTCACACGCATCATCCGCGCCCTTGCCACCTTGAAGATCGACTTCCACAACCCTGATCGGGCTTACGATGCAGTGCAACTCTTCGCCCTCACTGGGCCTGCCGAGAGCAAGGGCGAGATCACGCCAGAGCTCCTGGGGGTGATGAAACGCTTGTGGGCCGATCCAGGTGTCCAGGAGTGCTTTTGCCGCTCCAATGAGTACCACCTAGAGGACAATACAGCCTATTACCTAAATGACCTGGACCGCATTTCTGCACCAGAGTACATCCCAACCGTCGAGGACATTCTGCGCTCACGTGACATGACTACTGGCATTGTTGAGAACAAATTCACCTTCAAAGAGCTCACCTTCAAAATGGTTGACGTGGGCGGCCAGCGTTCAGAAAGGAAGAAGTGGATCCACTGTTTTGAGGGTGTGACTGCCATTATATTCTGTGTGGAGCTCAGTGGCTATGACCTCAAGCTTTATGAAGACAACCAGACGGTAAGGAGAGCCAAATTTTGACTTTAGGCCAACAGATAATGCAGGCAGAGACACATGTTATCTGCACTAGGCTACGTACATCTCTACAGTATATTCATGTGGTCTGTGGCACTGACAAACATACTGCTTTTATCATCTTGCTTCCACATTTCCTGTAGCACGCAAGCTTTCAGTCACATTCAAGCTATTCAGAGACCTAACAGTACCCTGCTAAAAGACCAGCATAGCTAGTTTTGAAGCTTGATGTTACCAGTAGATTTGGACTGGATTAAACATCAAGACTACATTGGTCATCTAACTTTATCAGAAAGATAATGCTGAGCGACCAGCCAAGGGTAGGTGGTTTACCAGCCTAAACAGCATAGCTGGTTTGTTGGTTTTAGAAGGTCTCCCAGCCTTTTAAAGCTTTTAGGAGCTTTTAGGGGTGCATAGTTGTAGGAACTAGCAGGTATGGTGGTTCCTAGAGAACCAGTTTTGCCCTCGGGCCATTTTCCTGGTTGCATTTGCACCAGCAGCAGGAACTCTGAAGCGGGCGACAGCGATGTCTTTTTTTTACAAATGTCAACAACCGGTGAATGGAGGACACCGTGATTGGAAGTGTTTTTGTTGTGTGTCATAGGCTTCGTGATAATGGAGATGGAATGTAAACGCACAGTTTACGTGATTGAAAGAGTTTGAAAATCTGACTAAATCTCCAACGACGACTTGCAGTGTTACATATCGTCAAGACTGAGAAAAGAACACAATCCTGCAGACAGCAGGTGGCTAAATGGTGTTATCGCTGTTTTCCATGTTCGTGGAGTACATATTTTTACATGGCTTTTTAGAAATGTTTCATATGCATTTGGCCAATCAGTGTACACCAGGGGTCTCCAAACTTGGTACTAACCCCTAACCTGTGTCCTACAGAGTTTTCCTCCAACTTGCCTCAATACACCTGCCTGAAAGTATCTATCATACCAAGTAAGACTTTAATTAGCTGGTTCAGGTGTGTTTAATTAGGGTTGGAGCTAAACTCTGCAGGACACCGGCCCTTCAGGACCGAGTTTTGAGGCCCCCGGTGTACACTTACTTCACTGGAAGTTTCTATAGAACTGTTTTAGACCCTACTCTGAATTTAGTTCCCCCAAATGGAGTTCCTAGAACTAAATACATTCTTAGTTCCTGCTGTGCGAACATGCCAAAAGTGGGTACTTCTGCCAATAGTTTTAGGAACTTTGAAAAGGTTCTTTCCACGCGAAAGCCCCTAAAGTGTGTTGACTGTGGGTTTGGAGCCCTTTTCAGCAATTTAGACTGGCAGATCACCTGGCCTCCCAACTAACGCACCACCTTGACCAGTGGTGCATTCCCTGCGAACAGGGATCTCCAACCCTGCTTCTGGAGAGCCACCATCCTGGAGACTTCAGTTCCAGCCCTGCTCCAACAAACCTGTCTGTAATTATCAGGGAGCCCTGAACCTTGATTAGCTGGTTCAGGTGTGCTTGATTGGGGTTGGAGCTGAAATCTGGAGGACGGAAGCTCTCCAGAAGTGGGGTTGTAGATCCCTTTCTTAAAATGGCCAACAGTACTTATAATAACCACCATAGTACAATGCAGTATTATAAAACTTAACTAGTCATGACTGTTTCCCAAAGCTGCAATAACTTGTTTGCACATCCATAATTCCAAATTTACTAACAAGAAACACTGCATATAGCCTCGCATAACCAGAACGTAAGACCACTTTGAATGGCCAAGGACCGGCCATGAGGCCAAATGACTGGGGGTAAAGTAACCAGTCACGTTTCAGTTTGTGCCACGTCATGTTTAGGAGCGTGGAAATGTCCTTACAATAACACACTGGTGTGTAAATCTCCTGGACATATTTGAAAGATCCTATGCTACAAATATTACAGACTTTTGAAAATCCAGCATTTAGTTGATCCTGATAAACGCTCATCTTCACAGTTGTAAACCTGACAGCTTTCTTATTCCATGAGGGGGCTTGGTGTCATGACATCTTTGTTACCTGGTGGAATGTTATAAAACGTGACACATGCGTCTCACGAAAAACCTGTATACCCTGGTGAAAAAAACAGCATATGCTGGTAGGTATGTTTTGATGCTTGGATGCTGGTTAGGTATGTTTTGATGCTGGTTTAAGCTGGTTCTTTGCTGGTTTATGCTGGTCCTATGCTGGTTTAAGCTGATCCTTTGCTGGTTTAAGCTGGTCCTTGACCAGCAACATGACCAGCATAAACCAGTAAAGCACTAGTTTAAACCAGCATAAACCAGCTAAGGACCAGCTTAAACCAGCATCAAAACATACCTACCACCATATGCTGGTTTTTTCACCAGGGTAGTTCAACAAATCCGATTACAGCTTCGAAACTCCTGAAGTGTTTACAATTTTGTGTGCGATGTGCATCAGATGTTCAGCCAATGGTCCGTGGGCATGACAAAGGCATAAAAAGGCCGAAAATATAACTTTTAAGTGCTGTTTGTGAATTTTCGTTGGAATTGTGGTTTTGGGAAAAACATTTAATCCTTGAACTATGTTGTAATGATGATAAACTAGCTAAGACCAACACATCATTTAATTATTATTATTATTTTTAATTATTATTCATTATTATTAAGATATTTACAGAGTAAACCTGATTATATTTGCCTCCGACGTTAATTAAAGGTGTGTTTGTGTTATAACTCTGAATTAAGTTTTCTAAACGACCATCTAACCACATACGTTCTCTCTCCATGTGGTAAAGTTAATTGCTTATCAGCGAGTTCAAAGACTGCATACCTGTGCACGCTAAACCTTTTCCCTCGACTCACAACAAGAACTTCCAAGTAGTGCATTAGCTTGGAATATCAATTAGCGTCTGGGAGTTAAAAATAAACGTGTTCCGTGAGTCTTGGAGGGAGGGGGGATGTACAAGAGTGATAATTGAGTTCACAGTGCAAGGTGTCAGGGTGTACCCGCGAGAATTATCAGATTTAGCACTGGGGAAAAATTGCTGATGTGATGGGGGTCAGAGAAAGTTTTGTGTGTCTTCTAGAAAGTTTGAAATAAAAAGGAAGTAACAAGTCGAAGGGGAAGTGAGGAAACTGAAGGAAGCAGTTGCTAGGGGAGTGGTGAAAGGAGAATATACTGAAGGGGGAAGGACCTCCTTCTTTTCTGCGGATTTGCCATCTTATCTGGCTGAAAAACACTGCAGCATTGCAGATCATCTTCAAATATATTTACCTTCAGCCATATGTTTATAAGGTGTGTTGATGATGATCATGCTAGATTCAAACGAAATTGCCTTTAAAGTCAACAAATGGATAGTGTTTTCCTAATACAAGTTCCTGGTTTTACAGTATTGCAAATGATTAATCAATTAGCTTTGGGATTAGAATATCTTGAATATCCTGTTTCAGAAATACAGTTGAAGTCAAATGTTTACATACACGCAGAATCTGCTAAATGTTAAACATTTTACCAAAATAAGAGGGATCATACAAAGGCAAGTTATTTTTTATTTAGTACTGACCTGAACAAGATATTTTACGTAAAAGACATTTACATATAGTCCACAAGAGAAAAATTATAGCTGAATTTATAAAAATTACCCTGTTGAAAAGTTTACATACACTTGATTCTTAATACTGTGTTACCTGAATGATCCACAGCTGTGTTTTTGTTTAGTGATAGTTGTTCATGAGTTCCTTGTTTGTCCTTAACTGCTTGCTGTTCCTTAGAAAAATCCTTTAGAGCCAACAGATTCTTTGATTTTTCAGCATTTTTGTGTATTTGAACCCTTTCCAACAATGACTGTATGATTTAGAGATCCATTTTTTCACACTGAGGACAACTGAGGGACTCATATACAACTATTACACAAGGTTCAAATACTTACTGATGCTTCAGAATGAAAAACGATGCATTAAGAGCTGGGGGAGGGGGGGGGGGGTGAAAACTTTTGAACAGAATGAAGATTGGTACATTTTTCTTACTTTGCCTAAATATCTTTTTTTTTTTTTTCATTTAGTACTGCCCTTCAAAAGCTACAGAAGATACTTACATGTTTCCCAGAAGACCAAACAAGATAAATCCAGATCTTTAAATTCAAAAAAGTTTTCACCCCCCCAGTTCTTAATGCATCTTGTTTCCTTCTGGAGCATCAGTAAGTGTTTGAACCTTCTGTAATAGTTGCATGAACCCATCAGTTATACTCATGGAAGATGGATCTCAAAATCACACGGTCATTGCTGGAAAGGGTTCAAATGCTAAAAAACCAAAAGAATTTGTGCGACCTTAAAGATTTTTCTGATTCTTCAGAACAAACAAGGGACTCATAAACAACTATCACTAAACAAAAATCACTAAACACAGCTGTGGATCATTCAAGTAACAAGACAGTATTAAGAATCAAGTGTATGTAAACTTTTGAATAGGGTCATGCTCATTAATTCAACTGCTATTTTCTCTTATGGACTATATGTAAACATATCTTATGTGAAATATCTTATTCAGGCCAGTACTAAATAAAAAATAACATGCATTTTGTATGACCCCTCTTATTTTGGTAAAATAATGAACAATTTGCAGATTCTGCAAGGTGTATGTCAACTTTTGACTTCAACTGTATATATTACAGAAGTAAAAAAAGCTTGATTTTAAGATACAGAGATTAAATATGACACATCAGGTTTTTTTCCTTGCTCATAAGAAAGCTGTGCTAAGTCTTTTGTTCTCCCTGACAATCCAGGAAAGGCTCATGGAAAATCTGGACTACACAGGGCCTCACGGGTTTCGTAAACATACGCTAACAGCTAGATGAGCGTGTGTTTGAGCTCCAGGGTCTGGGGTGAGCCTCTGAATTAGATTACTCAATAAGCACTCATCTCTGAACTGGCCCACATGTGCTGCCGCTTGCGTGCTGCCAATCTGCTCTGGTTCTGCCAGTGCGGAGCAGAATTTCTAAAATGACACTCTGTGCATTCGCTCACTCTCATGCATCGGATAAGGCAAAGGGGATCAGCGCGGTCACTGAATGATTGAGTCAGAGTGGCAGAGAAGGGTTTTAAGCAATGCTCCGTGGTCTTGAGACAGTCTGTCTGAATGGACTGTCAGCCAGAGGGAGAGACACGAGCATTAGACAAGAACTAGAGCGGCGATGCTTCAAAGAATGTAGTTAATAGGAGAAAATCTTGGTGACTTGTGTGTTAAATAGACAATGTTGACTAAGACGACAGGGTCGGGCAAGTGACACTAAAAGCTTTTGTGCTGCAGTAATGTGTCTAGACAGCCACTACTGTATATAGGATATTTAAACACAGTCATTATATAGGAAAACAGGACTCACTGTGGTTTTTCACAGCATATTAAACCAGTATACAGCTACAGGCAGAAGCGTCATGCACGGTCAAACAGATTTTTGAGCCCAGTGGATTTTGAATGGAACAAATAAATGAGTCACAATTGCTGAATAGTCATGAAGTAAGGTCAGCTAGTTCATTTATTGTATTTTACAAAAATAATTTCAATTCTAGGCTTTAATTAGCATGCTAACAGTGTTCTATTTCATAGCTGTCAGACAATTTGCATGGCAAAATCCTCGTTTTTTTTTAATGTTTTGTTTTTTAAATTCATTCCCTTTAAAGGACCTCCCCTACAGCAATACACGTTGCTCACAGGGTGTCTTTGGCTGTTGTTTGCAAGTTTTAAATGTTTTTGAAAGCAAGTAATAGTTTAATTCAGCAAGGATGCATTGAATTGATAAAAAGTGACAGTGAAGACATAGCATTACAAAAGATTTCTGCTTCAAACACATGCTGTTCTTCTGAACTTCAAAAATTCCAGAACAAAATGTATCAAAGTTTCCACAAACATAATCAGCCACACAACTGTTTTCAACATTGGGATTTCATAAATATAAACTGCATTTATTAACTAAAACCAAATATTAATTTGAACCAAGGTCTCATTGATCACTAAAACCTCTATATAATTAAAAGAAAAGAGAAAAAAATAAATGTTTTAAGGCAAGATTTCCAGAACACAGCAAACACTCAGTACCTTTCCCAGATAATGAATTATCTACTGTGTTTATCTATGTATTTCCAGCTGTCACGAGCTTTGCAAAAAGCAGTTTTACTCAGGCTTAAGTGGAGCGATATTTCATACATAGAAGTTTACCATAAATCCATGAAAACATTTCAGTTACAGCATTGAAATCCCAGTTCCCACTATGAACTAGGACTTTTGCCTCAATAAACTTCTAATTTGCTGCTTATTAATTAGTAAAGTAGTTGTTAAGATTAGGTATGGGGAGATCTAAAATACAGTCATGCAGAATAAGGCATTAATATGTGCTTATAAGCACAAATAAACAGCCAATATGTTAGTAATAGACCAATTTGGAGTAGATGTCACAGTTACGTCACTTGCAGCTGCGCACACAGTGTGGTGGCAAAAAAAAAAAAACGCTGGTAACAAATGGAGGGAAATAGGTAAAATTCATGCAAATAAGAGAAAAAAAAGTATTGTCGTGCCTCTAGCTGTCAGAATTGGAATGCAAATAATTTTTAGAGAACATTGTCATCAAAGACACCATTTGAAACTAAACGCAAATGTTTAAAAGGACAGTCTTTAAAACTACTTTTAAAGCATAAATTTAATTGTAAACAACAGGTCTACATAATATTCACATATGCAGTTCATAGGGGATATACTGTATTAGCCCTACACTTACAGCATGAAATACTATTCAAACCTATAGCATTTTACATAACATTTAACTTTTTAAACTTTTTTTACGCAAACCAGCTAAGTTTATATCTCCTAGTTCTGACTTTATAACTCAACAATAGCTAATTCTGAGGAAAAAAGCCAGAAGTTTGGGATACAAACTCATGGTTCTGAGCCGAGGGGAAATAGAGAATGGCAAGTTGATTTTTCAGAATATAATCTTGGAGATATAATCTCAGAATCATGAGAATAAAGTCAGTTTTTTGAAACACTAACTCAAATTTGTCATTTTTTATTATTTTATTCCATAACTTCCATAGTCTACGTGAAGTAGCAGTCTTTTTGTTTGCCTCCGGATAGGTTCCACCTACAAAAACATCATCACACCGAAACTTGTCTATATGCATGCTAATGAGCAAAGGGGTCATCGGATGCAAAATTCACTTTTACATGTTGTTTGAACATAAATGTGTTTTGGCAGTGTGCGTACACAACCACCCTATAATGATAAAAATCCACCCAGTGGTTTTTGTTTAGTCCCTTTAAATAATATCCCCTTTTTCAAATCAAGCCATTCTCAGCATCTCGGCTGTGTGACATCACACAGAACAAGGCCGCGCCCACGACTGTTGAGGTACATGGCCGTCTTACCTTAGACCCGCCCTAAATGAGCTGTAACAATCCGCCATTGTGTCGACGCCGGGGCAGGTAAAGACAAGAATGTCTCCTAAGCGATTGAGCTGTTCTGTTGTTAGATATAATAATGAACATAATGGTCGTCATTCACTCCCGACATCTGAGCCACTGAAGACACAGTGGATGACTTTTGTTTGTGAAGGGAATGCGCCTCCCGATCTACATAAATGCATCTATGTTTGCGCAAATCATTTGTGATCCAGCTTCACTTACAGCAGACGTGAGTATAAGTTTTTTTTTTAATGAATCTAGCTAGTTAGCAAGTTTTGTGGCTAAACACGGCTAAAGTAAACAGGCTCGTCACTCCACAGAGAGAAGAGAGGGGTGGGGCGAGCAGAGCTCATTAACATTTAAAGCAACATCAACCAGAACAGGCTGATTTTTGCAGAGCTGATTTTCACAAGGTAAATGGGGTGTTTCTTACACTACCATTGAGAAATTTTAACCAAAGCATGTTATAGACCCAATTAACAATCATATCAACTTGTGGAAAATGGGTATCCGATGACCCCTTTAATGTTACTTTAGTTTTTAAAGGAAATCCGCTGATCCCCGATCTGTCTAAATGCAAGTTCGCACAAATCATTTGTGATGCAGCTTTACCTATAGAAGAAGTGAGTATAAGAGTTTTTATGGATCTTTGCAAATCGTCTTTCACAGCTAAATGTGGCTAAAGTAAACATTATGTCTCAGAAGAGAGGGGCGGGGTGAGCAGAGCTCATTAGCATTTAAAGAAACATGCAGCAAAACAGGTTGCTGTGAACAGAGCTGATTTTGAGAAGGTAAAAGGGGTGTTTTTTACACTACCATTGAGAAATTTTAACCAAAGCATGTTATAGACTTTTAATTAACACCCTAAAGAATCATATCGACTTATGGAAAATGGGCATCCGATGACCCCTTTAAAAGTGAGAACAGGTTCCTTAACTAAAGTATTACCAGTCCCACCATACTTTTAAGTCATCTTTTACCTAATGAAAGCAACTGAACAGTTTAATTAGCTGAAATTCAACAGATCTGTATTAGAAACATCCTCTCTGCTGTATTCCCACAGTCCATCATTAAGGGAAAGTGTATTCCCGCACATCTGGTACAAAAGCCTTCCAGTAATTCATTGCCACAAATGTAAATTTTCAGTTGCCATCCGCAATCATCTAATTCAGCTGGGGAGTTGAAGCAACAGTTGTCAATTTTGTGGCACGGCGTGTTTTATCTTCTTTTCCCCCTTCAACATCCCTTTCCAGGTTCCTTTTTTTTGACCCAGCCCTCCCTTAAAAAAGGTTTCCATGGTAACCGTTGCCAAGCAACAGAGCAGTCAAACGCTCCTAATCCTGGGCTGTTGACAATGAGCTGTGACCGGGAGAGGGGGGTTGGTGGGTTTACTTGGTGCTCGGCAACCGGAGAGAGGATACAAGTGCGCTCGTACAAGCGGCGGAGAAGGATAGCGCAAGGACCTGCATTGCGCAATAGTTGAAGCAATGCTGTTTTGGTGCCAGTTGGCTGGGAGGAGTTGGAGACGGACTCAAGATCTGGGTCATCATGGGAGGGATGCTTGGGCAACATGGAAGGATAAATTTGGCTTTGAGGAAGTTTACTGATGAAGGACTTCTGCCGTCTCTCACTTTATAAATGGCATCAGTTATTGAAGCACATTAGTTTCCATCTTTCTTTTTTAGTCAGATTTTTGACTAAACAGCAATGAAAATTTTAAATCACGTAATCATTTATTCACACTTCTGTCATTCCAAATCTGCATGACTTACTTTCTTCTGTGGAATACAAAAGAAGATCATTCCGAAAGATGTCTCAGTGTTTTTTTGTTCATACAATGAAAAACAAAGGGTTTCCAACGTTCTTCAGAATATCCACAGAAGAAAGTAAAACCCTGTTTACAGCTTGTATTAAAAGATTAGTTCACTTTCAGAATAAAAATTTCCAAATAATTTACTCACCCCCATGTCATCCAAGATATTCATTTAAGTTCCAAATCGCCATTTCAAAAAGTTCTACACAATCTCAGCCAAGGAATATGGGTCTTATTTAGTCTTAAACGCATGGTCATTTTCTAAAAAAATGTAAAATTATATATTTTTAACCACAAATGCTTGTCTTGCACTAGCTCGGCTTCACGCATTACGTAATCACGTTCCAAAGGTCATGCGTGACGTAGACGGAAGGACCGACCCAGTACTTCCAAGCAAACATGCATAGAAAGTCAAACGCCCTTTACAAAAAAAGGTAAAACAACAATGTTGGACAATTTTGAAGTTGAAGGAGAAAATGAGAATGCGTTTTTCACCCTGTGAACCAGAGCACAAAGATGAACTAACAACTCATTAGTTGACTTTTTCAACATGAGCATTTGTGGTTAAAAAGTATATACATTTTTATTATTTTAGAAAATAGTCATTTCACTAGATAAAACCCTTATTCCTCGGCGGGGACCTTCAACCCGTTGATCTCATTGAAGTCCACTATATGGAGAAAAATCCTGGAATGTTTTCCTAAAAAACCTTAATTTCTTTTTACCTGAAGAAAGACAGACATGAACATCTTAGATGACATAGGGTGAGTAAATTATAAGGAAATTTTAATTCTGGAAGTGAACTAGTCCTTTAAAGGGGTCATCGGATGCCCATTTTCCACAAGTTGATATGATTCTTTAGGGTCTTAATGAAAAGTCTATAATATACTTTGGTTAAAAATTCTCAATGGTTGTGTAAAACAACACCCTTTTTACCTTGTCAAAATCAGCTCTGCAAAAATCATCTCATTCTGGTCGAGGCTGCTTTAAATGCAAATGAGCTCTACTTGCCCCGCCCCTCTCTTCTCTCTGTGGAGTGATGAGCCTGTTTACTTTGGCCGCATTTAGCCGCGTTTAGTGGCTAAACTTGCTAACTAGCACATTATAAGGAAAGGCGATCGCAAAGATTCATAAAAAAACCCTTATACTCACTTCTGCTGTAGGTGAAGCTGGATCATGAATGATTTGCGTGAACATAGACGGATATATGTAGATCGGGAGGTGCATTCCATTCACAAAAAAATATAATCCACTGCATCTTCAGCGGCTCAGATGTCGCGAGTAAACGACGACCACTATGTTCATTATTACATCCAGCAACACAACACCTCAATCGCTCAATCGGAGATATTCCTGTCTAACTTACATCCCTGCTCCGGGATCAAAACAAAGAGGGCGGACTGTTACAGCTGATCTGAGGTAAAACGCTCATGTCAATCAACTATCGTGGAGCGGCCTCTGATGGTGTGACGGCACAACGACAGGCATCTGAGAATGGCTCGATTTAAAAAAGGGAATATTATTTTTACAGATTAATTAAACACCACTGCGTGGATTTTTATCATTATACGGTAGATTTGTACATACACTGTCAACACACATTAATGTTCAAACAACATGAAAAAGTGAACTTAGCATCCGATGTGTTTTTTTAAGATGTGTTTTTTGTCGATCCAATCACTGGTGGACAAAGCTAAATAAAGGTGTAAACAGGGTCTAAAACATTTGTAGCATGTCTGCTTTTGATCACTTCTAGAGGTATCAGTTAGTCAAAAACCAGTGCTCAGTAGTAACTGATTACATGTAATTATGGGTGTAACAGTACACATATTCATACCAAAAAATTTTGTGTGTTCCGAACAAATTGTTACATTTTTTCAGGAAATTCAGACAATAAATGCTGTTTTGGTGCTCTTTAATGTGGCGCAACAGCTCACGTATAAACACTTCAGTTCTTGGTTCAGTTCTTGGCTCATCGCTTCCTCTTTATTACTAGTTTGTACAAGAAATAAACATGATTGAACATCTCACCCCTCACGTAATTGCTCAGTTAGTGTTTCAACCAAGGAAAGACTTTAAGTTTGGGCTCTGTTGTTACTTGTAACTAATGTAAAAGAGTTGCCTGTAGTTTAGAGCAGAAGCTGAGGTAGATTTTTATCCCTAAGAAAAATTTAATTGTAATAGAATTTACTTCTAAAGAAAGAGCAATTTATTCAGTAAATCACTGTTTAAATAATAAAAAAAATGTTTTGTTTAAAATTTATGTTTAGTTGTTTTCATCCTGCTGTACTGAAACCATATCGAACCGAGGTAAAACCGAGGTACGTCCTGAACCGTCATGTTTGTGCACCACAGGGGTGTCCAACCATGTTTCTGGAGATCTACCTTCCTGCAGAGTTTAGTTCCAACCCTGACCAAATACACCTGTCTGTAATTATCAAGTGCTCCTTCAGGTCCTAATTGGTTTAGGTGTGTTTGATCAGGGTTGGAGCTGAACTCTGCATGAAGGTAGATCTCCAGGAACAGGGTTGAGCACCTCTGGTATACCGTTACACCCCCATAATCAGATTCCAAAAATTAATTAATCATAATTAGACTATATTACATTTTACAATGCTTACACAAAAAAATCAACTGAATTATCACTTCATCTTGTTTAGTAAGTGTTATTTTGATTGTTGTTATTTTAAAATAATTTGTTAATTTTACATTTTTATGCTTTTCATTAAACTCACAAATCCTCTGCGGTTCCTTCACGAACCCCATTTTTGTCAAACCTTGACGTAATCTAATGTTTATTTTGTAATCTAATGTTGTTAATAACAGCGAATGGAATACATTTTCTTTCTTATTATATTTATATGTCAATATGGTATGTTTAAATCAATGTGATAAACGAGTTAAGTCAAAGGTAAGATCATATTTTTTTAGGTATATTAATTTATTTATATAATTTTGTTTATTTTAATTTTATTTATTTATATAATTGTATTACCATTACTACATTACCTATATTACCTAAAATGTAAACAGATTATGTTATTAACTTTGTCAGGTATTTTGGAATCAGTAACAGTATACAGTTTGTAAGCAATCTATGCAGTACTTTCGAAAACATATTCAACTGGATTGCTTTCGTATTGTAGACACTTGAGTGGTTGAATGCATTCGAACAGCCACTAAAGACCCCCTACTCTTTGCCTACTGACCTGTATCTTAAACATTATAGGATATGTTGTTAAAGCACTCTAGCCAGTCAGGATTTAAACTTTGCTGGCTAAAGTCTGGTTTGTAGGTGAAAAAAAAAGTGGAACAAGCACAATATTCTCTTACTATTACTGAATTTAGCACAAACCCACAGCATTCGGCAAAGTTTTTCAGCTATCAAAACAGAAGTGAAAGCTGCTGCGCTCTGTATCATTTTCCGTTGTCTCCTTTCATGTTCATATATAAATTGCACAAACTTGTTTTGCAATGTTAGTTCAGAAAAAGCCCATTAATTCACCCAACCATAGACTTTGCCTTTAAAGTAAGACAAAAGAGATGGATTAAAACACCAGGTGTAAACAGGAATGTATCTCCATAATCTACTTGTGATCTGAACCAAAACGCATAAATGATGACATTTTTTTTTTTTTTTTTTTTTTTTTTTTTTTTTTACAAATGCTCATTTTGTACTTCTAATTTGTGACTGGCATGTGTAACTTGTACTGTATTGATTGTGTTACAGATATGAAGCATGATTTGATTCAAAAATATGAAAAAAGATACCTGACACCCAGCAACCACATAGAGCACCCTAGCAACTGCATACAGCAGCAACATGCTAACAGCCACTCAGATCACACTAGCAACTGATAAGCAACATCCAGCCATCCACAATACACTACCATGATGACGTGATAGACAAGCACCTTATATTTTCTTTTAAAAAATGAAAAAATCTTGTGCTTAATTAGTATTTTGATACATTATACTGCATTTTACTGCAGCCATTGCCAGTAATGGTGAGGGATGCCAAGGGAGCTAGACAGACACTGACTCATGTGTTTCAATTACTGATAAACATGGATGTCAGGGAAGAAAATCCATAGCAACCCGGGCAGCTTAGCCTCCCTGCATTCAGTGAAGCTTTGAAGCTAACCATATTAGCCACATTTGCCGAACTGACTCATTTCAAAGCAATTGTGAACACATAAATTTATCAACCAGAATTGTCATCGAGACAAACAATAGCTTGACAGTCAGCTGTATGCTTCCACTTTACAACATTACACTTGCAAAGCAAAGCACTCAAGTCCCATGAAACTAGAGTTATAATTAAAGAGCTCAAAGTGTTTTTTAGGCAGCAGCCATTTGCACTAAATGTACATAGCGATAGAAGCTATTTAATTTAGATACTATTTACACTAAGTGAAAATAGCATATTTTCTTAACGATAGATGTTATTTACACTAAGTTCAAATAGCTATAGATTCTATAACTATGTTAAAATAGCAGTATTTTCTGATATTTATACTACTTATTGCAAATATTGGCAATTATCTGCACCTCAGTATTGTAGTACATTATAAAACAGTATGCAATAATAACAAATTGAGTGTAAATTATAATTTTAATAATTATAATTCTTTATCCCTGCTGCTACTGGCCGGGATGCATAGTACTGACCTGGCTAATTTTGCAAGTTGTGTAAATGTTGCCCAAACGTAATCGCCAGAGGCAAGCCTCCGTTTCACCTCCTCGAACCGTCTGGTCCCGTCAGGTTCGGGCAAAGATCTTCAGCTCTACAGTGAGTAGCTATACTAAGTCAAGAGTAAACCTAAAGTAAAGAATCAAGTACCCCTAACAGTTCTTTGTTAGTTACTACAACTTTTGTGTAAGTAAACTATACTAAGTAAGCATTTGTCAGTACAACATACTATTCCTATTTCACTTTACTTAGTTTTTTTAAGGCAATCGGTTTCCACACTTATTCTAAGTAAAGTCAACTAATTACATTTTACAGTGTGTGGAAAAGACTACAGCACTCGCTTCACCATCTACACCACTGGAGCTGACATTTGACAGTCATCTTTTGTAGTTTAGACTACCACAATCACACACTGGTGTGCTTGGTGTAAATAGCCTCTGCCAACTAGTCGGGCCATTTGCACATAGTGTAAAATGACACTACGTTTTTTTTTTTTTTTTTATTAGCACTATTGGTTAGGTTTAGAGTAGGTGGTATGTTATTTTCAAACGTGAATTAACTTTTAGTGCCACCGATTGAAATTTAATTTCCAAACTGCTGTGCAACAAAACCCGCCTAACTGTTACTCAAAACTAGCCCAAAAGTAGCCAAATTGCGTTTTGAGGGAGGTCCCCCATTAAAAATCACATTCCGGGGGCTAAAATTACTATTCCAGCGGCTAAATATTACGTTATTTGGGAGGTTCAGCTCGCAGATATGAAAAACAATCCACAGGAACAGTGTTAAAGTAGCCCAGTTCCACACGAAAATTGCAGACTTGGCAACACTGCTGCTGTGGTAACTACACTGTAAAAAGTTTTTACAAGTTTCAACTTAAAAACTTAAGTTCAGCAGCTGCCTTAAAATGTTAAGTTAAATCAACTTAAAATTACAAGTCATTTCAACTCACTACAATAAAGTGAGTTGAAATGACTTGTACGTTTAAGTTGATTTAACTTATTAGTTGAAATGACTCGTACTTTTAAGTTGATTTAACTTAACATTTTAAAGCAGCTGCTTAACTTAAGTTTTTAAGTTGAAACTGATGAAAACTTTTTACAGTGTACAACATCTCGTTCATCTGTTTCGAATAAAACTAAATTCGCATTTGGCTCCACTCACTGGACAGATCACTAGGAAAATTGTTGTAAACGTGCAACAAGCAGCGTAAAAATATGTTGTGCCAGTCACGATTTTTTATAATGAGCCTGGGATGCAGTTCCTATAATAATTTAATGAAAAGCAGAGAGTGTTTCTAAATTCTAATACAGATAATCTTTGTGTAATATTCATATCTTCCACAAAGGAAATGTGAGTAGGGCAGAATAAAGAGAATGAGAGACAAATGTGAGACACAAAGCGTGCCAATTATGAGCAGGTATAGTGAAATGTACTCTCTCTTGTTGCTGCCGGGCTATTAGAAGACTAGACAAGAGTCATTTTCACTTGGCTTCAGTGAAATGGATTTTCTAGAGCGAGACGTCTCAATCCAACAGTTCTTATTTACAGGAAACAAAGCATTAATACACTGTTGAACCTCCTTATTAATATTTAAGCCTAATGAAGGCTTGTGTCTGGAGTGCGCAGGGAGAGGCCGGGCGTCACGCTGTGCGGTGTGTCTCAGCGGGGCACCCCCTCCCACTGGCTTCCTGCCTCCTTTTCTCTTTCTCTCTCTCTCTCTCTTCTCCTTCCATCTCTCCCATACTTGGCTCTGGAGAAGGCTGTAGTTGGAAACACCCTGAGCTTCAACAAAGCACTTCCACCCCGTCCCCTGGGTTGCCCGATTGCTTAATGGACACCTTAAGATCTGCCGAGACGTTTGGCTAATGGTGTGACCTGATTTCAAAAAGCCCAATTCAAAGCCATTGGAGGGCCTCTCTCTGTAGGAATATGAGTACACTCTAGAACCTCAGCGAAAATCGCAGCCTCTCGCAATCTGACAGCTGGCTAGACGCTATGGATAAATGTTTATGTGTGTTTACAAGAGGGTTTTTTTTTTTTTTTTTCAAATAATTAAATTTATGTGCGCCATTTTTCAAAGATTACATTTGAATGTCATGGAGGATTACTCATACTGTAAGATATATATCGGCCTATAATGTTATTTGCGTGACCAAAACAACCTTTAAAATGGCACTTATTCCCCAATAACATGCTTTTGGTCCGAACGGTCCAATTCTGTCGAACGACTAATCATGATTAATCACATCCAAAATAAAAGTTTTTCTTTACATAACATATGTGTGTGTAATGTGTATATTTATTATGTATATAAATACACACACATGCACGTATAGATTTAAGAAAAATTTATCTTCATATATTCCATATATTTGTATATAATATAAAATATATGAATATAGGGCTGTCAAATGATTAATCACGATAATAAATAATTTGATTTTGCCTAATATATGTGTGTTTACTGTGTGTAATTATTATGTATTTATAAATACAAACACATTCATGTATATATTTAAGAAATATTTACAAGTATCTGTATTTATTATAATTTTTTTTAAATTAGTTATATACAAATAAAAATATTTTGTACATATTTCTCTTAAATATATACATTAATTTGTGTGTATTTATATATACATAATAATTACACACACACACACACACACATATATTAGGCAAACCCAAACTTTTATTTTGCATGAGATTAATCACAATTAATCGCTTGACAGCTCTAATATAAATATATACATCTAAATAGATGGAAATATTTTCAAAATATATACTGTATGTGTGTATTTATATATACATAATAAATATGCACAGTACACACACATATATTATGTAAACAAAAACTTTTATTTTGGATGTGATTAATTGTGATTAATTCATTTTTAAACTATTAATTAAATAGTTTGCTTAGGCTTTTTGTGCATTTTATATATATGATAAAAAGATAATGTATATGATAAAAAAATAAAACAAAAAAGATATATGGAAAAATGAAATTGTAAATAAATAAAAACAAAGTTTATTGGAGTACATTTTGCAGGAAAATACTGTTTCAGTCGTTTGCCTTAAAATTTCACATTTAATTCATTGGTTTTATTGAAATTGTTCTGTGAAAAGTGCTATAGAAATGTATTAAAATATGAATTAAATATTAGAAAACTAGAAAAACTAACTTCTGTTATTAGTTTAAAAGAAGACAAAATATAATAAATTGAATTAATGTCATTTATAAGTAGTTTGCTTAGGCTTTAGTGAATTTTTTAGATATATAAAATGAAAATATGATAAAACATAAAAGATATATGTAAAAAAATGAAATTGTAAATAAATTAAAACAGTTTATTGAAGTACATTTTCCAAGAAAATACTGTTTTAGTCTTTTGCTTTAAAATGTCACATATAATTCAGTTTTTAACAGTAACAATTGATTTAATTGAAATTTTATTGTAAAAAGTGGCATAGAAATGTATTAAAATATGAATTAAATATTAAAAATCTAGAAAAATTGGCATCTATTATTAGTTTGACAAAATAGAATAAATTGAATTAATTTCATTTTAAAATAATTTGCTTTGTCTTTAGTAATTATATATATATATATAATTAAAATATGATAAAAGATAATAGATATATGTAAAAAAAAAAATGAAATTGTAAATATATTAAAATTTATTGGAGTACATTTTCCAAGAAAATACAATTTCAGTCTTTTGCTTTATAATGTCACATTTAATTCAGCAAGTTACTTGCCCTTTTTTGTAACTAATTGTAAAATTAACTAGCAGTTTCTACACCAATTTCTATTTAATAATTATTTAATTTTGGAATTAAAAAAAAATATTCGGGGGGGGGGTCTTTATAATATATTTAAATTGTTTTCTTACACTCTAACAAAATATATAACAAAATATCACTTCTCCTCTTTTCAAATTTCACCTCTAATTCAGTGTGTTACAGTAATGCCATTTCTGTATGAATATATCTAAACATTTACTAGACATTTCTGAGGGAACCTTTTTTTTTCAGTCTACAGTATAAATGAGTATTTATACATGAATGCATGTAGCTGTGTTTAGGTTTTAAAAAAGAGATCCATCACGAGGGAATTATCATATTTGAGGATCCTTGACCTAAAGGTTAAAAACCACTGGGTTTCAACCTTAAACTATAACCCTAACCCTCACATCTGACTGCTCGATGGGAATGTTGCTTCAGGACCAACATGAATAACCTCAGTGCTGCGGCAAAAGAAGGAGACCAAAATTATGAAAGAGGCTCAGTGATGAGGTCTTTCCATTATTTTTTATCACAGCAACTCTTCCTCCATCATCATTTTCACATAGTTCACTGATTTTATTCATCTCTCTGTAAAACCCACTCTCACTCTCGTAGATGATCTTGTGATTTGCTTAAAGCACGATGATGTTTTGTGTAACCTTTCGAACAGCGGCCCAGTCTTCATATCAGATTCCTCCCTCGGTCACAAGCTGCTCGTCCCAACCACGTGCCTGCAGCCATTGCTGTGGGAGGGGAGCACGCACACCACTTACACGGAATGTGGTAAACGCTGCACACTATATATCAATAACGGCTTACTGCTTATCATGTATATATCCTGTGATGTGCAGACTTGATGTGCCTTCTTTAATCGTGGTCTGACAGTCTTACCTATGCAGCCAAAGTAGATAATGTAGTAAATTATGTTTGGTAAACACTATAACCATGAAATATTTGCAGAAAGCACATTTTCAAGGATTAAAATGCATTACTTGGACAGATGATGGTATCGTAAAAAGGCTCAGCTGATGTCGCCAGCAAAATGGTTCTGCGCATTTCACGGGTGTTATTTACATCCTGTCCTCTGCCTTTGTTTTATGGGCATTACCCTGGCAAACACAGCAAGGTAATTGAACATGGGCAGGTGACTAATTGAATTAGATAGGGAACTCAGCGGGGCTAGAGAAATAGAGGTTAATAACCTCGCTTGGCCATATGATGCTTGCTGCAATCGACGGGATTCTGTGAGCTGCTTTAGCTCGGTGTGTTTCTTTTAGGGATTATGTTGTGTTTGGCTTTTAATCATATTTTTGGATTTTTTTTTTCTTGTTTAGGAGGTTATTATACCATTTAATTTTTACAGGAAGGGACAGTTCGTTTCAGTTGGTCCTATTATGGCTTGGCAGTGTTTACAGAAAGACTGTTGTAGATAAAGTATAATATGATATGTGTCAACATTCAAATGACAGGCAGAGTATTATGCCAAAACAATGATAGAATGAAAAAAGACTTCAAAGCCCTGAAGAAAATGAAGTACATAATGTTCTAAAGAAAATACTTTAGTGAAAACAGACTACCTGATCTCATGACGAAAACATACCCGTGGGAACTTTTCGCAAGACGCAAAATACGTACCAATAAGTACATATCACTGCAGTTTCAAACAGAAATGAACACTAGAGGCGGTAAAACAGTGAGTACTTGTAATCGTTTTTGTACACAGCTCCATATGTTTCGCTTTCTGGACGTAATGAGCTTGCTCGGTAGCTCAGCCAGCATGGAATTGGACTTGGGTACGAATCCCGTGAAAACATGACTCATGATGCAAGAGCTAAAAGATGAGAGAAAAACATGCCATTGCGTTTTTAAGCCACATTTGTGTTTGTTCATACTGTCGGGTAGAGTTAGGTGTAGCGCAGATGATACGTTATTTTAAAACGTCATAGAGCATTAGAGTTATAGCGCCACTCATGGACATTTCCAGTCAGAACTGTGGTGACACAAACAAAACCAGCGTCACATAAAACGTATCATATGTACGTTCATCTGTTCCGGGGGAAAATCTAACACTCTTTTAGCTCCACTCAGTGGACATTTCACTTTCGAATATGTCATGTCGGAAAAGTTCCCACGTTTTTGTCATGAGATCAGGTTGAAAAGTGAATATATAGTTTTCTGAGACTTAAGCACATATTAATTGCAATTAAATGCAACTGTGTTATATTTCAAATTTATATTAAATGTAATTAGCTAAAGTTTTTGACCCACTTAAGTATACTTGAATATTAAGTGTGTTAAAAGGATAGTTCACCTGAAAATGAAACTGAAATGAAATGATTAATCACCCTCATTCCAAACCCGTAAGACCTTCGTTCATCTTCAGAACACAAATTAAGTTATTTTGTGTGAAATCCGAGAGATTTCTGGCCCTGCAAAGTCAGCAACAGAACTACCAGGTTCAAGGCCCAGAAAGGTAAAGACATTGTTAAAATAGTCCATGTGACATCAGTGGTTTAACCGTGATGTTATATAGCTACGAGATTACATTTTGTGCAGAAAGAAAACAAAAATAATGACTTTATTCATCTTGATACCTTTCTGGGCCTTAAATGTGTCAGTTGCGTTGCTATCTATGCAGGGTCAGAAAGCTCTCAGATTTCATCAAAAATATCTTATTTTGTGTTCTGAAGATGAACAAAGATCTTATGGGTTTGGAATGACATGAGGGTGAGTAATTAATGACAGTATTTTCTTTTTGGGTGAACTATCCTTTTAAAAAAACTGCTCTTATTAACTACACCTAAATGGACTTTTATTTCAGCAATATTATTTGGGGTTCAAGTGTGTAGCACTGAAACCCTATTGTAACTGTTAGAGTGGCCAAGGATTAGCAATCTTCACGTGAAACTGATTGGGCAGATCAAACGATAAGTTGTAGAGACTTGAAACTTTAGTGGGATAGTAGTATTCTATCCGTCTACAATGTCACAAAGGCTTATCTCAATTGTCCTTACGGGGGCACTACAGAGATCAAAAGTATGAAATCGCTCATAACTCCTAAACTGTTTATCGCAGACTCAAGTGTCTTATCTCAATGGAATCCCTGGCACAGACCGGACAAAATGTGAAAATGTAATGTATCTTGGATTTACTTTTACTTTTGCGAACTAGTCTTAGGTTTTTCACCCGATCAGAACCAAATCAGTGCAAGAAGATTCTCTGGAGAGTAAATATCAATAATTCTCAAAAAACGTTGAACTTTCGACACTCCACTCAGCAGGGCCACTTTAACTAAAACGGCTGCAAGTTTTGAATGGAATGAGATATCTTCGCCAAACTTACAATGCGTATCTAAGAGCTGAATCCTAGGTCACACAAAAAGTTGCTGAGGTGCACTTGGTGGTGCTATAAGAAGAAAAAAATAAAAATGGCCATAACTACAGAATTGTTTGTTCTATCAACATGAAAATCAGTACGCAAAGTGCCACAAGTGGCTATAAGGACATTTGCGTATCTCTAAAAAACATGCCTGCCATAGGCCGATGAACTTTGAGCACCTGTTAGACAAGGTTAACGGAGGTTGTTTGGAACAAAGCTCGGTGGGCCTGTTTGACTCTTTTATTTTAAAGAAATTGGCCACTGGAGGTACGATGTCACATTTTGTGTGAATGATTGTATATTGTGCACTTTGTCACACATATGCATGATATTCATATCATATGATAGATCTTATCATTCCAAACAACTTTGCCTCTAGAACCACTGCTGTCAATCAAACGGTTAAATGACCCTAGTACTAGGCTTTTTGCTCAGTCTGAAAACACTGCAGTCCAAGACTCTCTAGATCAATAATTAGCAAAAAAAATGTTGAAATTTACCATTTGGAAAGCTATAACGGGGTTATTTAGAAAAGGGGCCCATCCAAATATACCCAAAATCCTATAAAGCCTAAACAAAAACTCAAAACTTCACAAAACCCGCTAAGCGACAGGTGATTCTAAACAAGCATGTAATGTTTTAGGGAGATTGGACCACAGCTGGCACTATAACAGTCATAAGCGTTAAAACAAATATCATACTGCTATGGCAAATTACCTGTAAATCATTGATAGGTGGTTACAGGCTTGCTTAATAATATGTAATGTCTTTTTTTGTATATGCTTTTATATAAGTGCTTAAACTATATTTAATATTAAAATTATCTACATGTACAGTTTTTCTTAAACTACAAGTGCATATTAAGTGCACTTTTTCACAAGAGAAGAAACAAATGATGATTCATTGATCGATGAATCCACCTGCAAATGGAACAATTTTAATGTCATCTGAAGAAACGTTGTGAAATGTTTGCTTCCTGTCAAAAGAGCCCAACCCAATGTCTCTATGAGCTTTTTGTCCCTCATGTTCCTCTTTCACTGCATGCCAACTATTTTTGGCCTGTTTTATTGCCTGCCTAGGGAGGATTGTAATTCTGATGGCACACTTTACCCTCAACAAGGCATGCAATTTGAGGTATCATTCATGTAGCACAAACAGTGCAAGATGAGAATTTTAATACTTAGGTTTAGAGGCTTGTTCGAATTTAAATAGCAAGTTTGTGAGAGTTGAAGCACAATGTCTGTCCCCTGTTGCGACAACAATAAAAGTCCCAGCTTGTAGTGATTTGTTGTCCTGTGTCATCTCCACTGACATTCAGGCCATCGTCTAGATCTGGGAACTTAATACGTTACCCTGTTTGCTCTCTTTCAAGGTTAAAGGCCACTGATTTCATCAGCTCCAAGGGGAGCCAGGTCTCTTGTTAGCGCTTCAACTAACCATTTCTCGTCTTTGGTTTCCTCACAGAGCCGTATGGCGGAGAGCCTGCGTTTGTTCGATTCCATCTGCAACAACAACTGGTTCACCAATACCTCGCTCATCCTCTTCCTCAACAAGAAGGACCTGCTGGCCGAGAAGATCAAGCGTATTCCGCTGACGGTCTGCTTCGCCGACTACAAGGGGCAAAACACCTACGAGGAGGCGGCCGTGTATGTGCAAAGGCAGTTCGAGGACCTCAACCGCAACAAGGAGACCAAGGAAATCTACTCGCACTTCACTTGCGCCACTGACACCAGCAACATCCAGTTTGTGTTTGACGCGGTGACGGACGTGATCATCCAAAACAATCTCAAGTACATTGGGCTGTGCTAGGACGAGGGGACGGGGGGAGAGGGGCGGCAGGCGCGGCATACAGTATGGAAAAAAAAAACCCTTGGCGAACGACGAGGCCCGCCTGTCGATCGATCTGAGTGCCCTCAAAAAACGCTTGTTAAAACAGGAAACTCATATGAGGCCCAGAGGAAAGGGCTACATGCTGCCATCCTGCTAGATTTATCAATGTCAAAAACGTAAAAGGTCAAAGAGGATTTTACAAGGTTGGTATAAATGTGTTTGCACTGAACATATGAGTATGTAGACACACACACACATACACCATCGTTACGTTTGTTCACACACAACGGACTTTGGGATCAGCTGTCAAGCACATGTTTGACATGGAAACACTGGAAACAGATCTCCCTGCTCCTCTCTTCCCTGACAAACAGCAGGAATTCCTTAACGTCCATGAAAGGGATAGTTCACCTGAAAACGCACTCATTTGCTCATGTCATTCCTAACCTGAATGATTATCTTTCTTCTGAGGAAGACAAAAAGAGATGTTCAGCAGAATGTTCATGCTTCTCTTTTACATACAATGAGAGTGAATGGTGAAAATGACAAAAAACACCAAAAAAGTAACTTTATATTTGACTTGTGCACTTTGGAATATGTTTTAAAGTCACATGCACATATTCAAATTAGTTGCATCACAATGAATGAAGATACACACTTATACAGTTCAAATTATAATCAAGGACTTTAGAACTTATCAAAATAGCATGACAAAAGATTATTAAAACGTTTATGTAAACATAAACTTTTATTTTGGATGCTATTATTCGTGATTAATCATGATTAATTGTTTGCCAGCCCTAGTATTTTTAAGCAAAACTTTTAATTTGACATCATTGCAAACTGTGCTTTTAAAAAGTGTACTTAAGTGTACACTTCAGAAACAGAGTCATAAAACTATACTCTCTTTAGTACACTTAAGTCATTGATATTATATTATCTGCAAGTATAGTTTTTCTAAAAAACTTTTAAAATGTGAAGAACACTTCAAATGCACATTAAAAATAATTAAGTGCACTTTTTTTCTCAAGGGAAGAAAAGAATGAGGCGTTGGTTCTGTCCCAATACCCACACTTTGTGGATGTGTGTGCACATAACAGGAAGTAAGTGCACAAGACTGAAGCAGCTCCCTTAATGCATATTGTCTTTAATATCACTTCAGAGCAGCATATGAGGCTAAGCATATCCCATTATTCATCATGTTCAAGAACTAGAGTTGTAAAGGTTGGAAACCATTCCGGGAACTTTCCAGAATTTTTTGGAAACTTTAAACACTTTAAACATTTTTTTAAACATTTTTGGAAAGTTTCCAGAAATTTGCCAGAAACTTTGCACGCTTTTGGAACCCTATTAGAATTCATAAAATGTACAAAAAACTCTCAAAAATGTTAAGAAAGGAAAAACTTCCTGGTATAAGTTAAATGAATTAGATAATACATATAAATTGGTAGAAAAACATCCTTTTATAATTTCATTTAAGGCACCACAATGAATTAATTGTGTTGCCTGTTACATATGAACTAGTGAACAGATATAAGTTTGTTTTAAATGCACAAAGTATTGAAAATGGAAAAAGTGTAACTAAAGCTCTGTTTAAAAAAAGTTACTTGCATTTCAACGGTATTGTGTTGTAAGTGTGTCAAAAGCTTTACAGACACTTGTGGTTTTTCACGCCCACTTGACCACTTGGGTCAAATACAGGAAATATGCAAGTAAACAAGTGGTCAAGCGCACAGACTGCAAGTTTGGGTACTGGGACAAGCCCTACATTTTTTTTGTAATTTGAAAAAAAGTTGACCATTGCCTAGTGTGTTCTAAATGGTTGCAAGGCTGTTGTTAGGTGGCAGCTAGTGGAAGTTTATAGGTGGTTTCTTACAGGCAAAAGAGTCCAACCCAGTGCCTGTATGAGATTCTTGTCCCTCAGGTTCCTCAATTAGTGCAAATCAGCTATTTTTGTCCCATTTTTTCATCTTCCAAACAAAGGTTGTCATTCTAAAGGTTTAGAAAAGCATTAGAATGCTGTCCCTCAACAACATTATTACATCCTGTGGGCGAGACTTCTGGTTCATTAGCCGCTATAGTGAAGCAACAAACCAATGCGCTCATAATTAAGATAATACAATAATAAAAAAATGGTAAGACACACCAATTTTGCAATTTCAAGCGGATGAGACCAGAAGCAAAATTTAATTTAGGTGGATTAAGCTATATGCACAATTTGTGCATTGCAACTGGTTAAGATATGCAAGTCAAACCTGTCATGGCAAATCTTGATGTGTCTTGATATATGAAGATACATGAGCATGAAGGAGATTTGAGAGCTCGAGAAGGTTACCAGTGAATAATGACTTAAATTTGAGGATTTTCCTCACACAAATATATCATGTGGCTTTTTTGGTGCTTAACAGCCCCTGCTCACCATACACTGTCATTGAGTGGAAAAGAGCAGCGTGGACATTCTGCTAAACATCTCTTTTTGCATTCTACAGAAGAAATAAAGATTTAAAGTGACATGAGGGTGAGTAGATGATAAAATTGTAATTGAGGTGAGCTGTTCCTTTACAGTTCCTTTGTCTTTCTTTATAGGGTCTTTGATTTGCCTGATTTAAGTAATGCTGCTTTCAGAGATGATATAAAGAGTTTATATGAAGATATAATTGTATATGAGAGGTTAAAAGTATCCTAAAAGACAACAACAAAAAATATAACAATGTCATTTGGTTTTGCTCCAAAGGTGAAAACTGCCGCTGTCTGAATATGGAGTCAAATGGCTTTTTTACTCACATTCACACTGTTGTTTATTTTCGGCTGTCTGACCCCTAGGAATCAATTTATTTTCTTGTTTCTTTTTGTTCTTTTTTCCTTTTGCCTAAAATAGGATGTAATCCAGAGTTTTTAGAGCAAGCGTCCTTCTTTCCATGAGAGTGTTACACTGACGTTAGCATTAAGTGTTTCATAACGTTCATTCCAGATTCAAAGAAAAATAAACAGTGCCAATATCAATGTAAATAAAAAAAGGCCCGTCAATCATGTTACTTTTTCGGTTTTTATGGACAAAAAAAGTATATATATATTGTAACATTAAATATGCATGAATTTGTTACTTTGGGTTTTTGATAAATTATAGTTTAATTTTGCTTTCTTATATTTTTAGTTTTACTAACATGCTCCAAAAATATATCAAAGTCAAACACTGTGTACGATTGTACAGTTGTTTCCTGCGAGGTATTTATTGAAAAGAGTTTTATGTGCAGAAAGAGTCATTTTACGTCCAGCGCAACCTAAACTCAGCACGAAAACATTAAAAGAGGATCTACTCCTCAAATTTTGTCTAAATCAGACAACGAGAGAAGGAGAGAGAAAAGAAAATCTTTAAAAGAGCAGAATCTTTCTATTCTGGTGTCATTTTGAGTGGACGTTGTCCACTGTATGTGTAAATACTATGTGAGGTACACTTTGTGAGACAATGAAAAAAAGAAAAAAAGAAAAAAGAAAAAAGAATTCACTTTTTAAGATGTAGGGCTGATTGACAGATTAAAGGGGTCCATCCCACTCCAATCCTCCTTCTGTTCAGCTATGACGATGTACAACAAACCCAAACAAGGGCTTCAGGATTGATTTTACAGGATGTCCACCAAAAAAGAAACAAAGAAATAAATAATAAAGTATAACAGAACAATAATAGTGAATAAAAAGAATTATGCAAATGTTGTTTGTGCTGCAGGTTTGTTTCTTGTGTTGGGGTGAGTGAGGCATCAGCAATTCTTGGTCATCAAAGTTACCCATAATTGCTTGTGTTTGACACTTTTTTTCACATAAACAGGCAATGCAATCCAACAGTAATGTTGTAAATCGAAACGTTTTGCCTGTACTTTTACAGTAACAGCATTTAATGCTGTTATAACATGGCATAGATACATTATACTGTGTGCACTAAAGCAAGACAACATATGGTCAGCGATACATATTTCAATATACGCATGTTTTCACAGCATCAAGCGCATTATCAGCCTCATTAAATGTTAAAAACAATAACTTGGGCCAGCTAAGATCACTAGTGAGTGGCCATATGCATTACCTCCATAATAAATCATTTGCATGCATGTATGTCATATGCTGCAGGCTAGTGCATTGTATGTAATCCATGAGGAAATTGTTTCTTCCTGCCTAATTTTCCCTGGACATCAGATTTTCCTTCTGTGTCAATTCAGTCCACTCAAGCAACAGTAGAAGCTCAATGCTGCTTTTATTTATGGTGCATTGCACCACGGCAATCAACATGCTAATTAAATGTGCAATTAAATTATTCTTCAATTGATTTATGTCTGCAGAGGGTTTGTAGTAAAAAGAACTGTGAGAGTGAGAGACGGACGGAAGAGAAGATGAGGGAGAAAGAGAGGCTGGAATGATCTGGTATAATGGACCAATTAGTAGGCAAACCCTGATGACCCTTTATTGTTGTCATTACTAACACGGCCCATTGTTTATCACGCCACTAATTCTAGAGTACCAGGACAAACCAGCCTACAGAACTGACAAAATAAAGGTTTATGTACCAAGGAAGCATTTCGAATTAATCTGTTCAAGATATTCACAGCTATTATATCATGTGTGGGTGCCACCTCCTCCATTTTATCACTAATGCTTTTCCTGACCACACTATACAACTCATTATATATCTACACTATCAGAAACAAATGTCTATAAATATTTACAAATCTGCTTCGATTAAGAAAAAATTGAGAATACAGGATGTTTTCAAACTGACCTTAACCTCAATCCTTTGGAGGAAGTCTGAAGAGGCCTTAAAAAAAAAAAAAAAAAAATAAAATAACTAAAATACACATTGCTATACATGTGATAAAGTCATGTGAGAGGAGGCAATTGCCTCCATCGCGATATGATTGGATATTACTGGTTATGGTCGCGGTGATTGGTTCATGCATCGCCTCCTGTGTTCGAGCGCGTTCCGAGTCAAGAAATCAGTCTGAATGGATAATATAACTGCGTTAATACGAAGACTAGTTTAAAAAAGTAAGTAAACAACTCACACACTTAGATATAACTACTTTGTTACGTCAAAGTAAGACTTAAAATGGCCTGAAAACATGACGTGTGGAAGTTTTTAGTGAGTAATCAACATGGTAATCTCAGTGCCTGTGACCAATATATACTGAGCTTTGATGAATGAAGATCCGAAAAATTAAAAAAATAGTTAAATGTTATCAATTAAACAGTAGCTGAACATAAGTGCACAAATAGAGTTATTATAGAGTTATTAATTTGAAGAAAATGTAAAATGCTTAAAAACACTAACTGATGAGATTCATAAATGTTTTTAATAAACAGATAAACAGAGCAGTGATTACACTGATAATGTAAAAATCTACTAAACAAATCAAAAAGAGTGTTTATCGCTTGTGGAATTGGTCTGTGACAAATATTTACTGAGCTTTGATGACTGATGATCCGGAAAAAAATGTTATCAGTTAAAAAGAGTAGCTAAACATAAGTGCACAAATAAAAGTTATTATAAAGTTATTAATTTGGAGTAAATGTAAAATGCTTAAAAACACTAAATGATGAGATTTAAACGTGGCTTTAATAAATAGATAAATAAAATAGTGATTAATTGAATAGTGAATAATGTAAATATATATATATATATATATATATATATATATATTTTTTTTTTTTTTTTTTTTCTGATAGTGTAAGTAGTGTTTATTTAACCAAGAGCCCATTTAACCCATGCAACTAGGACATGAATTTCATAAAAAAAAAAAAAAAAAAAAAAAACAGCCCATTTTTAAGCCGATTTGTTAAAAAAACAAAAACAAAAAAAACCCAAAACAAAACACGAAACAAACCAAAAACAAACAAACCAAAAAGAGTGTTTATCACTTGTGGAAACTTGTTGCATCCAGAATGTGCCATTTTAGAGTTTTAATATTATTCTAAATTCATATAAACATTCTGAAGGGTCATGTTTTATCACCAGTGTCCAGTTTGTTTTTTTAGAATAAAATAAAATCCCCAAAACAAGCAATCCAAAAAAAGTATTTTTACCTTTCATAATTAATAAATATTAAACATAGCCTACAATTAATAGGCTATCAGTTGTGCAAACTCATCGTCTTTCGTCAAAAATAGGCCACAATCACCAGAATGTGTCTTTTTACACCATTTGTGTAGCACTAGCTTTTTACATACGCCTAAACAATCAGCTTCTCAAGAACATTGCAGAGTGTTAAGATTTTTTGAGATATTTATTGTAAATTCATATAGCTCAACATCAGCCACAGCAGTTCCGCTGTTCGCAAGAATTAGTAACGTGAGCGCAGGGAATCTGATTTACATGAACTTGTTGAACTCGCACCAGGTGAAATATGGAAAGATAACCTTCAGAATGAAGACTGATTTTATATTACATGCTATTTCATACAGGAGGTGTATTCTGAAAATGAAGCTCTTTTGTCAAGACAAGTATAGGAATAAAAGATAGCCTGCACATTATCTGTATTCAACTGTCTTCAACACTTCCTTTGCTGGGAACAAAACACAAATCATATTTCTCTCACCAATGTGGGTGTTAATGAGGTATGTGGGAAGTTTTCTCTCTTGTGAGACTCTGGAGTTCCCTGAGCATGGCCACCATGCCCTTTAAATTCAAATGTAAAGCTGATGAAAATTTTTTAAAAAGTAGGGTACTAGAGGTCGACCGATGTATCAGTTTTGCCGCTTAATCGGCACCGATAGTTGATTGGCGGAACTATCGTTATCGGCAAAAATCCATTCCGATAGTTTTTCCCGGTTTGGGTCTATTGCTGGAGCGGCTCAGAAGGTCGTCATTATACAGCAAAGTCCCTATCCACAAGTTTCCGGATGGCGCTACTGTAAAAAAGAATGTGGGTACAACTTCCGGGTGAGGTGGTGGATGTAGTATACCAATGGTATTTTGTGTGCTAATTAGCAACCTTTATGAGAGATGTCTTTATGTTGTTATGGACAACATATGATTTTCGAATTTGTGTTCCCACATCATTAGCAAGTTTGGATCACTAAATCTTGAATGACTGTCATCTAGTGAAATGACATTTGAACCGAGACATCAGAGCTTCGATTCGAGGCTTGTTAACGGAGAAATCCCTTTTGTAGAAGCCTCACTTTCTGTCCAGTGATGTGCACGATTCACTTTGCGTGTCCTAATGTTCAACCCCCAGTAGATTATATTTTTTGTGAAGGGAATGTGGCTCCCGATCTACATATATCCGTCTATGTTCGCGCAAATCATTCATGATCCAGCTTCACTTACAGCAGAAATGTGTATAAGTGTTTTTTTATGAATCTTTGCGATCGCCTTTCCTTATAACGTGGTGGTTCGGAATTTTAGCAGCTAAATGCAGCTAAATGCGGCTAAAGTAAACAAGCTCGTCACTCCACAGCGAGAAGAGAGGGGCGGGGCGCGCAGAGCTCATTTGCATTTAAAGGAACAGCCCCTTAGAATGAGATGATTTTTGCAGAGCTGATTTTGGCATGGTAAAAAGGGTGTTGTTTTACAAAACCATTGAGAATTTTTAATCAAAGTATATTAGAGACTTTTCATTCAGACCTTAAAGAATCATATCAACTTGTGGAAAATGGGCATCTGATGACACCTTTAAAAATTTTTAATTGCTTTTGTTAACATTAATGAACAATGAACTAACTGTAATGATCAATATATAATTAATAATAATATTTTTATTCATTTACAAAATATCGTTCAATAGGCTATTTTTTTTAACAGTAGAGCACTATTTATATTCCGTTCTGTATCCATTTTAAAAACTATTGGTCAATAAAATCCAATATCAGTCGACCTCTAGAGGGTACCATACATGACATGGGTGTAATCACATGTTTGGCAGGAGGAAATGATGTGTTCATCACTCAGAAGGTAATTTTTGTCCCATTGAGACTGTAGTATGGTGGTTTATGTCACAGCTGTGACCACTGTGACTCCAGATTATTGAAAGAGTACATTTGTTCTGAAAAACAGAAATAAACAGATGAATGCTACAGCAGCGCCAAGCAGGAGGGCCGGCCAATGGAAGACCTTGTGACTGTCATGAGCAGCAGGGAAGGACACACCGCAGAGACAGAGGAGGAAGGCACTCAATTTAATCTCATCCTTCAGAATGGTAAACAGCGGTTTTAAGCTTTGGAGTCTTGACAACAAATTGGATTCAGAGTCCAAATCGTTCACATGGACAAATGTGATGTGTCACTCTGATATAAGGTGGCTGGGTGAACTTCAGTCAGGTCACATTACACACTTTATGAAGCTCACAGTACATTTTGCATAAAGTAAACAACGCCTTTTTTGTTTTGTTTTGCATTGTGATGTTATTGCCATGACAGTTAAGCACAGTTCCCTTATTCTCATTACTCTAATACATCTGGATGTGATTTCTGTAAATCACTCTCAATTTTTCCCTCCCCTCTCCTTCATAATCTATTTATTTATATAAATATTAATTATATTGTTATTATTTGATCATTTTCAGTATTATTTTCTTTATTTCTTTATTTTCTCTCTTTATTTGTTTGATATATTTTGTTTCATCTCTTCTCTCTCCTATTTTCTTCTCTCTCAGTACTGTATGTCCTATTTTGTCTTGTTCTAAAATAAAAAAAAAAATAAAAAAAAAAGATTTTCATTACTGGAATATAGTATTTGTTGAATTTTAATACAAAATAATAATAATAATGATAATAATAATAATAAAAAAGTCAATAAAATTTATCAAAATCAACCTAAATTAAGACAGCATAGCAATCCGGCTAGCATCGTGTATAAATATGAAATAAAGCATAAACATAAAAAAATTTAATATTTTAATTTTAAAAGTATTTTTTATATTTTTAAACTGTAAAACATTATATATATATATATATATATATATATATATATAATTTTTTTATATTTCTTATTTTACACATACGTACACATACAATTGGTACATGTGTGAAAATATATTTAATATATTTAGTATTTTATTTCATTGTGTATAAATTTGACTGAAATAGAGCATAAACAAAATATATTTATATAATTATTTGTAATTATTTTGAGTAATTTTTTTTTTTATATTTTTAAATTGTTAAACATTTTAATAAATAAGTGCTTTTTTTCATTTTTGATATATTTTTATTTCATTTTTATCATACACATAAAATTGGTGCGTATGTGTAAAAAATATTTGATATATTTAATATTTTATTGTGTATAAATATGACTGAAATAAAGCATAAACATAAAATATGTTTTTATATCTATAATTATTTTTTAATTTTAAAAATATTTTTAAATCGTAAAACATTTTTTTCATTTTTGATATATTTTCTCCACACATACACACACATAAAATTGGTGCGTATGTGTGAAAATATATTTAATATATACAGTATTTTATTTTTTTGTGTATAAATTTGAAATATAAACAAAAATATATTTATATAATTATTTTTAAAAGTAAGTTTTTTATATTTTCAAATTGTTAAACATTTTTTTTACTAAATGTTTTTTTTTTATATTTTTAATATATTTTTTATTTCACACATACACTTACATAAAACTGGTGCATATGTATGAAAATATATTTAGTAGTTTATTTTATTGTGTATAATTATGACTGAAATAAAGCATAAACATTATATATATATATATATATATATATATATATTTATATAATATATAGTTTTTTATATATATCTTTAAATTGTAAAACATTTTTTAATATATATTTTTTTATTTTTGATATTTTTCCCCACACATAAAATTGGTGCATATGTCTGAAAATATATTTAATATATTTAGTATTTAGTATTTTTTATTTTATATATGTATATTTTTTCCCCATACATACACACACATAAAAATGCGTATGTGTAAAAATATATTTAGTATTTTATTTATAATTCATATCACAGCCAGGACACAGATAGGATCAATTAGAAATGAATCAGTTTAGCTTCACAAACTGTCCATCATTATTGATGAATGTGAAATGGAATAAGACCCAAGGCCAGACTGAGTGATTCAACCTAGTCACCTTTGCCCTTCAGTAGCCATTAAAATGACTGTGGCCTGGATTACTGACACTGATGCAGCTCATCTAGATGATTTGTTCAGTCATTGTTTTAAAATGACTTGTGAAAAGACAGGAAGATCCCTTCAGGTGAAAAACATCCTTGAAGCACCATGCGTGAAGAGCACAATCTAACTTGCTTGGCATGACACAGCATTCTCGCTTACCCAAAGCTGTTAGAGGTGATGTGCTGCCACCCTGCGGTCATTCAGGGTAATGCACCACTACCAGGTCAATATTAGCCAGGGGTCTCCAACCCTGCTCCTGGACAGCTACCGTCCTACCGTCCTTCAGCTCCAACCTCAATCAAAACAAACCTGAACCAGCAAATCAAATTGTTCAGGGCCTGATAAATACAGGCAGGTGTGTCGGAGCAGGCATGGAACTGAAGTCAGCAGAGGGTTGGAGATGCCTGACATAAGCACTGCTTATAAATCCAGTTTCATTCTGGATTTAAATAAGCAAATACTTTAGATTTTAGGATGGAATTATTATTGCAGTGATTAATATGTTTCTGGTATATTGTATGTTTGGCAGCAATTCTTTTAACATTGACTGATGCCGTGTGTAGCCTTTTATTTCTCAAAAGAATCTATGTCCATATTACAAAAAGACAATGCCTATATTAATTAGTATAAAATTCTGATTGGTCACAAGATTCCTGACTTTAAACCCACTTTACACTGCCTGACCAAAAAAAAAGTTGCACAATAATATTTCATTGGCCCGCCTGTAGATTTGATTATATTGCGCATTTGTTGTGCCATTGTTTTGACAATCTTACGTGACATAGAGTGTTGCATTTATTATTAAAATATTTTATATTAATGATAGTTAATTCATTTAATAATAATTAATATTTCAATAACGTAACAACATATTCACATTAAGACAGTTCTCCGATGTCTAATAATTGTTTCACTGACACGCAGGTAAACAAAATATTTCTGTATTTTAGTGTGAAAGTGTTGTTTTCATTTTAAAAGTACACTACCAGTCAAAAGTTTTTGAACAGTAAGACTTTTCATGCTTTTCAAAGAAGTCTTTTCTGCTCACTAAGCCTGAGTTTATTTGATTCAAAGTACAACAAAAACAGTACGATTTTGAACCATTTTTACTATTTAAATTAACTGTTTTCTGTCTGAATATATTTTAAAATGTAATTTATTCCTGTGATCCTTCAGAAATCATTCTAATATTCTGAGTTGCTGCTCCAAAAACATTTATTATTATTATTATTATTATTATTATTATTATTATTATTATTATTATGTTGAAAACTGCTGAGTAGAATTTTTTCAGTTTTTTAATGAATAAAAAAAAATGCAAAACAAAAATTTACTCAACTGTTTTAAATAATAATAATAATAATAATAATAACAATAAATGCTTCTTGAACAGCAAATCAGCATATTAGAATGATTTGTAAAGATCAGGTGACACTGAAGACTGGAGTAATGATGCTGAAAATTCAGCTTTGATTACAGGAATAAATTACATTTTAACATACATCACATAGAAAGCAGTTATTTTAAATAGTAAAAATATTTCACAATATTACTGCTTTTGCTGTATTTTGGATCACATTAATGCAGGCTTGGTGAGCAGAAAAGCATTCTTTAAAAAAACATTAAAAATGTTGCTGTTCAAAAACTTGACTGGTTGACTAAGTTGACATTTTTTATGATTTACTTAATTAGATTTTAATCAACTCCCAAAACTCCTGTAGTTCCTTTGTAAACCCCAGTTTAGGAAACTCTGACATTTAAAGGGATAGTTCACCAAAAAATGAAAATCTGTCATTAAAGGAGAAGTCCACTTTCAGAACAAACAGATGATTTACTCAGCCCTTGTCATCCAAGATGTTCATGTCTTTCTTTCTTTAGTCAGTAAGAAATTATGTTTCTTGAGGAAAACATTTCAGGTATTTTCTCCATATAGTGGACTTAAATTTTGCCCTCAAGTTTGAACTTTCAAAATGTAGTTTAAATGCAGCTTCAAAGGGCTCTAAACGATCCCAGCCGAGGAAGAACGGTCTTACCTAGCTAAATGATCAGTCATTGACAAATTGATATACTTTTTAACCTTAAATGCTGGTATCGTCTCATCTCTGCGATGCGCATGCATAGTCTGTGTAATCCGGGTCAATACAGTTAGGGTATGTTGAAAAACTCCCATCTCGTTTTCTTCTTCAACGTCAAAATCGCCCTACATCACTGTTTTACCATTTCTTTGTATAGGCCGTTTGCTCTTCTTTGTATGTTCACTTTGTAAACACTGGGTCAGTACTTCTGCAGCGATATAATACGATTTTGAAGTTCGGGAAGAAAACGGGAAGGGAGTTTTTGACATACCCTAACTGTCTTGAACGTATTGAACTGGAAAAAAACACACAGGCTAAGTCTGTTCACACAGACTCAGACAAGACGAGCGTTTAAGGTTATAAAAGTATATAAATTGTCATTTTGTTTCAAAAATAGCCAATCATTTTGCTAGATAAGACGCTTCTTCCTCAGCTGGGATTGTTTAGAGTCTTTTGAAGCTGCGTTTGAACTGCATTTTGGAGGTTTAAACTTGGGGGCACCATTGAAGTCCATTATATAGAGATAACTGCTGATTTTTTTCCCTCAAGAAACATAATTTCTTATCAGCTGAAGAAAGAAAGACACAAACATCTTGAATGACAAGGGGGTGAGTGAATTATCCGTAATTTTTTTTCTGAAAGTGAACTTCTCTTTTAATTCCTCGTTGATGTCGTTCCAAACCTGTAAGACATTTATTCATCTTCAGAACACAAATTAAGATATTTTTGACACGAAAGAGAAGAAATTGTTGAATAAAGTCATTATTTTTGTTTTCTTTGCACACAAGAAGTATTCTCATAGCTTTATAAAATTAAAGTTGAACCACTGATGTCACATGGATTATTTTATTGATGTTCCTACTACCTTTCTGGGCCTTGAACGTGTCAGCTCTCAGAAAGCTCTCGGATTTCATACAAAAAATCTTAATTTGTGTTCCAAAGATAAACGAAGGTCTTACAGCTTTGAAAAGACATGAGGGTGAGCAATTAATGACAGAATTTTCACTTTTGGGTGAACTATCCCTTTAATTCACTTCATGCTGTAGACAATAAAGAATAGAATGTAATTTCTTTCTCTTTGTATTTCTTATATGAACTGGGTAGAAAATTCCTACTGAAATTTACAGTGGGTACAGAAAGTATTCAGACCCCCTTAAATTTTTCACTCTTTGTTATATTGCAGCCATTTGCTAAAATCATTTAAGTTCATTTTTTTTCCTCATTAATGTACACACAGCACTCCATATTGACAGAAAAACACAGAATTGTTGACACTTTTGCAGATTTATTAAAAAAGAAAAACTGAAATATCACATGGTCCTAAGTATTCAGACCCTTTGCTCAGTATTTAGTAGAAGCACCCTTTTGATCTCATACAGCCATGAGTCTTTTTGGGAAAGATGCACACCTGGATTTGGGAAACCCCCGGCCATTCCTCCTTGCAGATCCTCTCCAGTTCTGTCAGGTTGGGTGGTAAACGTTGGTGGACAGCCATTTTTAGGTCTCTCCAGAGATGCTCAATTGGGTTTAAGTCAAGGCTCTGGCTGGGCCATTCAAGAACAGTCACAGAGTTGTTTTGAAGCCACTCCTTCGTTATTTTAGCTGTGTGCTTAGGTTCATTGTCTTGTTGGAAGGTAAACCTTCGGCCCAGTCTGAGGTCCTGAGCACTCTGGAGAAGGTTTTCGTCCAGGATATCCCGTACTTGGCCGCATTCATCTTTCCCCCAATTGCAACCAGTCGTCCTGTCCCTGCAGCTGAAAAACACCCCCACAGCATGATGCTGCCACCACCATGCTTCACTGTTGGGACTGTATTGGACAGGTGATGAGCAGTGCCTGGTTTTCTCCACACATACCGCTTAGAATTAAGGCCAGAAAGTTCTATCTTGGTCTCATCAAACCAGAGAATCTTATTTCTCACCATCTTGGAGTCCTTCAGGTGTTTTTTAGCAAACTCCATGTGGGCTTTCATGTGTCTTGCACTGAGGAGAGGCTTCCGTCGGGCCACTCTGCCATAAAGCCCCGACTGGTGGAGGGCTGCAGTGATGGTTGACTTTCTACAACTTTCTCCCATCTCCCGACTGCATCTCTGGAGCTCAGCCACAGTGATCTTTGGGTTCTTCTTTACCTCTCTCACCAAGGCTCTTCTCCCCCGATAGCTCAGTTTGGCCGGACGGCCAGCTCTAGGAAGGGTACTGGTCGTCCCAAACGTCTTCCATTTAAGGATTATGGAGGCCACTGTGCTCTTAGAAACCTTAAGTGCAGCAGAAATTTTTTTGTAACCTTGGCCAGATCTGTGCCTTGCCACAATTCTGTCTCTGAGCTCTTCAGGCAGTTCCTTTGACCTCATGATTCTCATTTGCTCTGACATGCACTGTGAGCTGTAAGGTCTTATATAGACAGGTGTGTGGCTTTCCTAATCAAGTCCAATCAGTATAATCAAACACAGCTGGACTCAAATGAAGATGTAGAACCATCTCAAGGATGATCAGAAGAAATGGACAGCACCTGAGTTAAATATATGAGTGTCACTGCAAAGGGTCTGAATACTTAGGACCTTAATACTTAATAAATCTGCAAAAACGTCAACAATTCTGTGTTTTTCTGTCAATATGGAGTGCTGTGTGTACATTAATGAGGAAAAAAAATGAACTTAAATGATTTTAGCAAATGGCTGCAATATAAGAAAGAGTGAAAAATTTAAGGGGGTCTGAATACTTTCCGTACCCACTGTATGTGATGAATAAGCTAGGTCAAAAGTAATCAAAATGCAGTCATAGTACATTAAGTAACATGTGTAATCTAATAGTTTACTAACTACAATTTTCGGCATGTAATTTGTAAACGGTACAGTTTGGCCACACGCCGAAACACTGACATTTTTAGAGCATTTTTTAATGTAACGTTATTTCTGTTGTTTTCCCGCGTTTCCAGTATATACTGCACCATTACACAGGTGTAATTTCTCGCACACATAGTGGAAGACATCATTTTGTTTTATGTTTTAAGGGAAAAAAACGTTTATAGTGTATCTCGTTCGTAGTGTATCTCCTGTACCACGTGACTGCGGGTTCCGGCTCGTCGTTGCTATGGCGATGACGGTAGGGTTTGATGCGGAGAGTCAGCACGCATTCGGCAGAAATTAGACTGCGCTACAGGAATATCCGTGAGTACACGACACCTATTCATTTTATACCGTCTCATTAGGTCTTAATGAGCTAACACGGCGATTAGCAATGTGTCTGAAAGATTTGACAAGGTACTGCGTCGTTACAGCGCTATGTCGTGTTGCCAATCCCGTGCAAAAAATGCAGCTCTGTTTACTTAGTGTTTACATAGGAATTACCTCATTTAACCATAAATATTTCTGTAGTCTTCTGTATGAAGTAAAATACTCTGAACTCAAAAGATATCCACAACATTCCTACCATGTCTAAAAAAAATGTTTTTAAAGTTATTATGGCTTTGTTGGATATCCAGTATACACCTACTGTATGAAGTACGCTATACCAAGTAGTTCAGGCTGATGTAACTTAAATGTTCAGAGTAAACACCTACAGCAGGTTATCTGGTTGTGCTGACAGTGTGTGTCTTTCAAAGGCAAGTTTCCCTGGACAACCTGCTGACAAGACAATGCATTTCAGCCCTCCTGTCAGCAGAGACAGGATCATATCGACATTTCCAAAGGTACAGAGTCTGTTGTCATTTTAATGTCAATTATTTACAGGTACTTTAATGGAATAGATCATTCTGTATTCGAAAAGGTTGAATCATCCGGTAGCGCTACAGTAAATTCAGCAAGCGTTCTGTAAACTGTCATGAGCACATCAGATTAGTATATTGAGAATGCGTGACATCCACAGAGGAGCCTCAGTGCAGATGGATCCATCAGGATCACAGGACTGCAGCTAATTGTGCTCAAATAAAAAGGCTTCCCACAGCTGCTTCCTGTACTAATTTTCTCAGTAGTGGGTCATGTTAAGGAACAGACAACATTGTAGCAAACTAGACAAAACTACAGTTCTTACTCGGTTTATTGCCATAAGCATAGTATTTTATGTTTATGATCATAAGAGTTGATCTGCATTTATTAGTTCTGTTCTGTTATTTTGCAGTGTTATAATCCACAAGCCTGCGTACAGATGAAGGATGATTGGAATACAAAAGCCAAGTTGGCTTGCCAAGACCGGACGGCACGTCAGCAAGGGTTGGTAGTTTTGGAATATTTGTCCCCTCCCCAAATTTGTCAGTACTGAAACACAGCCAAGCACTATCATAACATCTTAGTTGATAATTCAGTATACTTTATTTTTGACAAAACATCCCACGTTTCGGTCGTGACTGCACATTTACAGTAGTGACAGTAATGTATTGGTAGCGACCGCGTCACATTACAGAAATTTAACCCACATACTGAAACACTACTAGAACATATTAAAATACAAAAAATTTGCATAACTATACTGAAATTTTGTGTATTTCCCCCAAATAAAGGACAATTTTATGGGATAACACCCCAAAAAACATTGATGTCACTACCAAAACTTTAAATGATTAGTTTGTGACCATTTTAGATACTTTTGAAGGTAAGATGCTAATCGGCACAGTTCTGAACAGTTGTACACATATACAATATTCGGTAGTAACATTCTTTAAAGTTACACACAGATTTTTCATACTTTTGAACACTTTTACCTCAAAATAATAGGCCTTCTTCTAACCATGGAGCTATGAGAGAGAGTGACAGCCAATGAGAGTCTCAGCCAGTGGACTAAAACATACACTTTTTTTTTTTTTACATGAATTTTCATAATTTACAAAGAAATTTTAATGTGAAATTCCAAAAAAAAAAAAAAAAAAAAAAAAAAAAAAAATCAAAAGATATTAAAGATATTTTTAAAAAAAACAATAATAGAATAAAATGCAAAAAAAAAAAATAAAAAATTAGGGGTTAGGGTTCGGGACAACCACCTGTGCCCACAAATGAAAGTTAAAAATCCAGTATCTCAAAATATTAGAATATTTACATTTGAGTTTCATTAAATGTTCATAAATGTTCGTTGCTCAGTGGTCCAAAGTTCTCTTTTCAGATAAAAGTAAATTTTGCATTTCATCTTGAAATCGTGGTGCTGGGGGGAAGACTGGAGAGGCACAGCATCCAAGCTGCTTGAGGTCTAGTGTGAAGTTTCTGAAGTCAGTAATGATTTGGTGACGTCTGCTGGTGTTGGTCCATTGTGTTTTATCAAGTCCAAAGCTTCCATCTGCTGACAAGCTTTATGGAGATGCTAATTTCCTTTTCCAGCAGGACTTTAGGACCTGCCCACAGTGCAAAAACCACTTCCAAGTGGTTTGCTGACCATGATATTACTGTGCTTTATGTGCTTACATGCCACACTTCACTGATGCTGTAATTTGTGCTAGGAGCAGGTCATTTGCTGTAATATGTGCTGCCAACCAGGTATTGAGTGCATAAATGAACTCTTTAAAAAACTTGAACTTCTCTTTTTTGCAAATCCGTTTTTTGATTGATCTTAGAAAATATTCTAATATTTTGAGATACTGGATTTTTGACTTTTATGAGCTGTAAGCTCTAATCATCAAAATTAAAACAAAAATAAAAAAACAAAAGTAAAAGCGCCAATAGCCTTGTGGTTGCGTTGACATACAGCGCAACTGCGCTCACGGCGACCTGATTCGATTCCTGTCTTGAACAAAAGGCATAAAAAGCCCCAAAAAATAAGTAAAAAAAGAAATATTTTACTTTACATGTAATGAATCTAGAATATATGAAAGTTTCGGTTTTTAAAATAAGTTATAATAAAAAAAAATAACTTTTTCATGATATTCTAATTTTTTTGAGATGCACCTGTATATTAAGCTTACTGATATTTTAAATATTATTGTGGGTTTCAATATATAATAAAAAGATCTTAGTAAACATTTAAGATATGAATACTTACATGCTTTTTAAATGTGTTTTTTGGTTGCCGGACAGCAGTTTGCACCAATTCTATAGAATGGCCCATAGGTAGAGAGAGAGAGATTTATTATATAATTATATGTATATTATCATCTAGGTATGACAGGCTTAAGATGTCAAAAGCAGTAGTGGTTGGAGATCTCAATGTGGGAAAGACATGCTTAATAAACAGGTAAAAAAAAAAAAGTGTATACATAAGGTTTATTTAAATTATACATGTTGTATTTTTCATGGACGTTAAGTTCCGTTATGTGCTTGTATATCATAGGTTCTGTAAAGACGCGTTCGAGAGAGACTACAAAGCTACTATAGGTGTTGACTTTGAGATTGAGAGATTTGAGATGTCGGGGCTGCCCTTTTCTCTTCAAATGTGAGTATTTCTCTGAATGATTTAAATAACATGTCTGTTCATAAGAAATGTTCATGTCTTTTCAATTTGTATATATTTTCAATATTTGCAGATGGGACACTGCTGGTCAGGAAAAGTTCAAATGCATTGCATCAGCATATTACAGAGGAGCTCAAGGTAAAATGCAGGTTCTCATTTAAAGGAACAGTTTACCCAAAAAATAACATTTGCTGAAAATGTATTCACCCTCAGGCCATTTAAGATGCAGATGAGTTTTCTTCATCAGAACAGATTTGGAGAAATGTACAGCATCATTTGTTCACCAGTAGATCCTCTGCAGTGAATGGGTGCCATCAGAATTAGAGTCACAATAATCCAAGTAATCCATACCACTCCAGTTCATCAAGAAACATCTTGTGAAGTGAAAAGATACATGTTTGCAAGAAACAAGTCCATCATGAAGATTTTAACTTTAAATCAAGAGAAAAATATGAATTTCTCTTTATGAATCAGGAGAGAAATATGCACAGATCAAGCACTGTTTACATGTGAAAACAGCCCAAAACAGTTCTAAACAAATATGTCAGTGGATTTTGATATGAGAGGACAACAGTTGATGGACTTTTTCACTGGAAACAGCATTATTATGGATTATGGACTAGTATTTTGCTAACAGTTTAAAGTTAAAATGCTTTAATGATAATTAGTTTTCTTACAAACATTTAGCTTTTCACTTCACAGGACATTAACTGATGGACTGGAGTGGTGTTGATTACTTGTGAATTATTATGATGTTTTTATCAGCTATTTGGACTCTCATTCTGCACCCATTCACTGCAGAGGATCCATTAGTGAGCAAGTGATGTAATGCTGAATTTCTCCACATCTATTCCTTTAACACCCCATTATAATATTTTGTGTTTCTATTTAAAAGTTATTATTACTGTCTTCGACATGGCGGATATCAAGAGCTTGGAACACACACGGTAAGTAAAACCTGTAGTAGTGTTTTGAATAATCAGAAAGTTTATTTTAATTTGAATGATTTTTTTGGTTGTTTCTCAGACAGTGGTTATCAGAGGCACTGCAGGAAAATGAACCAGACTCCTGTTTTGTGTTCTTGGTTGGCACAAAAAGAGACCTCCTGGTGAGAAAAGTCCCCACAGACAAGCATGCATATGTACATGTACTACTTGTAAAAGCTATTAAAGACTCCCTGCTGTCCTTATGTCAAGTCTGCAGAAGAGTGCCAGAGAACAGAGAGAGATGCCATAAAAATTGCAGCAGAAATGAATGCTGAGTTCTGGGCTGTGTCCTCAAAAACAGGTACAATCTGAAAGGATAAATGTACCTCATAGTTGTTGCTATGTCCATTGCACAAAGTACTAGATGGATGCTACATGTAACTGTTAATACTGTGGGTTTGAAGGGGAAAACGTCCAGGAGTTTTTCTTTCGGGTGGCTGCTCTGGCCTTTGAAGATTCTATTCTGAAGGACCTGGAGACAGGAACCAGCACCGCTCATATTGGAGATGGAAATATTCTTGGTAAGAGTTTGCGTTCTGAAATCATAACATAGCTGTAAATGTTGTGTAGTATAAAGTACAATAATGTGGGTTTGTTATTTCAGATAATAAAGCACTGGAAGATACACAAGAAAAACCAAAGAAGAAGTCTTGTTGTTGACCCCCAGTGGTTCAAGAAGAAATAACCGACTTGTATTACAGAGCAGAATAAATATTTAACCTAGTAGAAAACAAAGTGGTTTTGGTTGACATAACCAACCTCTGAGTTGGTGCATCATTAATGTACTCTCTGAGAGGGACCACCTTATCAGAGCACACATAAAAATAAGGGACTGACATCTGATATGATTTCACACATTTGATTTATACTGTAGTATTAACGTCAGTATTTTGTACTGCTGCATAAACTGCCATTTAATAATTGCATTGTATGTTTTATTGCGACCTTTTGTATTTTTTTTTTATCTTCCTTTGGCAGACGAAATAAACATACATTATCACTGAGCACAGCTTATTAAATTTTTATCAGTATTTGTGTCTATCTTACCCAAGTTTGAGGTAAGACAGTTGTGCAGAATGTTAATTATTTACCAAAATAAGAGGGATCATACAAAATGCATGTTATTTTTTATTTAGTACTGACCTGAATAAGATATTTCACATAAAAACGTTTACATATAGTCCACCAGAGAAAATAAGTTGAATTTATAAAAATTACCCTGTTCAAAAGTTTACATACCCTTGATTTTTAATACTGTGTTGTTATCTGAATGATCCACAGCTGTTTTTTTTTTTTTTAGTGATAGTTGTTCATGATTTCATTGTTTGTCCTGAACAGTTAAACTGCCTGCTTTTCTTTAGAAAAATCCTTTAGTTCCCAAAAATTCTTTTTTTTTTTTTTTTTTTTTTTTTTTTCAGCATTTTTGTGTTTTTGAACCCTTTCCAACAATGACTGTATGATTTTGAGATCCATCATTTCACACAGGACAACTGAGGGACTCATATGCAACTATTACAGAAGGTTCGAACACTCACTGATGCTTCGGAGGGAAAAATGGTGCATTAAGAGCCAGGGGGTGAAAACTTTTGAACAGAATGAGGATATGTCTTATTTTACATAAATATCATATATTTTCATTTAGTACTGCCCTTCAGAAGCTACAGAAGATACTTACATGTTCTCCAGAAGACAAAATTAGACAATTGACCCTGATCTTTAAATTCAAAAAGCTTTCACCCCCCGGTTCTTAATGCATAATTTTTCCTTCTGGATCATCAGTGAGTGTTTGAACTTTCTGTAACAGTTGCAGATGAGTCCCTCAGTTGTCCTCAGTGTGAAAAGATGGATCTCAAAGTCATACAGTCATTGTTGGAAAGGGTTCAAATGAAGCGGGTCTCCCTCTTGAAGCCCACATGGAAGTGACTAAAACTGCAATTCATCAACTGGCCGCTAGAGACTGGCTGCAATAGACCCCCCATGTTAAAATGCCCATGTTAAAAACTTAACAGCAGAAAAAAATGTTTACAGCCTGGTTCAAAAAGTGGTTTTGGTCAATTGTGAGGGGGGTGAATTTTTTTTTATAACTCATCCGTTTAATTTATATTAAGCCTTAAAGTTCTGCATAATTTAGGGCGTGGCCACTTGAGTGACAGGTGGATTGCCGCCTATTTGCCCATTTTCAATTATCCGAGAGTGACGTGCAGTGACGCGATTCCAAGATGGCGACGGCCCACTCCCGCCCACTAAGAGCTTCAAAAATGCTCTTCAGAAACCTACGGGTGACGTCACAGACACTACGTCCATATTTTTAACAGTCTATGGTTCAAATACACAAAAATACTGAAAAACCAAAGAATTCGTGGGACCTAAATGATTTTTCTGAAGAACGGCGGACAGGTTAACTGTTCAAGACAAACAAGGGACTCGTGAACAACTATCACAAAAAAAAAAAAACAAAAAAAAAAACAGCTGTGGATCATTCAGAAAACAACACAGTATTAAAAATCAGGGGTATGTAAACTTTTGAACAGGTAATTTTTATAAATTCAACTATTATTTTCTCTTGTGTATGTATAATATGTGTTTACTATATGTAAACGTTTATGTGAAATGTCTTATTCAGGTCAGTACTAAATAAAAAACATACAATTTGGTAGATTTTGCAGATTCTGCAAAGTATATGTAAACTTTTGACAACTGTATGTACAGCAGTGACAAAAAAATACTGCTTCACCTTTCAGTGTTATTATATTATATTATATTATATTATAATTACATTATATTATATTATATTATATTATATTATATTATATTATATTATATTATATTATATTATATTATATTAGAATAGAGGCAGACTTGTTTTTGAGTGCGAATCTCCAATACGCTAGGCGGCGCTGTGCTTCTCTCTATTACCACAAGCCCGAAGAAGACACTGTCAGCTTAGTTTAGAAAACAGTACAAATGTTGCATTATTTCTGGCAGATATGAGTTAAGCTGCGCGTTGTTGGTGTGTATATAAATATTGACTCTCTTTCTAATAAACCCGTGTCTAACAGTTGGAAGAAGTTTTTGTAGAGCGTTCTCTGGGGTCAGAAGAAATGAGTCACGAGACTTGTAAACAAACCGGAGGATGACAGACTGACAGACTGTTTTATTGTGCTTCTTCATTTTCAAGCACTTTAATACTTTTGTTGATGCATAGTATGTCGTTTTGAAGGATGCGGAAATGAAGATGTTGATATTTTGCCGACTACTTAAGCACTGGATATTTCTCAGTTTGTAAATGTGTATGTGACTGACTGTACATCATCATCAAGACAATGACTGTCACCATGAAGGCAAACAGGTCCTACAAACTTGTGGTGCACAAGAAGGGCTTTGGAGGGAGTGGTGAGAATGTTCTTCATATTTTAATACTGATCTGGTTTTAGTTTATGACACCGGTTTATTTAACATGCTTGTGTTTTGCACGCATCTCTTAACACTTACTCTTTCTCCACAGACGATGAGTTGATGATGAATCCTAAAGTGTTCTCTCAGGTTAAACTGGGGGATATTGTCGAGATTGCACATCCAAATGATGAGTACAGGTAAGAGGAGCTTTCTACTGATTTCTGCTGATCTCAAAGAAATATGTCCAGAAATATGTGGCATTTCATTGTAACATCATTAGGAAAAACTATAAAAAGCTGTAATTTGGTTAAATGAAATGTTAAATGAAACTTAACAATTTTTATTTTCCTTTTTATTTTAAACTAAACCTTAAACAAATAAAAACTTATACAGACTAAAACTATATAGGCTACATAAACTATGTATTAAAAAAAAAACCTATTAATATAATTTCAGGTCAGTCTCACAGAAATACACTGCCATTCAAAAGTTGGGGATCAGTAAGATTTTTAATATTTTTAAAGAAGTTTCTAATGCTCATTAAGGCTGCATTTACTTAATCAAAAATCCAGAAAAAAAAATAATATTGTGAAATATTATTTCAATGTAAAATAACTGTTTTCTATGTCAGTATATTTTAAAATGTAATTTATTCCTGTGATGCAAAGCTGAATTTTCAGCATGATTACCCCAGTCTTCAATGTAACATGATCCTTCAGAAATCAGTATAATATGCTGATTTATTATCAGTTTTAAAAACAGTTGTGCTTAATATCTAATATTTCGTTGGAAACTGTGATACTTTTTTCAGGATTCTTTAATAAATGAAAATGTTAAATAACAGCATTTATTTAAAATGGAAATTTTTGTAACAATATTTAATAGTTTGTGGTCAGTTAGATTTGTATTCTTTTTTTTTTTAAGAAATTATTTTTATTCACCAAGGAAAATGGATAAATCTGTCAAAAAATTATCAAAAAAAAAATTGATAAAATTGTGTTATAAAAGTGACTTATATTGTTAGAAATGATTATATTGCTATATTGTTAGAATAAATGCTGTTCTTTTTAACTTTTTATTCATCAGAGAATCCTGAAAAAAGTATTGTTGGAAACACAACTGTTTCCAACATTGATAATAAAAGTAATAAATCAGCATATTAGAATGATTTCTGAAGGATCATGTGACATGGAAGGCTGGAGTAATTCAGCTTTGCATCACGTGAACAAATTAAATAAAATTATATTTATGTTATATATATTGTATTGTATTTATTATATATAAATATATTATATTTATTATATATGTATTATATATATTAAAAATATATATATATATATATATATATACTTATAAAATATATATTAAAATATATATATAATAAAATATATATTAAAATTAAAGATATTATATTTTAAAATATATCCACATTGAAAATCATTATGATTACAACTGTAATTATATTTTATAATATTACTGCTTTTTTCTGTATTTTTTTATAAAGTTAATGCAGACTTGATGAGCATAAGATAATTCTTTTAAAAAATATTACAAATCTTACTCATCCCAACCTTTGTCTACAAATATGTTAAATTTTATCCTATAAAAAGTCATAAATTGATCAAATTAAAAAAATGTTACATCATAGTCTTGTGTGAAAGGTTTAAATGAATATATATTAACCATTTTTATTTTAATTTTTATTTGAACTAAAACGAAAATTATACAAATCTATGTAGACCATGTAAACTACATATTTAAAAAGAAAAACTAATAAAAATGACAAAATGCAACAAAATTACTAAAACAGAAAATATGAAAATAAAACAAATTCAGTGTATTAATGAAACTACACTGTTGTCTTCTATATTATACAGCATTGTAAACTGCCTGGTATATTGGAAGCACTTTATTTTACAGTAATGTTCCATGTGTAAATACTATGCATTTATTATAGCAATTATAATAACTGGGTAATAACTATCCTAAACCTAACCTTAACCTATGTACTTATCTTGTGCCACCCAATACTTTCTTGTGTAAGTACACATACTAGTATAATCTGTATTTTAATATATGCATTGATAATATTTCTGTGTCTTTGTCTTAGTCCTCTGCTGTTGCAGGTCAAGAGTTTGAAAGAAGACCTGCAGAAAGGTGAGTTTTAAATTAGCACTTAATTTTCTATACTAGTGTCTAATCAACTGTATCTCAGTGTTAATAATTCTAAGTGAATTTTCTCTTTTGCCACTAACAGAAACTATCAGTGTAGATCAGACTGTGGCTCAGGCCTTCAAGCTTCGCGCATACCAGGATGTCATCATCAATATTGTGGACCCAAAGGTATTTTATACAAAAATACTCTTTATTGCACAGTCCTACTATTTTAATTAAAAATTGTATTCACAAAATAGCACAGCCTCTCATACCTTATTACCTAATGCTCCATTGAAATTTACCAGGATGTGACTTTGGATCTGGTGGAACTCACCTTCAAAGATCAGTATATTGGACGAGGAGACATGTGGAGACTAAAGAAGAGCTTAGTGAGTAGACTAGATTCAAGTCAGCATGGGATGTTCATTTTTGATGCCTTGCAATGATATTTATGTTTGTGATGTTCTTTCAGGTGAGCACATGTGCCTATGTGACACAGAAAGTAGAGTTTGCAGGGATCAGGTAACAATATCCATAATTACAGGCTGTTTGAAATGCATGAATCTGATTTGTCAATTCGAGTATTGTACAGTCAGAAGTATGCATTTAATGACTTATACACTGACAAAAATAATAATCGCCAATTATTACCTTGAAATTGCGATTATTAATAACAATTATCACAATTTACATTGAATGATGTTTTGAATCGTTAAAGCAAAGCTATTTGTTTCATTGTTTGAAGCAACTGCATGCCACATTTTTATATGTAGTTTCTTCTTTAAAGGAGAAGTCCACTTCCAGAACAACAATTTACAAATAATTTACTCACCCTCTTGACATCAAGATGTTCATGTCTTTCTGTCTTCAGCTGTGAATAAATTATGGTTTTTGAGGAAAGCATTTCAGGATTTTTTTTTTATACAATGGACTTCACCTGTTTCGAGTCGTCAGGTTTTTCGAGTCATTTGAGGCATTTGTGTTTAAAAAGTATACAAATAATGTGGAGAAAAATGCTGAAATGTTTTCCTCAAAAACCACAATTTCTTCATGACTGAAGACAGAAAGACATGAGCTTCTTGGATGACAAGGGGATGAGTAAAATATTTGTGAATTGTTCTGGAAATGGACTTCTCCTTTAAATATAAAAAAGTAAAAAATGTAAAAATTAATACAATGAAAAAAAAAACTTAAGATGACCTGTAGGAAAACACACAGACACACACATCTTAAGCAAGCAGAATAATGTAAGTGGATTTATTTATTTATTTTGTAATTGCACCGTTGAACTATTACATAATTGGCATATGTAATCGAAGAGTTCAGATGCAAAATCCTCTAAATCCATCTGACTTATTTCTTTAAAATTAGCATTTCTTTAATTACAAGCATTAATTACATTTTTAAAAATATTCTAATTGAAACCAGTTAAATAAATTGTAATAATATTTTGTAATATAATATTTCAAAAACATTTTTTTAATCAAATAAATGCAGAACTTTTAGGCATAAGAGAAAACATTTATGAATGCAGACATTTGAATAGTAGTGTATGTCTAACCCAAAAAATCATTTTATCATGGTTTTCAGGGCCCAGGCCAGTGAATTATGGGTAAAAGGAGAGAAGGTCACTTGTGGCTACATCAGTGAAGATACAAGGGTGAGAATGTCTCACTGAAAATTCAATTTGTGTTACTATCCATCACTATACATTGTTCACTGTTTTCTCCACATAGGTGGTGTTTCGGTCCACCTCTGCGATGGTTTATATATTCATTCAGATGAGCTGTGAGATGTGGGACTTTGATATCTATGGTAAACAGACCGTTTATTTAACCATTATGAATATTAGAAGAATAAATCCGTTATTTCACGTCATTTAAGCTGCTGTTTTCATTCACAGGTGATCTTTACTTTGAGAAAGCTGTCAATGGTTTCCTCTCGGATCTGTTTGCCAAATGGAAAGTGAGTGTCAGTTTTATCATTGACCAGAAGTAATGTTATCTGAACAATATAGCTGATTATGATGCTCATTGGGACTGTCTTTGTTAAAATATATCCACTTTTCTAGGAGAAGAACTGCAGCCATGAGGTTACAGTGGTGCTGTTCTCTCGTACCTTCTACTCTGCCAAATCACTGGGTAAGTGTTTCATATGTAAAAAAGTGCTTGGGTTGTATAATTTGAACGATAGTAATTGATTATGGATGTTTCTTCATGTAGAAGAGTTCCCAGAGCTCCAAAGATCATCAGTCCGACAAGACCATGAGGGACGGTATTATGAGGATTTCTACAGGTCCAGAAGTTCACAAGCATTAAGTCTACTGGTTTAGTGCCTTGCAAAAGTATTCATACCCCTTCATTTTTTCACGATGGCAACTTTGCCAACTTATTAAAAATAAAACACTGAAATAAGTACTATGCATAAGTATTCATACGCTTAACTCATTCCTTTACGTTACTCGCACCTTTACAGCTTCAAGTCTTTTTGGGTATGATGCGACAGGTTTTGCACATCTGCATTTGGCAATTATCTGCCATTCTTTGCCTCACCTCTTCCACCTTTCAAGATCTGTCAGCTTGGATGGGTGCGGGCAGACATTTTCAGGTTTCTCCAGAAATATTTGATTGCATTCAAGCCCAGGCTGTGGCTGGGCCACTTAAGGACATTCACAGAGTTGTCTATACGCCACTCTTGCTGTGTGCTTAGGGTCATTGTCCTGTTGGAAGGTGAACCTTCTGCCCAGTCAATATTTTGGTGCATTGAGCTTTCCTTCTACTTTGAAGAGTCCTTCAGTCCCTGCCACTGAAAAACAGCCCCACAGCATAAGGCTGCTACCAGCACACTTTACCTGCTCTGCGGGTGCTCTGCAGGTGATGAGCCATGCTTGGTTTCCTCCATACATGATGCTTGGAATTGAGGTTCATCAGACTAGAAAATCTTATTTCTCACAGTATGAGGGTCCTTTTGGTGCTTTGTTGCAAATTCCAGGTGTATTTTCATGTGTCTTCACTGAGGAGGTCTGAGTTTGGCCACACCGCCATAAAGACCGGTTTGGTGGAGTTTTGCAGTGATGTTTGTCCTTCTGTATATTTCTCCCATCTGCATATATCATCATGGAGCTCAACTACAGTGACCATCAGCTTCTTGGTCACCAGTCTAACCAAAGGGTCACCCTTTTCCATCAATTGCTCAGTTTGGCCAGGAGGCCAGCTCTAGGAAGAGTCCAAGTTGTTCCAAGAATTTTCCATTATGATTAATGGAGCCTGCATACTTCTGTGAACCTTCAATGAAGAAGAATTTTTTTCTGAACTCTTCCCCAGTTCTGTGCCTTGACACAATCCTGTTTCTGAGCTCCACAGGCTGTTGTTTTGACCTCTGATATGCATTTTCAGCTGTTAGACCTTTCATTCAAATGAATTTACCACAGTTTAACTCCACTTGAAGTGTAGTAACATCTACAAGCAATGTGAGTGCTCCTGAGTTTAACTTCAAAAGTCCCAGAAAAGGGTATGAATACTTATGCAATGGAATCATTTCAGTTCTTTATTTCTAATAAATTTGCAAAGTTGTTATAAACCTGTTTTGTGCTTTGTCATTATGGTGTATGGATGTAGATTGATGTGGGGAAAAAAGTAATTTAAAGCAGTTTAACACAAGGCTGCAGCACAACAAAATGTGGAAAAAAAATAAAGGGATATAAATACTTTCGCAAGGCACTGTGTATTTATACTGGTTTAAGCAGCAGCCCTAATTTTCATTCTTATGCAGGGTGGTGGCCCAGAATGAAAGGCGTGATGAGTGGACATCTCTGCTCATCACCATTAAAAAACTCTTCATACAGTATCCTGTGCTGGTGCGTCTTAAAGGAGCAGGTGCGTATGCAGTCCTGTTACATATATGTGTATATATGGGCAATATCACATGAATAGCAGTGCTCTATGGCTGTAAATCTGCATGCCTGTGTATCAGCACAGCTGAGATTTGGCTTAGGCATGAGGCCGCAGATAATCACAGCATGTCGATATAAAGCCATATCGCACAGCTACAAGTGTGATATTGCATTTATACAATGTTCTGACAGCATGAGTGTGTAAATACATAAGAAACAACAATGAAGTGTCTTTAAAAACCCTCTTTTGTGCTACTTCCTTCTGCCATGCATTCAAATTTCAGTTTGATAGTTGAACAGCTGAGCCCAAACCTCCATTACTAATTCCAAAACGTCACTTTAGAACTAGTAACGAGGGAACGTTGAGTTGTTTCATTCATTCAAACTATTTGCTCTGGAACAAATAATAGATTAACGAGACCAAAGACTGCCCATTAGATTTACCCAAAATGAATCTCATGTTTAACCATGATAGAGACATCAGAGCCAGCAGCAAATTCCAGAAGATCTGGCCGAGGTAAGGCTGCTCTCGGCGGGTTTATGAGTGCTGAATGGCTGCTAACGCCCTGAAGCTCACATCTCCAAAAACATTGAAGCAAACTTTCAAATAGATATTTGAGTCCTGATCCAGTCCTGATGGGCAATAGTAAACAAACTTGGCTTGCTGTCCTTAATGGAGGCTCGAACCCGAGGTTCAGTGTCACGCGATCATTCTAATATTCTGATTTGCTGCTCGAGAAACATTTCTTTTTATTATCAATGTTGAAAACAGAAAATGCCATTACTGCAAGTGTAAGAGTCTAAGATTGACACACATTATGTTTATGTTGCAATATTGCAGATGGATTCCTGTGCGGGCACAATTCCACTGCTGCTCAGGGGAATTATCTGGAAGCTATCAACTTGTCTTTCAATGGTTTGTATTTAGTCTACAGTTCCACAGCACTTCAGCAGAGCTGTTTGTCCTGATATCAGTGTCCTGTTTTGTCTCTTTCAGTCTTTGATAAGCACTACATCAACCGTAACTTTGACCGTACGGGTCAGATGTCAGTGGTCATTACTCCAGGAGTGGGTGTGTTCGAGGTGGACCGCTTGCTCATGATCCTCACCAAACAACGCATGATTGACAACGGTCAGTGAGCTTGTTGTACATTTGCTGTTTGTTTAGTAGCACAGTGCGGTGGGCGCTTATGTTATGGTATCTTCTTAACAGGCATCGGTGTTGATCTGGTATGCATGGGAGAGCAGCCCCTCCACGCTGTTCCACTCTTCAAGGTTGGTAAAGACCATATTAGGTTTGGCATTTGAGCATAAAATCAGATCTGAATGTTTTAATACTTTTAAATGAGCTGAAAAACATTTTCATATCATTTTATCAGTTACATAACCGCACTGTGCACGGAGACTCTAGAATTGGCGATGACTACAACCTGCCTCACTGGATCAACCACAGGTGAGATTTCAGAGCTATTGCTACTGACTGCTAGGTGCAAAAAAAAACATTAATAGGTTAATGCAGATGAGCTCACTATGATAAATATGAATTCTACAGCTTTTACACATCAAAGAGCCAGAACTCATGCAGCTGTTTTACACCACGCATCAAGCTGGCTGGAAAAAAGGTTAGAAATATGGCTCTTTAGCTGACAACACCTTCTGACTTTCTAACATTTTTATTATGAGGACAACTTAAGATTTGTAAAACTGCTAATGAAGCTGCTGTCATTTTGATGTCTTTTCATCTTAAGGCTCATGCTGAGAAAGCCAGAAGCAGCAAAGAACATTGTAAGTAGGTCACTAGTAGGTTTTATATTTTAGTTTTTTAAATTGTATAAGGGTTTGCGGGGATCTGACTTGAGCTGGATTTGTCTTTCTCAGCTCTTTGTGCCCCCAAAGATACTGAGAATAGCCTTCCGATCCAGGTGGACTACGATGCGTATGATGCTCAGGTCTTTAGGCTTCCTGGACCTTCTAGAGCCCAGAGGTCCACCAACTTCAGGTATGTTAAATAATAATCCCGTCGTCATTTTTCATTTTTTGGGTAAAACATTCCTTGAATTATGACTGCAGTTTTACAAATCTGCTCGCTTGAGCTTCTGGATGGGAAGATACTTCATGTTAGTCATGCACCAAAATTAAACGAAAATATTTGTCAGGAAGCTAATTGAACAAATTTTGGGAGTGCCGATATTATGGATGGAAATGGTATCGATTTCATGATTTTAATAGACCTTTATTTAGATCAGTCTTTTAGTCTGTTTTATTTTCAGTTTGCGTGTGAACAAAACTTCACTTAAAATTACTTGTACCATGTTTACCATCCTGTAGTCGCAATAAGCTTTGTGTTCTGTTATTTTTGATATGATATACTTTGATATTCTATTTATTTTATTATGAAATTCAAACAGTAAGTACAGTTTTGGCACTCTTTAATGTAGCATGACAGAAAGATGTAGTGCAGGGATAGTCAACGTTGGTCCTGGAGTGCCAATATCCTGCAGAGTTTAGCTCCAACCCTGAAAAAAACCCTCATCCGCCTGTTGCCTTAGTAATCCTGAAGACCTTGATTAGCTTGTTCAGGTGTATTTGATTAGAGTTGGAACTAAACTCTGCAGGTCATCAGCACTCCAGGGCCGACCTTGCCTATCCCTGATGTAGTACCTCTGTGAACCCGATCATCTTCTCTTTAGTACTAGTTATAACATGAAATAAACATGAATGAACATCAGAAGGTATGTTGAAAGAAACAGTACAACTTATTGAAATGTGTCCTGTCTCGTAACTACTCATTAATTTTTTCAACTGCAGAAAAACAGCTTATAAACAGGTTTTTATTACGTGTGAAAATAATTATTTCATTAAAACTGCCTTATGTGCAATTTAAATGTTCATATACAGTTATTTATAGAAGCCCATTTCTGCCACTAAATATTTTTAAAAAAGGTAATTGCAACTTTTTATCTAATGAAGTAATGAAGTTCAGTTTGTGGGGGAAAACTACTGATATTTTCCCAGAATTGCGAGTTTACATCTCACAGTTCTGACTTACAGAATATTTTGTGTGTTCTAACGTCAGATTCGCAATTGTAAGAAAAAAGTAAGAATTGCAAATGCAAAATGCAAAAAAACGAATTATGAGATGTAAGCTAGCAATTGCAAGATGTAAACTCACAAATGTTAGAAAACTGTCATTTGCAAGATTTGAACTCGCAATTCCAAGAAAAAAAAATTGCAAGATTGCAAAGAACTCGCAACTGCGACAAAAAAGATGTGAACTCGCAATTGTGGGATAAAAAGAACTGTGAGATGTGAACTTGAAATTCTGAAATAAAAAGAATTGTGAAATGTAAACTCACAATTTTGAGAAAAAAAGTCAGAAATGCTAGATGTGAACTTGCAATTCCAAGAAAAATGTCAATTGCAAGATGTGAACTCACAGTTTCGAGAAAAAAGGAATTCCAAGGTGTGAACGCACAATTGCGAAAAAACAGTTAGAATTGTCAGATGTGAACTCGCAATTGTGAGAAAAAACTTGCAATTGTGATAATTTCAGTGCATCCCTATTTAAGATTTTAGAATTAATCATATTGACAATTTCCTCTGTATATATGGCAGTTTATACGTTCAGCCTCTGATTGTGTGTGTCAGGTCGAGCCGGGAGAGGGAGTCAGCCAGCAGGAAAAGTTGGGGCTCAACAGATGTCAGTGGAGGTGTAGTGGGCAGCTCTCCCCCAACCAGGCATACAGGACCAGAAGAACAGAGGAGCCTGGCATCAGATGACAGTTTGAGCCACATCTCTAACATCCTGCTCATCCCACGCCCGGCTCAGGGCCAATACGAGGTCAGCAGCTCCCTGGGGTACACCAGCTGCACAAGAGGTACAGAACCGATCAGTGTGCACCTGTGTGTTGATGTAGACAGAAACATCTGGCTGATGTTCACTGCTTCTCATCTGTCTCATTGCGGCAGAATTGCTAGAAAGGATGGTAGAGTCTCAGAGGGACTCCAGTGCTCCGGGCCGCTTCACGGTGGGAAGTGCCGAGTCCACCCTGCACGTACGGCCGGGTGGTTACACGCCCCAGAGGGCCCTCATCAACCCGTTCGCCCCCTCACGCATGCCAATGAAACTCACCTCCAACCGCCGTCGATGGATGCACACATTCCCTGTGGGTAAGTGATTCACGTCTGAAATACTTGCTTCTGATTGGTCAGTCTGCATTCTGTGGTCAAATATTTTGCATAACGACCACTAATACTTCACTAGAGTCTCTACGTGTTTTTATATAATATTGTGTGGATGTTCAAGGTCCTTCTGGAGAGGCAATCCAGATCCACCATCAGACGAGACAGAACATGGCAGAGCTGCAGGGTAGTGAGCAGAGAGACCCGGCTCGTACCTCAGCCGAGCTGCTGGAACTGGCCTATCACGAAGCTACGGGAAGGTCAGTCACGCACACATGAGTAAGGGGTTATTTGGAAAGGGAAAATGCAACAACGTGATAAACTAATGATGATAGACTAATAATGGTATAAATGTGTGTGTTTTAGCAAGCGGACAGCGTCCCGACATGCAGGAGAGAATGGACTGTACATCACAGGAGTTCCCGATAATGTCTCTGGAAGTCCAGCTAGTAGCAACAGCACTGGTGCATTATTTTCACTTACATAACCTACTATTACACAGTGGCTCTTTAAAAGATATTAAGACAGTTTATGAATGTCAGAGTGACTCTTAAAGGAATAGTTCACTCCAGAATTAAAATTTTCTGTAATTTACTCACCTCCATGTCATCCTAGATGTTCGTGTCTTGCTTTCTTCAGTCGAAAAAGAAATTAAGGGTTTTGAGGAAAACATTCCAGGATTTTTCTCCATATAGTGGACTTCAATGGGGATCAATGGATTGAAGGTCCAATTTGCAGTTTCAGTGCAGCTCTACACAATCCCAGCCAATGAATAAGGATCTTATCTAGCAAAGCAATCGGCCATTTTCTAAAAAAAAAAAAAAAAAAATTCTATACTTTTTAACCACAAATGCTCATCTTGCACTAGCTTGACTTCATGCATTACGTAATCACCTTGGAAAGGTCACGAATGATGTAGGTGGAAGTACCGACCCAGTGTTTACGAATCAAACATGCAAAGAAAGTCAAACGCCCTTTACAAACAAAGGTAAAACAATGATGTCGGACAATTTAGAAGTTGGAGGAAAAAATTAGAGAGTTTTTCGCCCTACCCTTCCTTTTTTAACCGGAGTACACAGATTAAGAACTAACCATGCGTGACCTTTCCAACGTTATTATGTAATATGTCAAGTCATAGACCCCACATCGCAGAGCTAGTGGAAGATGAGCATTTGTGGTTAAGAAGTATACAAATCTTAAAGGAACACTCCACTTTTTTTGAAAATAGGCTCATTGTCCAACTCCCCTATAGTTAAACAGTTGAGTTTTACTGTTTTCGAATCCATTCAGGCGATCTCCAGGTTTAACGGTAGCACTTTTAGCATAGCTTAGCATAGATCATTGAATCTGATTAGACCGATAGCATCTGGCTCAGAAATGACCATATATAATGACGATATTTTTGGACTCTTCTGTAGTTACATTGTGTACTAAGACTGACGGAAAATGAAAAGTTGCGATTTTCTAGGCTGATATGGCTAGGAACTATACTCTCATTCCGGCGTAATAATCAAGGAACTTTGCTGCTGTACCATGGGTGCAGCAGGCGCAATGATATTTCGCAGCGCCTGAAAGTGACCGGCACTAAGTTTGCATAGACACAGAGTTGTGGCCGGCAGAGTTGACGGCTGCGAAATATCATTGTGCCTGCTGCACCCATGGTACGGCAGCAAAGTTCCTTGATTATTATGCCATAATGAGTTTAGTTCATAGCCGTAACAACTTTTGATTTCTCGTCCATCTTTGTACACAGTGTAACTACAGAAGTTTTAAATAGGAAAAATGTTGAAACTTTTGAGTGAGATGCTAATGGTCTAATCAGATTCAATGATCTATGCTAAACTATGCTAAAAGTGCTACCGCCACACCTGGAGATCAGCTGAATGTACTTGAAAACGGTAAAACTCAACTGTTTAACTCCAGGGGAGCTGGAAAATGAGCCTATTTAAAAAAAAAAAAAAAAACTGGAGTGTTCCTTTACTTTTTTTTGTAAAATGACAGATCATTTCACTACGATTCCTTGGCTGGGATCGTGTAGAGCCATTTGAAGCTGCATTGAAACTGTGGTTTGGACCTTCAACCCATTGGCTCCCATTGAAGTCCACTATATGGAGAAAAATCCTGGAATGTTTTCCTCACAAGCCTTAATTTCTTTCGACTGAAGAAAGATAGACATGAACATCTTGAATGACATGGGGGTGAGTAAATTATCAGGAAATTTTAATTCTGAAGTGAACTAGTCCTTTAAGAGCTGATTCTTTGTACTGAATTAAAAACATAAAATGTAGCTGGCATAGTCTGATTCCCAAACAGAAGACTTTTATGAGTCTGTTCTTTGTTGTGAATCATAACATACAATGCGACTAGTGTAGTTTAAGTCCCAAACAGCTCTTGTGACCTGACTCTTGTGGACTGGTTCTTTGTTGTGAATCAAAAAACATGCAGTGTGACTGTTATAGTCTCATTCCTGAATTAATGATCTTAGATGAGTTGGCAACACAACTTGTGTAGTCTGAGTCCCAAACAAATAACTGCTTTGAACTGTTTTTTGCAGTGATTCAAAAAACATGCAAGGAATGACTGTCATGAGCGGGTCCGTGTTTGGACCAAAAATTGAAAAAAACTTCACAATTGACCGTTCGCAAACTGCTTTATTGACAGGCGATCTGACCAATCATAACGCTGAATTTGCCATTCTGTCTGACAAAAAAATACTAGGGAAGTCAGTGGCTACTGTCCAAAGTTTGTTTACCAACATTCTTTAAAATATCTTCTTTCTGCTCAACAAAAGAAAGTTTGGAGAGTAAATGATAACAGAATCTTTGGGTGATCTATCTCTTTAGTGCCATTGTCAAGAAACCAGAATCATTTAAGAGAATTTTGCGATTTCCATTCGTACATGACCTTCATGCATCGTTAAGTATGACCAGTAAATGCTTCTTGGAGCCACTCTTGTAATTACATTGTCTGGTCATCAAATGACTGTTCTCTGTGAAACCAGACGTTAAGTTCATGTTGTTACTGCTCTTGCTTTTGTAGGAACGCCAGTGAACCGTGGTTCCTTTGAGGATTACTCCAGTCCAGATCCGAGTGAGTTCTTCCCCATCATTGAAGAGAATCAAAAACACGTCACATCTCCAGTCTTCATTCACTTCGAAGTGAATGAAAATTTACCACACATACGCCAGAAATATACTTTGGTTAGCTGCAGTTACTTAAATGCTTTCATATTTCAAGGGTGGGGGTTTGGGCAGGAAATCTGCTATCTATTGTTGAATGATTTAAGGTACTTAAGTCTTTACTCTTATCTTTGATTTTGGCACTTTTGGGTTAGACACCTCAAATCAGGTGTGCCCTTGAGGGAATTACTGTTCTTTATCTTTGTATAAGGTTGTTTGGGTATCTCGAGCTGGTGCGGTAGATCATATAAATGACAGAGTTGAGTGGCTGTGTTGTTTATGGGTGAAAGTTTGATGAGCGAAGAAGGTGGTCCACAACCTCTGAGGGAATTCACTAAATGGTTGTGCCACTTGAGCGTTTGTTATTGCCTGAATCTTATTCTCACACCACCCACAGTTTAACAGAGTTTAGTATTTGTTCCATTAGGGTACAAAGCTAACAAGCTAATCGGCTAGTGATATGTACAAATAAGAAATAAACATTTGTACCATTAGGTTGTAAAGTGTGTAGGCTAAGCTCGCTTGATAATCAGCTAGTGATATTTACAAAGAAGAATTGAACATTTATGCCATTGGGGTGTAAAAGGTGTAGGCTAAGCTAGCACGCTAATCAGGTAGAGATATTCACAAATACAAATTGATTATTTGTTCCAATAGGTTGTAAAGGGTGTAGGCCAAGGTGGCATGCTAACTGGCTACTGATATTCACAAATAAGAACTGAACATTTGTTCCATTTAGGTTTCTTGTGGGTAGGCTAAGCTAACATGATAATTGGCTAGTTATATTCACATATAAGAATTGAACATTTATTCCAATAGGGTGTAAAAGGAGTAGGCTAAGCTAGTACGTTAATCAGCTAATAATTTTCACAAATACAAATTGATTATTTGTACCACTATGGTATAAAAGGTGTACGCTAAGCTAGAACACTAAACGGCTAGTGATATTCATAAATAAGTGTCAAACATTTGTACATTAGGGTGTAAAATGTGTAAGCCAAGCTAGCACAGTAATTGGCTCATGATATTCACAAATAAGAATTAAAAGTTTGCTTCATTAGAGTATAAATAGTGTAGGCTAAGCTAGCACATTAATCGGCTAGTGATATTCCCAAAAAAGAATTGAATATTTGTTCCATTAGGGTGTAAAAGGTGTAAGCTAAGCTAGCATGCTAATCTGCTAGTGATATTCGCAAATAAGAGTTGAACATTTGTACCATAAGAGTGTAAATGGTGTAGGCGAAGCTAGCATGCTAATCAGCTAGTGAATTTCACAAATAGAATCGAACCTCTGTACCATAAGGATGTAAAAGGTGTATGCTAAGCTAGCATGCTAATCAGCTATTGATATTTACAAAGAAGAATTGAACACTTTAATTCTATTGGGGTTTAAAAGTGTATGCTAAGCTAGCATGCTAATCAGCTAGTGATATTCAGAGTTGAACATTTGTACCATAGGAATGTAAAAGGTGTATGCTAAGCTAACATGCTAATCAGCTAGTGAATTTCACAAATAGAATCGAACATCTGTACCATAAGGATGTAAAAGGTGTATGTTAAGCTAGCATGCTAATCAGCTATTGATATTTACGAAGAAGAATTGAACACTTTAATTCTATTGGGGTTTAAAAGTGTATGCTAAGCTAGCATGCTAATCAGCTAGTGATATTCAGAGTTGAACATTTGTACCATAGGAATGTAAAAGGTGTAGGCTAAGCTAACATGTTAATCGGCTAGTGATATTTACAAATAAGAATAGAACATTTGTACCATTAGGTTGTAAAGTGTGTAGGCTAAGCTAGCACGCTAATCAGAGATATTCACAAATACAAATTGATTATTTGTTCCAATAGGTTGTAAAGGGTGTATGCTAAGCTAGCATGCTAATCGGCTAGTGATATTCACAAATAAGAATAGAACACTTCAATTCTATTGGGGTTTAAAAGTGTGTGCTAAGCTAGCATGCTAATCAGCTAGTGATATTCAGAGTTGAACATTTGTACCGTAAGGATGTAAAAGGTGTATGCTAAGCTAGCATGCTAATCGGCTAGTTATATATACAAATAGAATCGAAAATTGTACCATTAGGGTGTAAAACGTATAGGATAAGCTAGCATGCTAATCGGCTAGTGATATTCACAAATAGAATCGAACATTTGTACCATTAGGGTGTAAAACGTATAGGATAAGCTAGCATGCTAATCGGCTAGTGATATTTACAAATAAGAATAGAACACTTCAATTCTATTGGGGTTTAAAAGTGTGTGCTAAGCTAGCATGCTAATCAGCTAGTGATATTCAGAGTTGAACATTTGTACCGTAAGGATGTAAAAGGTGTATGCTAAGCTAGCATGCTAATCGGCTAGTTATATATACAAATAGAATCGAACATTTGTACCATTAGGGTGTAAAAGGTATAGGATAAGCTAGCAAGCTAATCGGCTATTGATATTTACAAATAAGAATTGAACACTTCAGTTCTATTGGGGTTTAAAAGTGTATGCTAAGCTAACATGCTAATCAGCTAGTGATATTCAGAGTTGAACATTTGTACCATAAGGATGTAAAAGGTGTATGCTAAGCTAGCATGCTAATCGGCTGTTGATATTTACAAATAAGAATAGAACACTTCAATTCTATTGGGGTTTAAAAGTGTATGCTAAGCTAGCATGCTAATCGGCTATTGATATTCACAAATAGAATCAAACATTTGTACCATTAGGGTGTGAAAGGTGTAGGCTAAGCTAGCATGCTAATCGGCTAGTGATATTCAGAGTTAAACATTTGTACCATAGGAATGTAAAAGGTGTAGGCTAAGCTAGCATGCTAATCGGCTAGTTATATATACAAATAGAATCGAACATTTGTACCTTTAGGGTGTAAAACGTATAGGATAAGCTAGCATGCTAATCGGCTAGTGATATTTACAAATAAGAATAGAACACTTCAATTCTATTGGGGTTTAAAAGTGTATGCTAAGCTAGCATGCTAATCAGCTAGTGATATTCAGAGTTGAACATTTGTACCATAGGAATGTAAAAGGTGTAGGCTAAGCTAACATGCTAATCAGCTAGTGATATTCAGAGTTGAACATTTGTACCATAGGAATGTAAAAGGTGTAGGCTAAGCTAACATGTTAATCGGCTAGTGATATTTACAAATAAGAATAGAACATTTGTACCATTAGGTTGTAAAGTGTGTAGGCTAAGCTAGCACGCTAATCAGAGATATTCACAAATACAAATTGATTATTTGTTCCAATAGGTTGTAAAGGGTGTGTGCTAAGCTAGCATGCTAATCGGCTAGTGATATTCACAAATAGAATCGAACATTTGTACCATTAGGGTGTAAAACGTATAGGATAAGCTAGCATGCTAATCGGCTAGTGATATTTACAAATAAGAATAGAACACTTCAATTCTATTGGGGTTTAAAAGTGTATGCTAAGCTAGCATGCTAATCAGCTAGTGATATTCAGAGTTGAACATTTGTACCGTAAGGATGTAAAGGGTGTATGCTAAGCTAACCTGTTAATCGGCTAGTGATGTTCACAAATAAAATCGAACATTTGTACCATTAAGGTGTGAAAGGTAAAGGCTAAGCTAGCATGCTAATCAGCTAGTGATATTCAGAGTTGAACATTTGTACTGTAAGGATGTAAATGGTGTATGCTAAGCTAGCAAGCTAATCGGCTATTGATATTTACAAATAAGAATAGAATATTTCAATTCTATTGGGGTTTAAAAGTGTATGCTAAGCTAGCATGTTAATCAGCTAGTGATATTCACAAATACGAATTGATTATTTATTCCGTTTAGTTGTAAAGGGTGTTGGCCAAGGTAGCATGCTAATTGGCTAGTCATATTCACAAATAAGAACTGAACATTTGTTTCATTGCAGTGTAAAAGGTGTAGGCTAAGCTAGCATGTTAATTGGCTATTAATATTCACAAATAAGAACTGAATATTTATTCCATTAGAGTATAAAAGATGTAGGATAAGATGGCACACTAATTGACTAGTGATAATAGTGAAAATAAGAATTAAATGCATGTTTGATTAGGGTGTAGGCTAAGCTAGCATGCTAATTGGTTAGTAATATTCACAAATAAGACGCATCTAGCAAACATAGCTGACAGGAAAACGGTGGTAATTACCGAATCAGGTGCTAAAAAGCATTTCAAGCAATAGGCGCAATTCATTCAGTGAATTCCTCAGATTTTAAAGGGATTTCTGGCTTTCTCTCTATACCATGTTTCCCCGGGGATTCCTCTATTTCCAAAATTCCCTTTTCTCTCTAATCAAGTATCAAACTTCAGTTCCCTCCCACTCACAAGCTTTGTAACCTCAATAAAATCACCAATCACAAATATGTAAAATCACAGTGCCAACGCATGCCTTGCCTGAATGCTACAAGTACTGGTTGTCTTTTCTGCCAATTGTGTGTTTGTACAGATGGCCGTTCACACTTATTACTCATCAGTGATGTCACGATGCTCACAGTGCCTTTAGTGCATGTTAATTTTGCACGTAGCGTTCACTGTAATTTCAGTTCAATTATGACAATGATGGTAACACACTCCTTTTTCTTTTCCCACTTTCTCTTTCTCCTTTGTTCTGCGTGTTGGTATGTGTCTGTCTGCCTGAAACTGTTCACCCTCTCTTCTACTGCCTCTTTCTCTCTCAATCTGTCTGCTAATTTTCAATCGGGCCTTACGTGTGAATGTGTACGAATGCGGTCTGTTGCATCCATGTGGTGCGTGTGTCTACGTGTGATGCGCTGTGGGACGCTCTGTGTGTGTGATGGGGGTGCTCCTGAAGTCCTGCTGCTGTCTGCCCCTCCGACAGTGCCTAGTTTTTGCTGCACGGTCGGGGTGGACTGGAAGTCCCTCACCACTCCCGCCTGCCTCCCCCTCACGACCGATTACTTTCCCGACCGCCAAACCCTGCAGAATGACTACACCGAGGGATGCTATGACCTGCTGCCACACACTGACATGGAGAGGTACAAACACATTAGGGGTTGGGTGGTACAGGGTAAAAAACTGCTTTCTGTTTTTTGCCCTATTTGTAGGTAGTCTAGACACTGCCTGGCCAAGAAAAATCACTGTTTGGATTTAAATAAACAAATTTTGTCATCAGTTACTCACCCTCATGTGGTTTTGAACCTGTATGACATTTGTTCATCTTCAAAACACAAATTAGGATATTTTTGATGAAATCCAAGAGTTTTCTGACCCTGCAATTTTCTTTGTGCACAAATTATTTAATTTTAAATTATAAACTTATTTAAATCCAGACAGTGTTTTTTTTGTTTTTTTTTTGGCTAGACAGTGTATATATCGGCTACTGGCTGTTATAGAGTGCAACAATTGGCTTCTAGAAGTAAAAACATTCATTTTTTTCCATAGGACAACCGATTTTAACTGTAGATTTTAAACCTTTAAAGACGAACCTACTGTGAGCTACAAGGTTTTTAATCAATGGTATTTGCTTTTTTTAAAGGGGTCATGTGATGTTGCTAAAAAGAACATAATTTTGTGTATTTGTTGTAATGCAATGTGTTCATGTTGTTTAAGGTTCCAAAAAACACATTATTTTTCACATACCGTACATTATTGTTGGTCCTCTCTGCCCCGCCTTTCTTAAACGCGCCATTTTTTTACAAAGCTCATTGTTCTGAAAAGTGCAGTGTACTCTGATTGACCAGCTATCCAGTGCATTGTGATTGGCCAAATACCTCAAGCATGTGACAGAAGTGCCACGCCCCTTACCATATCTGGAATATCAGCTTCCAAAGCAATACTGACACCCGTTATAAACAAGGCATTTGTTGCATGCAGTGGGGACATAATGACCGATTCTAACGTCTTATTATTAGGGGTGTAACGGTACACAGATGTCACGGTTCATTTCTTTTCATTTATTTTGAACAGACTGTAGTACACATTACAATTTTTTTTTTTTACCTAGATGTGAAAATACTAAATATTATATCAAATTATAATGTTATACATATATATAATCTGCAGTACATATATACATACAAGGAATAAATATTTGAAATATATTTGATTTAGTTAACAGATAAACAAGGGAAAAAACAGTGTCACACGTAACGTAGCCTATATATGCTGAGTTTCAGTTCATTTTTGTGACAGAAAGGAAACTCAAATGGCAGAAAGCCACATTCTATTTGTTTTCTTTATTTTACAAAAGACCTTTTACAGTGATGCATTATTAATAAGACAATAAATGACAGTGTTTTAAGTTGATTTTGCTGGTATAAGGAAACAGTTTAAGTAATCGCGCCGGCGCACACACACACAAAATGTAAGTTCCAGGCTTCCACCATTGCTAACTTGACAGTGCAGTAGATAACGTTAACGTTACTTTATCAAAATAAAATACAGTGAACTAAACATCAGCGCGCCCACCTCATTCTGTCACCATTGGAACGCGACTGAAGTACAAAGTCTATAATTTATATAAGAAATCATATTTTAGCATTTAGATACATCACAAATATGAAAATATTGTGGAAATTTTTGGATTTGTGCCGAATGAGAGAGGTAGGATACAAGAGCACAACGGTTCGGTATGAATACATGTATCGCTACACCCCTACTTATGCGTTGCATTGTGTTGTGTCGCGCTGTGCCGCAGTGGGTACAACAGATGTAAACATAAAACCATGTCTGTATTTCTGATTGTAGAAACGAAAAACAAGCGCTAATCTACACTGCTCAAAACTCGTGTTTGAATAGTCAGTAGCACATTTATTAAATATGAAAACAAACATACAGAAGTGCCACTCTGTCCTTGCAAGTTGGAATTGCCCCACTTTTTAGAAACAGGTTCAGGAAACAGTCCTCTGTAAAATACGCTGCACATATGCGAATATTTAGGTTGTACTGTGCTGGAACAGTGTTGTAAATGCATCTTAACCTCTGATTTCTTGTGTCCTCTTTTGGAAGGTCAAACAAAGTAGTTTTGCTTTCACAATGAAACACAGCATCTCCGCGTCATGGCGGCAGCGGTGGCAATCATACTAAAATAAGTTACGCCTTCTTTCTTTGAGTATACATTTGAGTGGTGTTATGCAAATCTGTCCACACAGGGATGTAGATTTGTGAGGCCATGTTTGAATGAGGCGTTTTAGGGAGGCTTGGATGAGTCTTAACTTTTAAAAAGGATATCTCTTTAGTTCTGAGAGTTTATTCTTTGCTACTTTACAGATCTTATACATGCACAAACCGCTTGTACGCTCCACAGACAAAGTAGAACATGAAATCGCCTAATGTGACCGCTTTAATGCCTCACCTCCCATTCTTTTAGCTATTTAAATAAATTATGTTTGTTACTGTTAAACTGTTATTCACGATGTTACAAAGAAATCTCCACCAATCCAAGAACTAAAACAAGAAATTTGCACCAAGAGAACACTTTAGCACCTGCCTACACCCATGAAACACTGAGAATGTTTGTGTGCCTAGAAAAATGTTTTCACAAGTATTCTGAGACTTTTAAACCTCATTTGTGATTTTGTGTATATTGAAGATCTTAATCCAAAATGAATACACTCCATCTTCTGTAGACGTGACGATGAATCTCCAGTGATGTCGGCCCATCAGGTGTTTGAAGAGTTCATCTGTCAACGACTGATGCAGGGCTACCAGATCATTGTACAGCCTAATAGGAAGCCACAGCCGGCTATAGCCCCGCCCCTCAGCAGCAGCCCCCTTTATTCCCGAGGTACATCCCCTGCTGGATGCCCCGCAGCTCTGCGTACTACGTGAATTTTGAAAAATAGACTTGCCTTCCTGTTATAAATCATGGTCCATTGTGGTGAGAGATTTAAAGGTGTGCTTTTCAGGGCTGGTGTCTCGACGTAAACCAGAGGAGGAGGAGAGCATTTACTGGCTCAGTATGGGGAGAACCTTTCATAAAGTCTGCCTTAAAGATAAGATCATTACCGTCACCCGCTACCTCCCAAAGTCAGTTTATGTTTGTAGTCATTCAGGGTGTGTTCACACTTGTAGTATGGTTCGTTTGGTCCGGACCAAAAAGGAAAATGATACATTTGGTCCTGGTTCGCTTAGCATTCACACTGACATTTTTGACAACAAACCTAAAGGCATAGTGATATGTTCACAACCTAATTGGTCAGGTTGAATTGTTGCTGCACATTTGCCCTCTGCTCATTTTGTTTTGGATGCACCACTTGTTCTATTCAAGAAAACATATCGCATAACATTGCATCTGGTCATTACTTCCTGTTTTTGGTTTGTTCAGAAGTATTTGGTCCTTGTTACATTCATATTTCGTTCGAACCGCATCAGAGTTCCATTATTTCAATTTCCACTTGTTTGGTGCAAACCAGGGTTTGGATACGCGTTCAAAGGTGTAGTCACACCAGGAAATAATTTATTCATAGTTCATTTGCTTTGGTCTGGAAAGCCAGGCCTAAAACCAGACCGAGACCACTAGGACCACTTAGCTAGGTCTTGGTACGGTTGTTTTGTCTGCAACCGAGTGCGATTGTTGTTATCACACCTGCCCAAAAGATGCCCACGCCAAATAAAAAAAATTAACATTGTGTTTGGTCCAGACCAAAGCAAGTGAACTAGCGGACTTCCTGGTGTGAATACTAACAGAGCAGTTGCACCAGAGTTAGTTTTATTCGAACCAAACATGGCAAGTGTGAACACACCCTCAGTCTCATGTAATTTGTTCTTCTAGGAATGCCCACAAGTGTGTTTTGTGTCTGTAGGTATCCCTATGAATCCACACAGATTCAGTACAGCTACAATCTGTGCCCTCCACATGCAGATGCCCACTTCCTGCCATTCTGGGTGGAGTTCAGCCACGAGCGGCTGGAGGAGTACAAATGGAACTATCTGGACCAGTACATCTGCTCTGCCGGCTCAGAGGACTTCAGGCAAGTGGCTTTACTAGCACTCTGACACAAAACCTACATAGGCAGATCCCCATAAGATCCCATTCCTCTCTCTTCCACAGTCTTATCGACTCTCTGAAGTTTTGGCGCACACGCTTCTTGCTGCTGCCAGCGGGCGGAGCCAGGCGAGTGGCGGATGGTGAGGGTCACTGGGACGTGTATGGGGAGGGAATGGGGGCAGGGCGGGATGGCCTCTCTGGCTCTGGGGACTGGTCTCTTTTGGACGGATTTATTCGCTTTTTGGAAGGCCTGAACAGGATTCGCCGCCGTCACCGATCTGATCGAATTATCCGTGTGAGTACACAACTTCGGGATAAGCACTAATGAACCTCCCATCAGGGTGATAAAATAACAATTGCTCTGTTTTTTACAGAAAGGAGCTACCATTAAAGGCCTCCAGGTCACAGGAGCCCTCTCATCCCACAACCCGGAGCCTATAGCGCCCCCTGTGGGGAAAAAGGGCACCTCTGCCCTCTCTGCACTTCTGGAGCTGGATCAGACACAGAAGTGAGTTTGTGCAGGAAGATATCGGGAAACCCAATAAAATACCATACTGCAGTGCTACGTCAATAAGAAACAAGTGCTTGTGCGTGCCAGAGACATAGAGATTTGGGCTTTTATCTAGTGCTGCATATGGTAAGGGTTTTATAAAATGCCAGAGATTCCAGACTTTTTTCCAATGCTAGTGAGATGTCTTTGATCTGCAGGAGTTTAGAAGAGCAGCAGCTTGCTGCTCAGCATGGTGGGAAATCATGTGGACCTTTCAGTGAAGCTGCCAGCGTTGCCCTAACAACCACCTATGTCGATAGCCCCCGTAAGGTGAGAGCCCAAGGCAGACAGCCGAAGGGACTGTGCTGTTGTCTAGTTTCTAGCTTCCTGTGTGCCTCTTTGTGCTTTTTGTGTGGGGAAGAGAGCCATTGTATTTGTACAATGTTTATTGCTTGCTGGCTTCAATTTTTCACCTTTGTCTGCTTGGTTTAAAGGAGAAGTCCACTTCCAAAACAAAGATTCACATATAATGTACTCACCCCCTTGTCATCCAAGATGTCTTTCTTTCTTCAGTCGTAAAGAAATTATGTTTTTTGAGGAAAACATATCAGCAGTTTTCTCCATATAATGGACTGCTATGATGCCCCGAGTTTGAATTTCCAAAATGCAGTTTAAATGCAGCTTCAAACGATCCCAAATGCAGTTGTAAACGATCTTGCCTTGCTCTCCCTGAACTCTGTGTATTCTGGGTATGTCGAAAAACTCCAATCGTATTTTCTCCCTCAACTTAAAAAATAATTTCAAAATCATTCTACAAAGAAGTACTGACCCAGTCTTTGCAAAGTGAACATGTAAAGAAGATCAAACACCCTCAACAAATCAGGTAAAACAGCGATATAGGACAATTTCGAAGTTGAGGGAGAACATGAGATGGGGGTTTTTTGACATACCCTGGCATGAACCAGAACAAAAACAGTCCAGGCAGAGTAAGACAAGATGAACGTTTGTCATTAAAAAAGTATATAAATTGTATTATTTTTATGAAAATAACCAATCATTATGCTAAATAAGACCCTTCTTTCTCAGCTGGGATCGTTTACAACCGCATTTGGGATTGTTTGAAGCCGCATTTAAACTGCATTTTGGAAGTTCAAAATCGGGGCACCATATCAGCCCATTATATGGAGAAAAATGCTACATTTTTTCCTCAAAAAACATAATTTCTTTACGACTGAAGAAAGAAAGACATGAACATCTTGGATGACAAGGGGGTGAGTAAATTATATGTGAATCTTTGTTTTGGAAGTGTACTTATCCTTCAAAGACTGATCACAGTATTTGAAACAGAATGAAAAGAAATTCAATTATAAAATGCCACAGGGTTAAATATGTGATTAGTTGCGTTTAGCGTCATTAATACAGTTCAGCATTTTTAATCAATTTACATCTCTAGTAGTTCTTTATGTCTTCCTGTTGTCTTGGTATTGAATCATGGATATTATTTTCAGTGGGTTTGTTTTATTGCTCCTTCCTTGCCTCTTTTGACCTTTGCCTCTTGCTCTTCCATTACTGCCTTGTTCTTGCTCTGATCCCTGGGGGTTATTTTCTCTCTTTCTGGTGTTTTCCTCCTAATATGCTGACAGGATGCTGCCTTCATTTTGGACTTTATTCGTAGTCCACGTTCCTCCTACATCTGTCACTCTCAGGTCAGTCACTGCCCTCTCTCTGCTCTGTGAAAGCCGCCTGTCTCTCGCAATGCGCGTGTCTGAGTTTAAACCATGTGTGCATGCCTGTGTACTTGTCCAACCTCTCACTAGCAGTAAAATGTGAAGGTTGATGTTTCTATCTGGTGTTTTTGTAGTCAGAGTGAAAATACGAGACATTCCTGTTTGTCTGCGTATCCATACTTAATACAACAAAATGCAAAAGCACTATTAGGTTCACTTCATTTAACATCTTAACCACTATGAGTTCTACTGTAGTGTTAGACTGCACCACTCCTGTTGGCCAGTAGAAGAATGCATGTACACTTTTCATTTAATCTCACTTCACATCCTGTGCTCATTCAGAGTACTGCTAATCTCACGTAGCCAGATTTTTGTCTAGCGGCATACAGCAACTGTTCTACATAGCAGCTAATTCTGGCCAGGAGCAGATGGGAAGAGGCCATCTGACCAACAAGTAAAGCAAGTTTCCTTTTTTTAACGACATGATATTTTGCATCGGAAGAAGCTTTTCATAGTTCCTATAGGTATTGGTGGAAATACCCACTTTTTGGTGTGTACGCACCGCTGGAACTTGGAACAGTTTTAGTTCTAGGAACTCAGTTTGGGGGAACCAAATTAGCTCCAAATTAGAAATTAACTTCAGAGTAGGGTCTAAAACAGTTCTATAGGAAATACCTGTGACGTAAGTGTATGCTGATTTCATATACGAAACACCGGTTACCTGACCTTTGTAGCCATGTAAACATATTTACCATCCTGCTGACTAGTTCCCATAACGTCAAAGTTCCTAGAACTATGATACCTCATGATACCACAGTAATCGACAAGCATGCTATAAAGTGGTAAATCATTTAAATAATGTCAAAGTTGTTTATGAAGAGAGGTGATGAAGACAACATCAAAGAAACTGGTAGACATTTTGTGTAGACAGTAGTGTTGTCAAAAGTATGGACCACGATACCATTCGGTACAGTAATTTTAAAAACGTCGATTTCCCATTAACATTTGAACGCTGTTGACTTAATGAACTTGTGTATGCGACGTGTTCACGCTCTTCACCGAGCACTCACACAGAAGCACACAGGAGTGTTTGAAAGCTGCGTCTATCAGCGAATCCCTTAATGGAGAAGTTCACTTCCAGAACAAAAACTTACAGATAATGTACTCACCCCTTTGTCATCCAAGATATTGATTTCTTTCTTCAGCCATAAAGAAATTATGTTTTTAGAGGAAGACATTTCAGGATTTTTCTTCATATAGTGGACTTCAATGGTGCCCCATGTTTGAACTTCCAAAATGCAGTTTAAAGGCGGTTTCAAATAATCCCAAATGCAGTTGTAAATGATCCCAGCCAAGGAAGAAGGGTCTTATCTAGCGAAACAATTGGTTATTTTCATTAAAAAAAAAGCAATTTATATACTTTTTAATGTCAAATGCTCGCCTTGTCTTGCTCTGCCTAAACTTTGTTTTGTTTTTTTTGTTAAGGGTGTTTGATCTTTGCATGTTCACTTTGCAAAGACTGGGTCGGTACTTCTGCAGCGATGTAGGATGATTTTGAAATGATTTTTGAATTTTAGGGAGAAAATCCAATTGGAGTTTTTTGACATACACTAACTTTTTTTTTTAAACCAGAATACACAGAGTTCAGGGAGAGCAAGACAAGACGAGCGTTTGAGGTTAAAAAGCGTTTAAATTGTATTTTTTTTAATTAAAATAACTGATCGTTTCGCTAGATAAGACCCTTCTTCCTCCATTTGGGATCGTTTGAAGCCGCATTTAAACTGCATTTTGAAAGTTCAAAATTGGGGCACCATATCAGTCCATTATATGGAGAAAAAATGCTGAAATGTTTTCCTCAAAAAACATAATTTCTTTACGACTGAAGAAAGAAAGACATGAACATCTTGGATGACAAGGGAGTGAGTACATTATCTGTAAGTTTTTGTTCTGGAAGTTAACGTCTCCTTTAATATATCTGCTCATAGACAGATCTGCTGATAGTCGCGGCTTACAAACGCTCCTGTGTGCATCTGTGTGAGTGTCAAAGATGATTGACATCAGAAATGAGTCTGATTGAAAAGAGAATCAGAAGGCCAAATTCTGACTGGATTAGAGGAGGAGTTGGGGATGGAGGAGGGTCATTAGCTATTGAACAATGTGAAAGTTGCTGAAAATACTTAAGGACCTTATATAGGAAGCGGAAATAGGCGTCATATTCCTATAGGAAGACATGGATCAGCTGAGAGTCAGCTGATGCAAGCTTGACTAACATGACCTGCCAGAACTAACGCTACGCTTGATATTTGTTGAGCGCATGAGCACTATGGTCAATCAGCAGTGTTTAAGAACCCACTCAACACCGCTCAAATGTTAGCGGGAAATAGATGTTTTTAAATTGCAATACCGAATGGTTTTGCGGTCTGTACTTTTGACAACACCAAATAGCCAAGTACCAGATATTTCTATGTAAGATGCATTCTTGCTAGTCAACATTTGCAGATAGCATGAAGATATCTCAACATTTTGCACCCCTTGTTAGTCCTGTGTAGTGCTGTTATATAAAGTTGTTTGCATGAAGATATCTTGACACATTCCCACTGGGTTCCTCAGTTGCCAGCTGAACAGGTTCCAGCAAATCACACTGAGAGTGGGTTGTCGGACAAAGGAGGCAACCAACCAGGAGAGAGACCATCAGCTACATCCCAAGCCACAGGAGACCAAACCCCAGGCACTGGTGCAGAGACTGGGTAAGAGAGAGTCTTACCTTATTCCAATTGTCAGAACATGGCTTCCTATATATTTAAGTCAAAAAGTTCCACTTTCATGTCGCATTACAGCGGGCAGTCAGGGTCCAGTGGATTGAGTCTTTCCTCATCTTCCACACTAATGGAGATCCTGGAAGCCATTAAGCATCCCACGTGAGAGTCTTTGAATCCTTAATTATTTATTAGTCTTCTATTATGTCACCCATGTGTGATAGAAATTGACTTCCTGTGCTTGCAGCACTGGAGTGCAGCTTTTGCCAGAGCAGAGGGGCCTGCCTCCTAACTGCTTTGTCAGTGCTGAGGTTGTACATTGGCTGATCAGCACTGTGGAGAATGTTGCAACACAGGGTATTGCAGTAGAAATCATGCAGGTAAAATTGCGGAAGTAGTCTGTAGTAGCCACAGTAGTCTGTTTTTGTATTTAAAAAATGATCATCTCTATGATACCCCTGTAGAAAATGCTGGATGAAGGTCTAATTGTTCATGCCTCTGGTGATGCCATGCGAACGTTTGTCTATGGGTTCTACCTCTACCGGATTGTCGACAAAGACAACGAGAAGGGTAAGAGTTGACTTGACTGTCAAGATTACTGGGCTAGGGGTTGCCAACGCCCTGTCCCAAATGGCACAGATTGGGCCAGATGTACTCAATTAGTATCATTAGAGTGCAATTCCATAAAAGCGCCGATGGGAGGGGAAAATTCTGCGGGTGAATTACTGAAAAGGTGCACATTAAAGAACACAGACACAACATCTCATTTCCATAATGACCAGTGCAATCTACCAAGAACAGTGCAAATTAATTCCTGCTTTAAGACATTTTTTTGGGAGTTAAATAATGCCACAAATACCAGTGAATTGACGAGCACAAATCTTAGTAAATCACGTTATGTGATTAATTTGAATACTCCCCTTCCATAAATTTACCAAATCAAAAGGGACATTCATACAAATGCATATTCAGTAAGGTGAGTCACAAAAAAATACCTGTGTCCAAGGCTTTTTTAACGCCAATTTTTCATACCGCGTGTATTTAGTAAATCCTGACAGGGTTTGTGCTAGCGCAAGCTGAAAGTAAATCTGGCCCTTTATGTGCATTTACGCTCTTGCGGACTTATAATGGCCACTGTGTGACCGTGTCTGTTAAGTCCACGAAACAGTAGAGTGTCCCATTCATCTTTTTACCTTTCAGAAGGTTGCTCTTCTGCCGAGGCCACGCTGAGGTGAGCTCTGTGGCAGACTTCTACCCAGCAGTCTAAGCGGCATTACGTTATGAAAATGTGGACCGCAAGGGTTTAGGGTGCGATTTGGGACAGGGCCCAAGTTTCTGAAGTGTAGGTTGCCTAATGGAAATGCGTCACTTTCAAAAAAATGCCCATATATCGCAAATAAGTTTTTATGCTTGCATGAGGTGGTTTGTCAGGCAATTCGAAAAAAGGATATTTTGTGAAACTGCAATGGAAACATGTTTTTGCATTTACAGGTCACATGGCGTATGTAAATAAATCATATGATCATTCTTCAATGTACTATAACCTCCAAGAAACACTTTCGCTAACATTAATGCCTAGAATACTCTTCACACATCTGCAGCTCTGACATCGGAGCTGATCGCGGCCACTTTAGTCAATGCTTGTGTTTATACCAGCTGTGCCGAGGCACGTTCTAGAAGCAGCTCTCCGTGCTGTTTCTATAAAGATAAATGCATACGCCTCGGTTGATTAAATATAATGGCTAATACAGTAGCACTAGCCAAAATCCGTCAAAATCTCACCAAAATCCATTGAAATGACTTTTGAAAAATTACGTTTTAGTTGCATAACATTGGTTAATGGAAACAAAGTCCTTTCGCAATACTTCTTTTTTGACATTTATAAAATATTGCCAAAGGTATTTTTTTTTTTTTTTTATATTTAATGGAAACGCGCCTAGTGATCCAAAGTAATACTGCAGCAGTGTAGGATCACCTACTAGAAACCACCAAAACAGTAATACTACTCCTCCATTGATTTTAACTGATATCAGTGTTCAGGTTGCAGGATCCATAAGCAATACTGTCTGCAGTACTATTGGTGTCTTGGTGCTTTTGCCCTCCATTAAAATAGACCTCTATTCCCTGCAGCCCCTACGACTCAGCTTCCCCCAGGTGGAGGCAGTGTATGGTCTGCTGCAGCTTTGGAGGACTTCGCCCTGTTCCAGAGAAAGTGGTTTGAGGTGGCCTTTGTTATGGAGGAACGTCGGCCCTGTGACTTACCTGCCTTCCTGCTGCCCTGGTTGCCCAGCCGGCCAGCCTCATACGCAAGTAGGCATAGCTCCTTCAGCCGCAGCTTCGGAGGACGCAGCCAAGCTGCCGCACTGCTAGGTACACACAGCCGGCTCTGCCCCAGAGCAGCGGTGGCAGTATGCCGTACTCCCTCCCTTGAACGTTCTGGAAGGCTAGTTGAATGAATGAGTCACACAAAGTCAAATCATTTCTTCTCATTACTAAAGCATTCAGATTCCATCTATGCCATCTACTAGTCAACCCAACATCAATGCGCAGTTGGATACTTTCTCAACTCAACTAACAAGATCAACAACATCACTTAATGACTATGCAACATAATATTCTTCTCAGAAAACACCAAGTCAAGCTTTTGATCCAACCATTTTCTTCAAGAAATTTTAATCGTCTGACTTTGTGTGACTCTTCTCCATTCCAGGACTGCATGCTATTATAGAAAACTAGTCCACCTTTAGTTCACCCTGTTCATTCCCACAATGCCCCAATCACGTCGATGACTTCATGATTCCCTTTCTAACTAATATAGACAGTGATTGCAATTCTTCCGTTAGCCATCAAGCGCGTGATGGTACATGCACTCTCCAAATGGCGTGGTTACATGTATTCTACCCAATCAGCATACAAATTGCTTTGCAAGCTGTTCGAATCAGAGCATGGACTGATGCCCCAATATACCAATCAAACCGCTGTGTTGGGTGGGCCATAATGATGTCTTATACACCAGTAGTGCATGCTGTGGTGAAGTAGTGGCTGTGGTCCAGTAGTGCTGTGGTATGGGTTCTTCCTGCTCTCCTCCATCTGTCCTGTTCCCGCTGGATGAATGATGTTCCTGCATTGTTCCCAAACCTGAGCAAAGCTTTTCTGCCAACCCATTGCCTGTCTGATTTTGCTTACTGTACCAGTGCACTCAGCTGTCAGTGTTTTCCTGCCATAAAAGCTTCATACATCATGCCTTTAATACACTGCATGATGAAAAATCTTCTGGATCTCAGAATCATTACTTCAATTCATTCTCAGTTTTTGTTTCAGATGTCATGAGCATTAACTGCCATAAACTCTTTTATCACAATTACTCTCCATTGACCCATTAAAGTTCTTAATAACTCTGTCTGACCTCTTTGTCATTTCATCCTTTTGGCAATTTCTACTCTCTCTATCTTTCTCGCTCTGTTTTTGCCCCTCCCCTCTCAGCTGCCACGGTTCCAGAGCAGAAAACAGTCACCTTGGACGTTGATGTGAACAATCGCAGTGATCGGACTGAATGGTGCAGTTGCTATTACCATGGCAACTTCTCCCTCAGCGCTGCCTTTGAAATCAAGCTGCACTGGATGGCTGTTACTGCAGCTGTACTCTTTGAAATGGTGAGCATAGGATGAGCATATTTTAAAAAATCCTTGAAGAGGTGACGAGTTTCTGGATGACATTTTTTTCATATTGAGGACTGTCGACCATGGTCAACTAGATACTTGTAGTTAACTACTATCCACTAAGGGCACAAACATAACGACTCTTCTTTCGTAGGTGCAAGGCTGGCACAGAAAGGCAGCATCTTGCGGATTCCTGCTTGTGCCTGTGCTGGAGGTGCCCTTTGCTTTGTCATCATACCTATATGGTGACCCTCTCCGTGCCCAATTGTTTATCCCCCTAAATATCCAGTGCCTGCTAAAGGAGGGCTGTGATAACCTGTTTGAGGGTGAGGACAGAAAAAGTAACTCACCGAATGGTGTGATGGTTATAGATGTCTTAAAATCCACTAATTTGATGTTGATTAAATACATTGGCTCTGTTTGGCTTTTGCACATTGCTAAGCTGACACTTTAATATCTTAGATACTCATAATGCACAAATATTAGGTAAATATTCTATTTTGGTATTTAAAGACTTTTGAATACAGTTGAGGTCAAAAGTTTGCATACACCTTGCAGAATCTGCAAAATGTTCATTATTAATGTTCAAAATAGGAAAGATTTTACGAAACGCATATAGTTAGTTGTTCATGAGTCCCTTGTTTGTCCTGAACAGTTAAACTGCCTGCTGTTCTTCAGAAAAATCCTTAAGTTTCCACAAATTTGTTTTTTCCTACAATGACTGTATGATGTTGAGATTCATCTTTTCAACTGAGGGACTCATATGCAACTATTACAGAAGGTTCAAACGCTCACTGATACTCCAGAAGGAAACGCAATGTATTAAGAGCCAGGGGATGAAAACTTTTGAACAGAATGAAGATGTGTACTTTCTTCTTATTTTGCCTAAATATCATCTATTTTTTTAATTTAGTACTGGCCTTCAGAAGCTACAGAGGATACTTGCATGTTTCTCAGAGGACAAAATATGTTACATTTACCCTAATCTTTAAATTCAAAAAGTTTTCACCCCCTGGCTCTTAGTGTTTTGTGTTTCCTGCTGAAGCACCAGTGAGCATTTGAACATTTTGTAATAGTTGCATATGAGAGTTCTCCTCAGTGTGAAAAGATGGATCTCAAAATCATACAGTCATTGTTGGAAAGGGTTCAAATACACAAAAATGCTGAAAAACAAAGAATTTGTGGGACCTAAAGGATTATTCTGAAGAACAGCATGCAGTTTAACTGTTCAGGACAAACAAGGGACTCGTGAACAACTATCACTAAACAAAAAACACAGCTGTGGATCATTCATGTAACAACACAATGTTAAGAATCAAGCATATGTAACCTTTTGAAGTTAACCTCTTCAGGATATGTTTGAACCTCTTCAGGATATGTTAACATCTTTTATGTTAAATATCATATTCAGGTCAGTACTAAAAAATAAATTATAATAACATACATTTTGTATGATTCTTCTTATTTTGGTCAAATAATTAACATTTTCCAGATTCTGCAAGGTGTATGTAAACTATTTATGATTAAAATCTTGGATGGATTCTTTAACAGAATTTGTCTCAATATCTTGTGGAATTGCTTTTGTCATTTTATGTTAAGTAAAATTACGATATCCTCCATTACGTCACTGCTGTACTCATTTAGGGTTTGAGCCAGAGACATACTGGGACAGAATGCAGTTGTTTCAGGAGGCCATACTCTCCAGGTAAGGAAAGCATAGAATATTCAGTTTCTCAAAGTTAGGGTTAGTGATTTGAATGCATGTAGTGTATTTCTAGTTAAATTTGTTTATCAAGGTGTGTTTTTCCATACTAAAACAACTTCCTGTGTTTCGTTGAAGATTTGGCTTTGTTCAAGACAAGTTCTCAGCATCAGCTTTTAACTTTCCATCAGAGAACAAACCTCAATACATCCATGTAACAGGTACGTGCTTTTATGAATGATATAAACTACTAGCATTACTTTTTTTCTTATTCTGTCCATCTCTTCATCTTGCTCTGTTGTTATCGCTCAGGAATGTTCATCTCTTTATCCAGGTACAGTTTTTCTTCAGCTACCTTACTCAAAAAGGAAATACTCTAGTGGACAGCGGCGCCGCCGTAACTCCGCTACCTCTGCCAATCAGAGCCTGTTTGGTTCTGAGGAGCGAGTGGGCTACAATTGGGCGTACAACACCATGCTAACCAAAGCCTGGAGGACTGGCGTGCTGGGGGACGAGAAACTGGCCGACCGCCTGCTGCGGGATTTCACAGACTTTTGTGCCAACAAGGACAATCGACTGGTGACCTTTTGGGAAAGTTGTGTGGAGAAAATGAACGCCAGTGCCCCTTGAGAAAAGACAGTGGAGGAAAGGCAATGTGTGCCTCTGCTTTAAGAGCTAATGCACTGCTGCTATCATCTAATCAGAGAGAAATAAAGCAAACAGCCTCATCATCAAACACTCAAATGGATGAGTCATACGTTTTCAGAGTGTCTGTACATGCACCTGCAATGTCCTGAAGCCATCAGTTTTTACTAGGTTTGAGTGAACGGTAGGTCCTCAGCAAATTGTACATAATAGGATCAATTTGTTGATTACTGCTAGGCCTCATCTTAAAAACATTACTAACCAGTGCCTTAGATCTGTTTTTGTCCTCCATGTTATTATACAAGCTTTTCTCTGTCAATGGAAGCCTTGTGTCTCTACAGGGTTTTCAGTGGACATTTCAGAGAAACACTGTAAGATTTTGTTGAAACGTTAGTTCCATGCACTAAATACTAATGTGATCAATTGCAGTTGCTTTCAAATGAGACTTCTCGTTTCAGCTGACTGATCAGAGTTGGCATTAATTCTGTAAAAGTGAGCAAGCAACAGTAACCAAAGTGGGTGGAGTTCAGCAAAAAATTCTTAAATATAGCACATTTTTAGGGGTTTAAACGTGAAACGCTTCAGATGGTCCTAACAAAAAGCTATCAAAAGCTTTTTGACAGACTCAACCATTCTGAAATAACGCACAAATGAATTTGACAAAGATCTCGGCAAAATAGACATTCTGACCAAACATGGAGTTTGTTATGACAACCATGTCCTGAGGTTACCTGCACAGTTTCAATATAGTGCCACCTAGTGTTCAGGAGAAGGCTCTTTCCAAAGCCCCTTTCAAGGAAAGTCTGTTTACTCAGCGGCCATATTTGCAACACCTCCGGGCAGCTCATACAAGACCAACCTGAACTCACAATTAAATTACATATTTTAAATCAGCAACAAAACGTGAAAGGAACTGCCCCATGAATGTTGTTTCCTATGCTTAAATAGTGTGTAAAAACTTATTTTTCAGGCTAAACCAGCCATTGGCGCCGGAACCAGAGCTTCTAACGGTCGCTGCAGTGATGCAATGACTTTACCAATCAGTAATTGACTCTTTCATTTAGAAGGCGGGACTATTCTGCCATGTTGCAGTTTCTCCCATTCACAGAGTTCGTGCAAGGTGCTTAAAGTGCTTGAATTGACTTTTTGATATTTAAGGCCTGGAAAAACCTTAAAAAGTGCAATATTCCTGAAAAGGTACTCGAAAAGTGTTTGAATTATTGAAAGACAAGTTATCTATGTAATAAGTGTTGATTTTTTTTTTTAATAAGCACATCTTTTCACGCAAATTTAAAAAAAAAAAAGTCATACTTGTTTTGACTATTTCAGACTATTTCATGTCATAAAACTATTAAGCTACACCAGTAGTACTGACAGTTTCGTGTAAACATGGCTGAAGACACAAGAAGAGGAACAGAAAAAACAAATTAACTGAGTGAATCATTTAAGCCAGAACCACTCTGATTGATTCAAACTTTTTTTACTCCAGTTGGATCGCGTAAAACAAATCATTTGATTCAAATCTTGCCTTCAGATCGCGTATCACAAATTTATTTGATTTAGATCAGGACTTCGGAGCGGGTTTGCGAATCATTTGACTTAGATTGGAACTTTGCATATTGCGAATAAATTAGTTTGGAACCTCAAGTCATGAATCGCAAATCATTTGATTTAGATCGAAACTTCAGATGATTGCATGACTCGCAATCCGCACCCGAGTCCTGATCTGAGATGATGGTTCACGAATCATTATTCAGATCGGGACTTTGGAGCGATCACAAATCATTTGATTCAGATTGGAACTTTGGAGCATTTTCGCAGATTTTTTTTTTTTTTTTTTTGGATTTTTTTTCTTAAAAAGTAGAAAACATCAAACCGTAAATGAGATCTCTGACTAAAGTCCTTGAAAACAAAAAAAGGAGTGCTTGAAAAGTCCTTGAAAGTCCTGGAATTTTATTTTACAGTATCTGTACAAACCCTGCATTCATAAGTAAAGGAGTGAGCGGTTTCTCTGCAATTGGTTGGTATATTGGCACCAAATTATGTGTGTCATTGTCACTCCTAGTTAACCACACCATATTACTTTTGGACCAGTGCTGCGTACTTGTCAAAAGTGATAAATCATTAAATAATATTTGTAGTGATTTTATTTATGATTTTTCAGCCTTTTAGGGGTAAAACCATCTTGAAATGTCTATAATTATTAAGTCCTTAAAACGCTTGAACCCCGGTAATTGCTGCTTGCAGCTATATTTTATTCAAAATCTTGGTCCCATGGATGTGCATTTGTACAAGCCCGGCCTTATGTTTAAAGTTGGACAAAATGTTTTGCTATTGCAAAGCTGTTGAACAGGAGTTAAGATTGGTTATGCTAATGGTTATAACTGTCATGCACCTTCATCAAAGACAAATAAGTTAGGGACATGACTACTTCAACAAAATTAAAGGTCTATTATATTGTTTTTTTTTTAAATTTACATTATCCCCAAGGTCAGATTGATCCAATTTAGCCCCATTGTTATAATGCAGTAACTGCAGGGACATCAGCCAGTGCCAGGAATGAACTGCAAAGAGCATCTGTCCACTCCAGTCCATGCATTTTGTGTGTTCAGTCATTGTTAAGGAGGCATGTCCATGCATGCCATTATCCTTTAATCGTAAGTCTTGGGACAGACAGAAGCATCGCTTCATTTGAATGCGGAAGAGTTGCTTATCGCGCGCACGCGCGCTGTGCAGCTGCATTGAACAATGCAGCAAACCTCACTGCGCAGGTGCGCGGCTGCAGGGCATGCGGCTATTTTTAGAAAATGACGTCATCGTGAAATAGAGCGAGTGCGCGCACCCCCCCTCCAACTCCCCCTCCACCCTGTTCGCTGGGATTGACAGGACGCTTGCAGCAGCAGCAGCAGCAGCACCCCACAAGACGACAGAAAAAAACGAAAAAGAACCAGGCGAAACTCGGAGGACATAGAGGGCTGGGAGGGGAACGAAAGCGCTACGAAAAATACATAGACGTACAGAAAAATACAAATCTGCACCTTCAACCCTTTGGCTCGCCGTTCCACCCTCACGTGCGCGGCTGCTCCAGATTCTGCTCGCGCCCTGTGTGCTGACCGGAGCGCGCGTTCCCCCTCTCTCTCTTTCTCTCTCTCTCTCTCACACAACCAGTGTGTTCTGCTGAGAAGCGACCGAACCCGGTGCGAACCGACAGCCTTTGACCAGAGAGGATGGCTGATAGGGAACAACTGATCCAAAGAGCCCGTCTGGCGGAGCAGGCGGAGCGCTACGATGACATGGCCTCCGCGATGAAGCTGGTGGGTCATTTTTATTAATATAACGTTACATGCAATTCATTGCATGTATATTAACAACTTCAATATAACATGTATGCATTTGTGTTTGTGTGTGTGTGTGTCTGTTAGATTAATATATTTTAAAGAATGCTCAAATAAAGGTACATTTCTAGTTTATGCCATTGAAGAGGCTCTCGCCTTTGTCACCAGCAGGACGTCTTTGTTATATATAAAATATGGTGTTAAAGGGACAGTTCACTTAAAATGGAAATCCTGTTAGAATTTATTCACCTTCATGTCACTGCAAACCACTATAGCTTACTTTGTTCACACAAAGAGAGATGTTAGACAGAATGACAGCCTGTCTCCATTCACTTTCATTGTATGGAAAACAGATGCAGTGAAAGTGAATGGTTACTGTCAGTCAGTAAATTTCGCTCAACCTCGTTTTGTTTTCTGTAAAGAAAAAAAAGCATGCGGGTGTAAAACGACATGAGGGTTAGGAAAACAATGAAAATATTTCAATCTGTTTCCTTTAATCGCTGTAAAACAACTGTTATGCATTTAAACATTATGGTATATTATAATAAATAATCAACGGACAAAAACGCGACGGCTGTTGCGACATAAGGCTAATAAATTGTAGGTTTCGGTTCTGTATCGTGTATGTCAGTCTTTACAGTGGATGAACAAGGGCGGCGCTATGACTCCCTCAGCCACATCCATTGTGCATCCGTATCTCCAAGCAAATAGATTAAAAAACAACAGCAGAGCTGTATTTTAATTTAGAAACGCTCTTTTATAGTCCAACAATCTTATATTGTTTTATCACCTCGTATTTAATTGTCGTCAGGTGAAATAAAGCGCAATATTTGACCCAGCAGTTCCGCATCAGCTGTCTGGTTTGACATCCGAGCACAAAGGATGAAAGTCAGTCAGTCAGTCTGTCAGTCAGCGTGGGTCAAATAGGACACAGCTGATTTCTACAATATTTTTATCGTTTCTGAATTAATGTAAGCAACATCACTCTAATCACCTGTTTGATTTAATTAGATACAGTCATTTTTGTGCCACTTTGACTGTTTGACATTGGCATCTTCAGTAAAGGGTTCCTATGATGATGGAAAACCTGTAAATATCATGGGAATGGGAATTTTTAAATGGTGTCTTTCAGACCTGGAGAAGTGATGGTGATTAATACAGTTCTAAAACATAATGGAGGTCGGTGCATAAAAAATATTTTGACTAAAAACGGAGAGGTTGAGAATAAAATCTCTTACGATTATTCATAACAATCCTCATCTACTAATCATGATGTTTACATAACTGTTCAGGTTTCACATTGACGTATATGCAATATATCACCATTTAAAATTGTATTAGCGAACTTTTTCATTAATATTATTACATATGCAGCCCTGAACCACAAAACCAGTCATAAGTAGCACGGATATATTTGTAGCAATAGCCAACAATACATTGTGTGGGTCAAAATGATAAATTTTTATTTTATGCCTAAAAACGTTAGGATATTAAGATTTCCTACTGTAAATATATCAAAACTTAATACTTGATTAGTAATATGCATTGCTAAGAACTTAATTTGGACAACTTTAAAGGTGGTTTTCTCAATATTTAATTTTTTTACCACTTCAGATTGCAGATTTTCAAATAGTTGTATCTCAGCCGAATATTGTCTTATCCGTTGTCTTTCAAATGCTTTCAAATCACAGATTTTGGTCTGGACACCTTTTGTACATCATAAAGTTCCAATTCCAAACGTGTTATAATTGTTTATTGACCCAACATCTGATTTTCTGTACCATCAGGTCACAGAGCTGAATGAGCCATTGTCCAACGAAGACCGTAACCTCCTTTCGGTGGCCTATAAGAACGTAGTTGGGGCCCGGCGGTCATCTTGGCGTGTCGTATCCAGCATAGAGCAGAAGACGGCGGCGGATGGCAACGAGAAGAAGCTGGAACTGGTGCGTGTCTACCGAGAGACCATCGAGAAGGAGCTGGAGTCGGTTTGCCAAGACGTCCTCACCCTGCTGGACCAGTACCTCATCAAGAACTGTGACGAAACCCAGGTGGAGAGCAAGGTCTTCTACCTGAAGATGAAGGGCGACTACTACCGGTACCTGGCCGAAGTGGCCACCGGCGAAAAGAGGGCCTCTGCCGTCGAATCGTCCGAAGGCGCCTACAAAGAAGCTTTCGATATTAGCAAGGGCATGCCGGCCACCCATCCCATCCGCCTGGGCCTGGCGCTCAACTTTTCCGTCTTCTACTACGAGATCCAAAACGCGCCCGAGCAGGCCTGCCAGCTTGCCAAGGAAGCCTTCGATGACGCCATCGGCCACCTGGACAATCTGAACGAGGACTCCTATAAGGACTCCACGCTCATCATGCAGCTCCTGCGGGACAACCTCACCCTGTGGACCAGCGACCAGCAGGACAGCGAAGGAGGAGACGCCAATAACTGAGGGATCGGCCACTTCTAGCTGTAGTAGCACCCGTTTGTCCCTTCTACACTGTCTTCTTTGAAGCTCTATCTTATTTCTCTCTGTCTGCTCCTTCATTCTCTCTCTTTCTTCTCCATTCCATCTTTCCTGTCTCTTTGTGACACCTCAATGCTCTTTTTTGGTTCCTCAGGGCAGCACTTCCCTCTCTTTAGATCTCTCTCACCTCTTTTACCCCTTTTGCACCAACAGGAAGCCGGTACCTGGAACCGTTCCATTGCGGAAAAGGCGGTTCTGAGATGGCAAACCTGGATAATTGTCCAAGTTGTCACTTGTCCAAGTTCTCAAAACAACTGCACCCCTTTCATTATAATATAAAGCATTCAGTTGATGCATAGTGTCATTTTATTCTTTATGCATCACTTGTGATGTATTTTGAATGCTAATACGAATTGCAGTTCTTACTGCAACTGGTAAAATTCACAAGCAAAAACAAACAGAAATGAAATTATTTACAAATATCATACATGCAAATTGATTATTAGCATACAGAAAATTTGACAGCAAAAATAAAATTGTTCAAATGGCTTTTAAAAATTCTAAAAACTAAAAGCATTTTAAAAAATATTCATAAATTGAATTCTGACACTAACTGAAATTAATTTGAATATTTAAATGTATTCTCAACATTCACAGCATATTAAATATAATTATTTCTCTTGATAGCACTGATTCAGATTATTTTTAGTGCTAATATGTTCAAAATTTGCAGTCAAATAATCATAAACAAGTTGTTGAGTCCTCAAGCCAGTTCTGAGACCATTTTGGTGAAAAAGGGGTATTTATCCACCCTCATTTTCCCAACCTATTCCTCTCTTCCTGTCCTTGACCTGTTTTTCTGTATACGATTCTCTTCTTTCTCCCCGCAACGAGTCGCTGATAGCCTGCTGGTCTCCACGTGACATTTATTTAGTGTGTACTTGTAAGGACTCGATCTTTGTAGAAACTCTGTAACACTTATTACAGGATGAGATCTTGAGTACGTGGCACAGTATAGTGCTGATGTTACACCTTATTACGTTGTTCTTCTTCACTTGTCTTTAAACTGTACCTCCATCACTGCTTAGATGTGTTTGTCTGTCGTTCCCCGAGCTCACCTTGTACACCTTGCTAGCCCTGTGAATTGTGTATATCTGCTGATCTCGCAACAGCACGTTGTTGTCCAAAATGTGGGCGGTACTCTGTTACGAGACGCAGTGATCAAAAGTCTTTTGATTAGGATTACATATGCAAGGTTATGTAAGAATGACATTAAAGACATTGCTTACCATGGGAACTCTCAAAATGCAGTCTATTTCTGGAACTTTATTGTGGTTACACACATTATTGTTTTATACAATTTCACACACAAACACACGCGACTCATAAATAATTGATTACTTGATTGTATGTAGCCAAAATTAATCTGCTTTCACAACACAATCGCATGACAGTTCATAACCATTTTACGTTTGGGCGAAGTGGTGACAAATCTGTATGATCTTACAGTATTTTCAGACAACCTGTTCATTCCCCAATGAGGGTTTTAGTTTAAGGTTACAGGTTCATGCTTACATCATTCCTATGAAGCACATTGTACCAATTAAAATAAGTGTTCATTAGATAAAGTTGGGATATGACGCTGATTTAAAGTTTATTTAAATATTTTTTGGGGGGAATGCAACTAAATACAGTGTGTTGCGAAAGTATTCATACCCCTTCATTTTTTTTTTTCACGTTTTGTTATGTTGCAGCATATTTTAAATTAAGACTGCTTTAAATTACATTTTCCCCACATAATTTACACTCCATACACCATAATGACAAAAAAACAGATTTGTGATAACTTTGTAAATTTATTAAAACATTGAAATAAGTACATTGCATAAGTATTCATACCCTTAAATCAGTACGTAGTTGAAGTACCTTTACACCCTCGAGTCTTTAGGATATGATGCGACAAGCTTTGCACATCTGCATTTGGCAATTATCTGCCATTCTTCACCTCACCTCTTCAACTCTTAAGCTCTGTCAGCTTGGATGGGGGCTGGCTGACATTTTCAGGTTTCTCCAGAAATATTTGATTGTGCCACTCAAGGACATTCACAGAGTTGTCTATAAGCCACTCTTGCTGTGTGCTTAGGGTCATTGTCCTGTTGGAACGTAACCATTCTGCTCAGTCTGAGATTCTGAATGCTCTGGACTGGGTTTTCATTAAGGCTATCTCAATATTTTGGTGCATTGAGATTCCTTCTACTCTGACTAGTCCCTCAGTTCTTGCCACTGAAAAACAGCTTCACAGCTTGAGGCTGCTACCTCCATACTATACTTTTGGGATGGTACTCTGCAGGTGATGAGCAGTACTTGGTTTCCTTCAAACATGATGCTGGGAATTGAGGTTCATCAGACCAGAGAATCTTGTGTCTCACAGTTTGAAGGTCCTTTAGGTCTGTTTTGCAAATTCCAAGTGAGTTTTCATGTGTTGTCACTGAGGAGAGGATTGAGTTTGGTCTCATCGCCATAAAGACCAGATTGGTGGAGAGTTGCAGTGATGTTTGTCCTTCTGTAAGTTTCTTCATATATGATGCATATATGATCATGGAGCTCAACTAGAGTGACCATCAGCTTCTTGGTCACCAGTCTAACCAAGGCCCTTCTCCATCAGTTGCTCAGTTTGGCCAGGAGGCCAGCTCTAGGAAGAGTCCTAGTTGTTTCATTATGAATAATTGAGACTACATGCTTCTGTTAACCTTCAATGCAGCAGAATTTTTCTGAACTCTTCCCAAGGTCTGTGCCTTGACACAAGTTTCTGAGCTCTGCAGGTAGTTATGGTATTTTGACCTCAGGACTTGGTTTTTGCTCTGAAATGCGTTTTCAGCTATTAAACCTTTTATTTGGGAGGTGTGTGCCTTTCCAAATCATACTCATTCAAATGAATTTGCCACAGTTTAACTCCACTCAAAGTGTAGTAACATCTATAAGCGATACGAATGCTCCTGAGCTCAATTTCAAGTGGCCCAGAAAAGGGTATGATAAGCATACTTATGCAACGGAATCATTTTAGTTTTTTATTACTACTAAATTTGCTTGTAAAGTTGTTACAAACCTGTTTTGTGCTTTGTCATTATGGTGTGTGGAGTGGCAAAAAAGTAATTTAAAGCAGTTTAACATAAGGCTGCAACATAACAAAACATGAAAAAAATGAAGGGGTATGAATACTTTAGCAAGGCACTGTATGTCAGGGTGGTACAACTGTCTTTAATCAAATCATTTTAAATCAACTTTAAATCATTAGAAATTTATAAAAAAAAAAAAAAAAAATGATGAGATGATCCAATGTAGTTTGACACCATTTTTATTACTATTTCTTGGAATAAAAATTATATTTTAACTAAACTTCTACATTTAATGTTTAAAGACCTTTTGTCATGTGGTCCAACCAACAAACAAACTAAACAAAAACAGAAAACTACATTATAGAAAAGAGACCTATAGACCCTCATGACTACGCCATGACTGTCAGGGTCATAAATCTTTTAAAAATATCAGATAATTGGACCTTGCAAGGTTAGTTCAGGATGTGAAATGTCATGTGGTGTGACTCCTTAAAACATAATGAATGAATAATTCATTATATTTGATATTTACCTTGAAAAATACATTTTATTTATTTATTTTTAATCATGATTAAGATGTGTCCACTCGCATGTATTTGAGATGTAATGAAAGTTTGTTACTTTTAGTTTTTCAGAATCAAATGAAACAAACATATTCGTTAGCCTATGCTATCTGTGTAGGAAAGTTGTTTCAAGGCAGAGCTTTTAAATATTTTAAAAAATGTGCGTTAAGAACTTAAAGTCACTTCTGATTATGTTAGCTTTCATTAAAATGCATATTAATTTTGACTCAGTTTCTGAAAAACCCATTAGTCACCATTTCTTAGGTCAATGTAATCATGCTCTTTTTGATTATGTAAATGTTCTGGCACAGATGCCTTTAACCACAAATAGATCATAATCAGTGATATGCAGGAGTTACATTGTATAAACGATTTATAATAGTATTGTTAAGTAAATAAGATGAAGGCCATTCAGAAGGTTGGGTGTTTATGACTATAAGACCTTACATCTTAAAGATAAATGTTCATGGCTGTGATGAGATATGACTCTTGGATATTTCAGAGGGATTGTTGAGAAGCTAAAAATGTCTTTCTCAACCAGACCTTGTACCATATGATCTGTTTTTTAACTCAAATCTGTGCACCTTTAAAAGTAATCTATTAATGTCTGGACTAAAAGAGAGTAGATAGACAATTTCCCTGTTAAAACAATAGGTATCATGGTACAACCAACAAGACGTGCATACTATCTCAGCCAGAAAAAGTTCAAGTTATCACTGGTTAATAATTGATCCTAAAGACATGCAGTGTTGTATCATGTTTACACTGCAGCTAAAAGTGCAAAATATCCATTGATTCCGATTTATGTAGTGTATGTATAGCAGGGATCGCTAGACCCAGTCCTGGAGGGCCGGTGTCCCTGCAGAGTTTATCTCCAACCCTAATCAAACACACCTGAATCAGCTAATCAAGGTATATTTGAAAGTGTGTGTTGAGGAAAGTTGGAGGTAAACTCTGCAGGATACCGACCCTCCAGGAACAAGTTTGGTGAACCCTGATGTAGAGGATAAAGGCAAAGGATTTACAAAAGTTACACTTTGTCAAGGGACCAAAATCCAAGATCCAAGATGTTCAAGTCTTTCTTTCGTCAGTCGTAAAGAAATTATTTTTTTGAGGAAAACATTTCAGCATTTTTCTCCATATAATGGACTGATATGGTGCCCTGATTTTGAACTTCCAAAATGCAGTTTAAATGCTGTTTCAAACGATCCCAAATGCAGTTGTAAATGATCCCAGCCGAGAAAGAAGGATCTTATCTAGCATAACGATTGGCTATTTTAATAAAAATAATATAGTTTATATCGTTTTTAATGCCAAACGCTCGTCTTGTCTTACAGTGCGTGGACTGTTTTTGTTCCGGTTCATGACAGTTAGGGTATGTCGAAAAACTCCCATCTCATGTTCTCCCTCAACTTCAAAATCATCCTATATTGCTGTTTTACCTTTTTTAAGGGTTTTTGATCTTCTTTGCATGTTCACTTTGCAAAGACTGGGTCGGTACTTCTGCAGCGATGCTGTCACGAACCCACTCCTGAACGTCAGTCTGTCTGCCACCAGAGGTCGCTGTGACATTTACATTTCACTAACTGTTACACCACACCCCGGACTACATTCCGCATCAGCCATTGTGGCCATCGCCTGTAACCAATCAGAGACACTATTTAAACCCCGGTCTTCCTGTCAGTCACGGCCGAGTATTGGATTGCATTTATCACTGTATTGTGTGTTAGCAACTTTACGGAGCCAGTTAGTTCAATTGTGTTTTCTAGTTTAGTCCTGTCTTGTTCTTAGTCATCCGAGTCTTGTACCTTTGCATCGTTATATCGTCTTGTCTGTCTCGCTGCCTGCCTATCGGAACTCTCTGGATTATTCTATTCGTCTCTCCCTTCGGATAACGTTCGCCGTGGATCGACCCTTGCCTGTGTTACGGATTACTCTTTGTCTTGCTGTCTATATACCTGTCTGCCATTGTCTGACCCTACCTGCCTTGACCATGTCTTTGTCTCATCCTGTTAATAAAAGTTTGCATTTGGATCCACCTGCTTCACGCTTCATCGCTCACTCCGTGACAGATGCAGGGTAATTTTGATATGATTTTTGAAGTTGAGGGAGAAAATGCGATTGGTGTTTTTCAACATACAATTCTGTCTTGAGACAGAATACACAGAGTTCAGGGAGAGTAAGACAAAACGAGCATTTGAGATTAAAAAGTATTTAAATAGTTTTTTTTAAATGAAAATAACCACATCCTGTAAATTATATGCGAATCTTTGTTTTGGAAGTGGACTTCTCTTTTAAGAGGCCAGGATTTAGTTGATGATCCTGCTAGCTCCTGCTAGCACTACGAGCATATGCTGTAAATCACTCCATTCAATTCCACATGAATCTGCAGGATTTGTAATTTTATGTAAGGGCGAAAGATTTCCCAATGCACATTTTGCATCGGTTTCAAATTTTTCATGCAAATTTGGCTTGGTTACCTGTGTAACCTGTGCCTTATTCATTGATAACAGACAATGGACCTTTTATTGCTGATATGACCACGTTTTACTGTTGTCATGATGGGTAATGAGTCACATGACATGTACAGCTCATGTGACTGGCTCATATAAACCTGTTTCCACTGTCATGAACGATTTTTCCCGCTAGCCCAATCAAAAATGTAGAATATTATTTCATTCTAGCTAATCAAAAGAGTCTTCCTTAAAGGGATAGTTCATTTAAAAATAAAAATAACCCCATTATTTACTCACCCTCAGCTGAATCAACTCGGGAAACGATGTCTGATTCCTCCAGAGTGGGGCCACCAGGAGGCATAAGCCTCTGACTTCCCTGACCCATCTGATGACCTGAAGAAGCAGGGCAATCAGGGGGAATACTTACAGTCGGGCGCTAGGCCATTCATAGGCCAGGGCATCTCGCTGTCTCAAAATAAAATTGGGCATTGAGAGTTGTCTTCTGAGGCAAAGAGGTCCACCTCTGCCTTCCAGAAGACAGACCAAATCATTTGAACCGTTTGAGGATGTAATCTTCATTCTCCTGGAGATACATTGTCCCTGGACAGCATGTCTGCCTCTTGGTTCAGTCTGCCCGGCACATGAACTGCTCTCAAGGAGAGGAGTTTGCCTTGTGTGCATAACAGGAATTGACGATCCAGCCTGTGAAGGGAGCGTGAACTGAGACTGCCTTGGTGATTGATGTAGGTTACCACCGTCATGTTGTCAGAGCGGACCAGGACAGGGTGCCCCTTTAAGGCTGGCAGGAAGGTTTTTAGGGCCAGAAAAACCAGCATCATCTTGAGGCAGTTGAAATGCAATTGTTGCTCCAAGTTTGACCAGGAGCCGAATGCCGGTCTGAACCTCTTACAGAGCACCCCAAACTAGGTTGGAGGAGTTTGTTGTAACTATCTTCTCAGTCCCGAGAGGACGCCTCAATGAAAAAGGCAAGAAGCTTTCAAAGGGGCCGTAGCTCTGATACAGCGATGGGTTTTCCTGATATAATTTTTAACCCAAAGTGCTCTAGGTGGCTGAGCAGCAGTGACCTGTGAATGAGTTTCCATTCTAATCTGGCTAAAACAGCCAATTGTTCGGGTAATTCAAAATGTGGAGAAGTCTCAGAAGTCTATGCCCATCTGTCTGACAGATACTTAGTCTATGAACTTTGTGTGGGGCCAGAGAAAGTCAGAATGGCAGGATTGTGTATTGATAGGCCACTCCCTTAAATGTGAATCTCAAGAACGGTCTGTGATGGGGGGTTATCTGGATGTGAAAGTAAGCTTCCTTCAGTCCTACTAACAGAAACCAGTTCTCAGGACATATCTGCGTGAGGCAAAGGCGCCATTTCCATGGTTTCTGGTTGAGGATTGTTGTCACGGCCCTTTAGGTACCACTGATCGAAGAGGCCGTGGTTGGGCTCTTCCAGAGCCGACCAAGCCAGGCCGAGATCCTCCACAGCCTTCGTCAGCATGCAGATCATCTCGCTGTCCACACTGGTTTCAGGCTCTTCACCGGAACACACCCACTCTTTAGTATCTGATGCCAATAAGAACATGGAGTTATCAACGGCAATCTACTCAGAAGCGCAGAAGGAAATGAGCCACTCACAGCTGACAAGTCATTGATCCTCACGTGTGAAGCACACTGGTGAAACGAGGCGATGAGGGGAGAGTGCACGCGGGAGCTTAGCCAGCATGACAGAGGAAAGAAAGGAAATGGGTGAGCAGAGCAGGGAGGACCACCTTCATTAATGAAGGTGATCCACAAGCAGAGAAGAGTGAACTCTTGCTTTCGCAGTGAAAGCATTACAACTTAATGAGAACTGCTCATACAGGTGATGCACTCACTATGCCCATCTGCATTGAGTCGCATTGTAACATTTGCAACAATGTCACAGGAAATTTGCTCAAAAATCTGCTCTTTGTAAACGCAGGGGAAGGCATTTCGCTACTTCCTCTGCCGGGGGGGTCTTCTATGGTGGCAACCAGCAAGCTGAGCTTCTTTCTTCTTCTTCTTCTTTGGCTTCTTGATAGAAGAGTCAGTAAAGAGATGATCTCGTCGCTGAAAGGAAAACATTCTGATGAAATGGTGTTCTGACCCGACTTATATAGCGGTAGGCTACTGTTCATTTGGCTGATTAGAACTACTGGTTTGTATAACTACAAAAATCAGGCTTCTATAACAGTAAACATGTGTTTCCCCATTAACATCAAGTGACGCAACAGGAGAGACTGATGAAACCCCATCTATACTGTAGGAAGCTTAAATGCTAAATTTTTAATGGTTGTCTTTGATGTTTCATCAGCCATTTTTACTTTCTTTTGTCTTCAAGCTGCAATGCCATGTAGCACCTCAGGGTGTCCTTATAACCAATGTTACAGTAGATACACTAATGTCTAGACCATAAATTTCAGTAGTGGATTTTTACTTGACATTGTTGACTCAGTGACACCCATTAATTAAGATGCAGGTAATGTGGCTGTTGTGCTCTTAGGCTTTAAGGAACCCAGTCTCACACTTACTGCAATAAAAGTTGATCCATAATGATTCTCAATCTCAAATTATTGACAGCTTTTTTTTTTTTTTTTCACAAACACACTTATATAATGAACTCTAAGAAGGTCACACCCATTTCTAGACGCACACATATAAGTAAACGCTTGCACATGCACATATGATCACACACCTGCAGGTGAGCATCTGATCAAGGTATCTTCACTGTTGTTTCAGAAAGGGATGCAGTGTGCTGGTCCACCAGCCCCCTTCAAAAACAATTAAAATGGCTGAAGATTATTTTGGATTCTCTTGGGTTCGTAATGATAACAGGAAAAACGTCACCATATATATTAACAATCCAGCGGACATCTCAGTGATTGTTATATATTTTCTGGTGGTTCTGGCTGTAGGAATATGGGTAAGTGATCAGTAGTTTCTATCCACCTGTAAAGGTCTTAACCTTGTGTCAACATATAAATGTGCAATGGCTGTATGAGATAAGTCTGAAGACAGAATGAGGATTATGACTGATTTTGCAGAAAGTTGTTTTATTTAAAAAATGCTAAAATCCTGTAGAAAAACATAAAATGTAATGCATTTTTTTGCAAGTTTTGTGTGTGTGTGTAAAAAATTGTTCCAATGATGTTTCACTAATTGAAAATAACTATTAATAATACTTCCATCTGTTTAAAACTAAAAATATTTTTTTTTTAGAAATTGGTTATACATTTTTAGAAATTATTTTACTAAATTATTTACAAATTAGTTTAATTGCTGGAATTGACATTTCTGGGATTTCTTGATAACACCATATTTTTCTAGCTGTATTTGCACATCTGAAATCCATATAATTTTAAAGCCTCTTGAGAAAATGTAAACATATTTCATCAAACAACAGACAAAAACATTGAACACTAATCCATCAACCTTTAGGTCCACAAATGTGATGAGTTATTATGAAGTGTGTCTGATCTTACAGGGATGACATGTTATAAAGTCACATATGATTTTGTCTAATATTTAAGTATCTGGAACTGTATATGTGCTGAACTGAATGGCTCGATCTTTTTAAAGGCAATGGTACGGACCAATCGAGCCACAGTAGGGGGCTTTTTCCTGGCTGGCAGAAGTATGGTGTGGTGGCCGGTAAGTAAATGAGACCAAGATGAAGGATGACTGTGCTTTAAAGCTTAAATGCAATTTGTTTTGCACTCAAAATGTGGCTGGCATTGACAAAATGATATTGCTTGATCATTTTCTACATCATTAGTGATGTATTGTGATGCTAAATGTGGCGAATTTCTATAGTATGGGAACTAATTATGTATCAATAGCATGACCAGTGATTTCACATTATCACAGATATGGCATGATAAGGACCCTAACTGCCCCTCCATTTCAGAACCTTGATATCACAATATCATGTGAATGAAATCTTTTATGGGGCCATAATGCACTGATGGCAGATGCGATTCACATTTCATTACAGCTGAAAGTACTGATATGCTTTGCTCATGTCGTTTTTATGGCGATGTCAGGGCGATGCCCTGGTCAATACTAAAGTTATCACATTTTATCAATTTTTTTAACGTTTTTTTATTTTTTATTACGAAGTTCATTGTTCCAATCATTACTGCGCGGTTTTTGTAGCTTATCATTATGATGATTGTATCAGATATAGTCAAGCAGACAGATTTAATATAGTCTGAAGCAATGCAGTTCCACACAATCCAATGCTAAAGTCTTAAATTTTTTGGAACCTTTCTGACATTCAAAAATGTAGCAGATCACGTATGTTTTTGTTCAGTTTTAATCCATCATATGAAAATATACAGATAGTATTTTAGTAAATATAACATGAAGCGCATATTAATATTTGCTTTAATATGATTTTTGTTTCTTAGATTGGAGCCTCTCTCTTTGCAAGTAACATCGGAAGTGTTCATTTTGTGGGAATAGCAGGAACTGGAGCAGCTGCTGGTATTGCTATCGGAGGATTTGAGTGGAATGTATGTCAAAAAAACAATTACATTTTTATAATTATTTAAAATCTAATAATTGTGGTATGTGACAAGATTTTATGTTTTAGCCTACTATATATGCTTATCGACCATTAAAAAAGACAAATAATATTCTGTAAGTAGGCACTTTGGATTTTAAAGCATTGTAGCTAAAAAAGTTGATCAATTAATAAAGTTCTGCAAACGTTGATCAATTAATAAAGTTCTGCAAACGTTCTGCGCTTGAGCTTGAATGAAATCTTTTATGGGGAAGAAACTCAGGCCTGTTACTGAGTTTCTCCATGGGGAGAAACTCAGTAACAGGCCAAACATGAGGGCATGTATGCCTACGAACTAGCACAGGACAGACAAAAACTCAGGAGCTTAAATAGGGAAGCAAGGGGGGGACAGGTGGAACAACTAAAGTAAAAATCAGATCACAAGATGGCCGGGGGGAGCACATGGCACATAGAAACAAAAACAAATCCATGTGCTCTGACAAAACATAACGAGAACATGCGGCAGATGAGAACTGAGCCACGTGCTACACCAAACACAACAACACGATTAACGAAGACACGAGACAAAAGCGTACACTGAGGAAATAAACACATGCATGCTCACATAGATACAAAAGCACATGGCCTATGGCGAACTGAAGCGCATGCTTACACAAAGACAAGAAAACGTGTGTCAAGGCTCTGTCATGTAACCAAGAATAAACCAGACCAAAGTGACAGCCCTTACAAAAATTAACTACGGTTTTACGCATTCACGCAGAACCTGATTTTACCAAGTATGACATGTTCTGGGATCAACATCTTTGTTGACCCTGGAACAACATTGTGATTAACCAATCAGATTTGAAAAAAAATAGGTTTATATTTTTTGTAAAGTTTAGGCTTACAATCAGTGTTTGGTGCTTGTACATTAGTGTCATTCATCTATCATTTCCTCTGATTTTAGGGATTACTCATGGGTAAGGTTAGGTTTAGGTGTAGGGATGTGGTCAAGATTAAATTTTTGGATTAAAATATGTTGACCCAGGAACACATCTAACTCAGCAAAATCAGGAAGTGCACGGTTTACTACAAATAAGACCAAAAAAACATGGTTACTATACTTAAACCATGGTAACTACAAATGAACTATGGTTTTGGTATTCTAACCATATTTTAACCATGGTATTTGTAGTAAAAATGTGGTTTTAAGTCTGTGTTAATAGCCTAGCAGTTAGCGCACTGACATATAGTGCAACGGCACTTCTGTGACCCAAGTTTGAGTCCTGACTCGTGGTCCTTTGTCAATCCCGTTCCCAGCTCTTCACCTCATATGCTTTCCTGTCAATCTCTACTGTCTGTTAAAAAAAAGCAGGAAGAAGGCCAAAAAAAAAAAAAAAAAAAAAAAACTGTGGTTTTACAAATGGTAATTAATATGCCAAAAAACAAGGTTACTACACTTTACTATAACAAAACCATGTTAACCACAAGTTCTGTGACATCAGTGTTATTTAGTAATAACAATAATATCTTATGTTTTATTTTTCATAATTTTAGTGATTTTAATTTATTTTTAAATGTTTTTAATTAGCTTTTTTTTTTCATTTGGCACTTTATTAAGCACTTCAACAACTTATTTTTGGTTAGTTGCCAAAGGCAACATTTCTAATTTCCTATTTCTTAAGTTTACATTTTTCATCTTAAATTTGATTTTATTCCAGTTTCATTTCAAGTAACTTTTCGTCGTTTTAGATTTAGCTAACAGTAACAGTAACCACACTGATGAGAATATGTCTAGAAAACATCATGATTGAAAACAACTGATTGTCTCTTTCATTTGTTTCCTCAGGCTCTTGTTCTTGTGATCATTCTGGGATGGCTGTTCGTGCCCATCTACATAAAGGCTGGGGTATGATTACATTTCTTCCTCTCCAATCAGCTTGGCAGAACAAACTTTTCAAATATTGCCAACTTGCACAACATACACTGTAAAAAATAAAAAACACAGTTTGCTGAGTCAGCTTTAAATAATTTGTTACCCTGCTGCCTTAAAATTTTAACTTCAGTCAACTAAAATAAGTTTAGTCAACTTGAAATGTTAAGTTGCACCAAGTAACAACTTAGATATTTGTGTCTGCTAAACTTAACAGATGGGTAAGTAACCCAGCTGCCTGAAACTTTTAAGTTGATTCAACTCAAATATCTAAGTTGTCACTTAGTATAATTTAACATTTCAAGTTGAATAAACTTTTTTTGAGTTGACTGAACTTAAAATTTTAAGGCAGCCAGGTTACAAATTATTTTAAGTTGACTCAACAAATTGTTTTTTACAGTGTAATTGTGTCGGCCGCTTTATCTCTGCGCTGTCATCTTTATGATCCTTTATTGTCTTTATCTGCAGGTTGTGACCATGCCAGAGTACCTGAAGAAACGTTTTGGTGGGCAGCGTATCCGTATTTACCTCTCTGTGCTCTCCGTGTTTCTTTACATTTTCACCAAAATCTCTGTGAGTTCAAAATCTCCAAATAGTAATATCATAATAATTTGAGAGGTTGTTGACATGCAGTACTGTTGGGACGCTTAACTGAAAAAATATTAACCAGCATTTTGATAATCTATGATCATCTATGCTATTCATCTATCAAATGCAGCTTTTTAAAAATTTATTCTGAATTAAAATTAATTTTTAATATTTTTTAAACATGAGTATAATGTCAAGCCAATACAACTGCCCTGATATCGCTGTGAAGAAAAAAAAAATGAAAACCTTATTAAGTAAAGACTAAAGTGGGTTTAGATTTCAAATATCAGGACTTTGTTTTGAAATGGATAGTTCAAACACCATGTCTCCTTTTTTTTGCTCTCTCAGGCGGACATGTATGCAGGAGCCATTTTTATCAACCAGGCTCTGGGACTAAACATTTACCTGGCTGTGGTTATTCTGCTGCTCATTACGGCTCTTTACACAGTAACAGGTCTGTTGACTGAAATACTGCATACTTTAAACTGACACATTGCATTGTGTAGTTACATATTCTACATCAGTGGTCCACTTTCCCTTTATACATAAATACATAATGCACTGCCACTTTCACTTGTCATGCCCATACTCTGTTGTGTAATAGATTTATCTCAGGAACGAACCAGCCCAATAATAAACTGTTAGAAATCTAAAATCATCCTACCAGCTGTAAATGTTTACATGAACTGTGGCTGAGAGTGTTTTTGTATGCTTCTGTAACTGATCAACTGCAGTTGTTACTCACTAAAAAATGTTGGGTTAAAAATAACCCAACTAGTAACCCAACTATGGGTTGGTATAGCACCTTCCCATCTATGGGTTATTTTAACCCAATGAATTGGGTTAAAATCCAGTTGGGTTAAAAGTAACCCAACAGTTGAGTTAATTATCTAGATTCATTTATATCAGTTTTTATTTATTTATTTATTTTTTATAAAAATACACTATAACACTACTTTGTTTTCAAATAAATATTTTATTTAAATATGCAAATATTTTTTTTTTTACAAATATATTTTTAAATGTAAAACAGTCATACTGCAAATGTGTACAAAATAAGTGTACAAGAATGTGAAAATATAATACATTCAAAACACAAATATGCACACACAACTGACATATTTTCAAGATGTACACTGAATTCAAAACCAACAAATGTGATTCTGGTCCACAAAACCTGTCATAAGGGTCAAGTTTTTTGTATTTAAATATAAACATCATCTGAAAGCTCAATAAATAAGCTTTCTATTAATATGTGGTTTGATAGGATAGAACAACTATTTGAAAATCTGGAATTTGAGGGTACAAAAAAATCTAAATATTGAGAAAATTGCCTTTAAAGTTGTCCAGATGAAGTTATTAGCAATACATATTACTAATAAGAAATTCAGTTTCAATATACTTATGGTAGGAGATTTACAAAATATCTCCATGGAACATGATCTTTACTTAATATTCTAATGATTTTTGGCATGAAAGAAAATTTGATAATCTTGACCCATACAATGCAATTTTGGCTATTTCTACAAATGTACCCATGATACTTATGACCGGTTTTGTTGTCCAGGGTCATAAATGTGTATCAATTCATATTTATTTATATCAACACATACACAAATGTGCACAAATAAAACAAACATTACTACATTACTAACAAACAAAACCTACATTACTAATTAGAAGTTTTTGAACAGTAAGATTTTTAAAGTTTTTTAAAGAATTCTTTTCTACTCACTAAGCCTGTATTTATTTGATCCAAAATACAGTAAAAGCAGTAATATTGTGAAATATTTTTACTATTTTAAATAACTGCTTTCTATTTTAAAAGCTTTGAAAAGACTGGACATTTACATTTTAAATATATTCAAATAGAAAGCGGTTATTTTAAATGCTGTATTTTGGATGAAATAAATGCAGGCTTAGACAGAAGGGAATTCGTTAAAAACATTAAAAATCTTGCTGTCCACAAACTTTTGACTGGTAATGTATATGGATCACTAATATAAATAGTTTACTTACCTTGAAATATTTCAGTTAATTGGCATGTGGATGTTTAATGTATGAGATTCCACTGTTGTAGTTTTTCCTTCACTGAAGAACCCAATGTCTAAAAATAAGTATAAACACATTTAGTACACATTTAAAAAAAACATGCAAATCTGTCATAGCTTTATAAGAGAAATGGCTGTAATTAGAGGCGATTCTAATATATGCATAACAATATTCAATATAAATAAACCATAAAAACACATTTAGTGTTATTCCAATTAGTGCTCGCTTTCCAAACAACTGACGCTTGCCCTGTTTTGACCAGCAGGCGTCGCCGTTGTGTCACGAACGATTGGAAGCAGTGAATCATTTTGCGAATTAAGCTATTCGTTTAATTGATTCGAAACTTTGAAAAGCTTCGTTTCTCCCATCACGTCTTTCTTTTGGGAAATGTGATTATTTTTAGACTTTTCTAAACAGAGAATTAACTGAATTTGAGCGCATCTCTCTGAGCGGCCGCTGAGCCTAACCTTACATACTGGACCGAAGTTGAAAGGTTCGTGCGGCACGGTTTAAATCAACAATGTCTCATTTAACATTAGCCATTTCCCATATAAAGTTAAATGTGATAACCATTAATGCGACCAAACAAACTGTAGTCAGAAACTGTATGTCTAGAACCCTTCATCAGCTGTAAAATAATACTAAAACTGTAGTAAAGGTAGACGGTGATTTCAGTAACATAAGTAGTCCTATATACATTCCACCATAAATTATTAACTTTAGGTTACTGTAATACATCTCTAAACAGTTTTACAACTTTCTGCTAATATTTATTTAATTTATTACTGCTAGCGACCTAACTGGGACAGTTAAGTTAACGTGAAGTTATTCGTTTACAATGGAGCTCATTCTCCGCAGTAACGTTACAATACACTGACTAAAGGAAACTACAACTTCGTTAAAAAAACAAACATACAACAACAAAAGTTCAATTTTGAAGTGCATTTCACGTTCTTCGTATAAGTATAATATTATAAGAGTTATTAAAACCCTGTTACTCACCTCATACTGATGCAGCAGCAGCTTCTTCTGTCGTCAGTCACTGTCGACCGTTAAAATTTGAACTGTCGCCGCGGGAACCAATTAAACCCAACGCTGGGTTATTATTAAAAACAACCCAACGATGTTCAAAAAAATAACCCAACGGTTTAGAAAATAACCCAACACAGTGACCCAATATGTGTAACCCATCTATTGGGTTAAAGAAATAACCCATCTATTTTTACTGTGTAGGACTTTAGAGGCTCAGATAATATTAATACAACATTGCCTTACGGACAATTCCTGAATTAAAATTCATATAGAGATTCATATAGAGAGCATATGTGACCCTGGACCACAAAACCAGTCTTAAGTAGCATGGGTATATTTATAGCCAAATACATTTTATGGGTCAAAATGATCAAATTTTCTTTTATGTCAAAAAGCATTAGGATATTAAGATCATGTTACATGAAGATATTTTGTAAATTTCTTACTGTAAATGTGTCAAAACTAATATGCATTGCTAATATGCATAGTAATATGCATTGCTAAGAACTTCATTTGGACAACTTTCAATATATATATTTTTTATTTTATTTATTTATTTATTTATTTATTTATTTTTTGTAGTAGAGAAAACAAATTTAATTCTTGAAGAATTCAGTTCTTCTTATAAATATTTACAAAACATTTGTCAGCCGATCCAAAGTCATGTGGTGTGACCAACATGTTAAAATGTGCAAGAAAAAACAAAAAACAAAAAAACTGAAAATGATATCATAGAGGATAATCATATCCCCTGCTGACCCTCATTACTGTCCTGTGAAGGTTGAGGTTTGAAGCTGCAACTTAAAACATTTGAAAAATCGAATTTGAAAATTTCAAATATCTCACTACAGTAAATTATGAGTACTTTACATGTGATTTAGTATGTTAGTCAAATCAAAATAATGATTAAAATGTTTACACTCACATTTATTAAAGGAAAATGTTATTACTTTTTACTTGATGGTGACCCCAAATGACGTTTTAAAGATCATTAAATTTAAAAACTTTCTTGACAATGTTCTATTTTTTTTTTTTTTTTAATGAAAAAAAAAAAAAAAATGCCAAGAGTACATTTCTTAATTTCTTAATTTCTTAATTTCTTAATTTCTAATTTCATAACTTAATTTCCCCTTCCTTTTCATTTACTCATTTGAATTTTATTGACAACCTTCACGGTTTCTTTTACAGGTGGTCTAGCTGCAGTCATCTACACCGACACCCTGCAGACCTTCATCATGGTTGTGGGATCATTCATTCTTATGGGTTTTGGTATGTCTGTTCAATTTTTTTGTGATTCACTTTTTTTGTGCCTACTTGGTTTAACATCAACCATTTTCGTGCAGCGTTCAGTGAGGTGGGAGGCTATGAGAAACTCCAAGACAGATACATGACTGCGATCCCGTCAATGGTGGGTGTGAACATCAGTGAAGAGTGCTACACTCCTCGCTCAGATGCCTTCCACCTCTTCAGAGACCCCATCACTGGCGATCTGCCCTGGCCTGGAATGATCTTTGGTCTTACAATCCAGGCCATCTGGTACTGGTGTGCTGACCAGGTACTGATCCATTTATCTGATCTACTGACTAAAGGGTCATAGGGTGATTGAACCAAGGACTATAAGCTTAGTTCAACTTCAAGCCCTACTGTGTTGGTCCATACCCAAAAAAAAAAAAAAAAAAGAAGAAGGAAAGAAAAAACGCATAGCAGACTGGAAGAAAGTTTATTCATATCATATTAGCCAGGTTCTGAGAACATTCCCTGTTAGCTTGGTAGGTTGTGACTACTTTCCCATATTGCTTTATAATTATATTTTGCGCATAAAACACATGGCTAAATTAAGAGGTCTACATGTCCAACACCTGCTAAGAAACAGACATTCACATACATAGACATCGACAAATCTCCTATGTGTCCACTTTAGGACCACAAACTGCACTTTTATCTTGAACTTCTCAGGTTGAACATTGTGCTTCTTGTTTTAGTCAGAGTGAGTCTGGTCTTAAACAGACATGCTTTTAGTTAGACCCCAGATTAATACCCACTGAATAAGATAAGATACACAAGTTCAACAGCTCATTAGCAGAACTCATAGCCCATAAGCTTATCTGTTTCAGACTCCCATGTTTGGTTGCCCTAGTTTTTGCCTACTTATTTTGTTCTGTGGAGTTGAGAAAGGGTCTCAACCCACTCCGAGGCAGTTTAGAGTTGTGGCACAAGGGACACAACATCTTCATTACCTCCATCAGGGAATGAGGGTTACCATACGTAACTGAGACGTCCCCTTTCAGTCAGTCAAAAATTAGCATAACACTGTCCAAATGTATACGCAAAGAAAGAAGACGTAAATTTTGTTCTTGCAGTATGAAGCAGAGTATGATGAAGCAGCAAGGACCCTGGTTGAGTTTGCTCTCAATTCCAAGGGGCATGGGAAGCCCCTGGCCTCATAAGCCATGAGAATTGCATCTACAAAGCAGTGGAAGATTCTCTGTTTGGAGACAGCACTCATAAAGAAGACAAAGAGCTGTTTAGACAATCTGAAACTCAGTGTATGCTCACAATAGATGCGCAAGGCATGCACTGGGCACAAGAGACAGGTCTGTGTTTCCCCCGTCAGGAGTGATAGCTTACCGAGTCACCCCTTGGTCCCTAAAGGGAGTAGTGAGAAGTTTGGCCACATGTCCATGCCAGGGTTTCAGGACAATATGAGAGTCTGCCAGCCCAAAATCTAGGCACAGTTTATTGATGGAGAGGGCTTGCAGATCCTTGAGTGTAGATGCAGATAGGTGCCTGTCCAGGCTCTTTTGGAGGAAGGATAGCACTGACAGAATACAACATCTCTGTGGGTCCTCCGCTGGGGAGAACACCACCTTATGCAAATGCGCCATTTCAGGTTGTATAGCTACCTCATAGAAGGGGGCCCAAGCCTAAGTAATAGTATTCAACACTGCAGGTGAAAGGCCTCTGAATTCCTCCTTGTCCCATCCAGGGACCAGACATGGAAGTTCCAGAGGTCTGGGTGCGGGTGCCAAATTGTGGCCTGCCCCTGAGAAAGGAGGGCTCTCCTCAGGGGAATCTGCCAGGGAGGAGCTGATGCTGTAAACATGAGCTCAGAGAACCAGGTTTTGTTGGGATAACATAACACAGACATTAGGACCTGTTCTACAACCTCCCTGACTTTGCACAGTTTCTTTGTGAGGAGACTCACAGGAGTATGAAGTTCCCACTTATCCTGGAACATTATATGTTGCAAGAGTGTTTCTGCTGCATGACTGAAGTCACCCAGAATGTAAATGGCCTGGAGAGACTTGAGTCTCTACTAGCTCCAAGAAAAGAGGTGGCGGGCGAGTTGTGACATGCAACAGCAGCGGATACTGCCCTGGTGGTTTATATAAGCTACTGGTGCTATGCTGTCCATTTGGACTAACACATGCTTGCCTTGAATCAATGGTCAAAACCTCCTCAAAGCTCAAAGCACAGGAAACTCTAGGCAAATGATAAGCCAGTTAAGATGAAGACCTGTTCAAAGCTGCACTGCCATTGCACATAGTGACCCAGCCTGACTTGAAAGCATCTGTTGCTACAGTGATGCATCTGGACACTTGTTCTAAGGGCACATGTCCACATGTCCATGCCAGGGTTTCAGGACAATATGAGAGTCTGCCAGCCCAAAATCTAGGCACAGTTTATTGATGGAGAGGGCTTGCAGATCCTTGAGTGTAGATGCAGATAGGTGCCTGTCCAGGCTCTTTTGGAGGAAGGATAGCACTGACAGAATACAACATCTCTGTGGGTCCTCCGCTGGGGAGAACACCACCTTATGCAAATGCACCATTTCAGGTTGTATAGCTACCTCATAGAAGGGGGCCCAAGCCTAAGTAATAGTATTCACCACTGCAGGTGAAAGGCCTCTGAATTCCTCCTTGTCCCATCCAGGGACCAGACATGGAAGTTCCAGAGGTCTGTGTGCGGGTGCCAAATTGTGGCCTGCCCCTGAGAAAGGAGGGCCCTCCTCAGGGGAATCTGCCAGGGAGGAGCTGATGCTGTAAACATGAGCTCAGAGAACCAGGTTTTGTTGGGATAACATAACACAGACATTAGGACCTGTTCTACAACCTCCCTGACTTTGCACAGTTTCTTTGTGAGGAGACTCACAGGAGTATGAAGTTCCCACTTATCCTGGAACATTATATGTTGCAAGAGTGTTTCTGCTGCATGACTGAGGTCACCCAGAATGTAAATGGCCTGGAGAGACTTGAGTCTCTACTAGCTCCAAGAAAAGAGGTGGCGGGCGAGTTGTGACATGCAACAGCAGCGGATACTGCCCTGGTGGTTTATATAAGCTACTGGTGCTATGCTGTCCATTTGGACTAAAACATGCTTGCCTTGAATCAATGGTCAAAACCTCCTCAAAGCTCAAAGAACAGGAAACTCTAGGCAAATGATAAGCCAGTTAAGATGAAGACCTTTTCAAAGCTGCACTGCCATTGCACATAGTGACCCAGCCTGACTTGAAAGCATCTGTTGCTACAGTGATGCATCTGGACACTTGTTCTAAGGGCACTCCTGCCAGTAGAAACAAAAGGTCCTCAATGCCCATCTTGGGACTTGGGCATGAAGCCAGTGCTGAATCGGTCTCATAGGCATATACCAAGATATACAAACTGCAACCAGAAGGACATGGACAGAAAGGCATGATGTACAATACACAATCTGACTGTGACTGCTCTTTTAGAGAAATTGCTATTTTAAAGAGTAATGTGGACCACTGAGGAAGATGGCAAAATAGTTGTGTAGCTCTGTAAGCCCAACAAATATTTTCAATTATTTGAGCATATTCACCCCACATTTTTATTAGAACTAGCATCCCTGGTAAGGTTAATTGCTTGTGGAATAAAAAGGTGCCCTAGATAGCATGTCACTGAGACAGACTCTGCCACCACACAAGTCACCATCACCCCAGCTGAAAGAAAACGATGCAAAGATGGAAAACTTATTATCTAAAATTAGTAAAATTAACTCTACCTTACAAGGGGTAGTGAAGGATATGTCATCAATCGAAGAGGTCATTACTGACCTCAAAAAATCTCAGTTATTGCAATCCAAGAATACTGGATGAAGCAGAGGGCAGCATCTCCAACATGGAAGATGTCACCTCGAAGCTCGTCTTTGTTGGCGAGTGTTATGTGGAATCAAATTAATAATTTAGAAAACAGGAGCTGCCGCAAAAACATGAGGATGATCGGTCTGAGAGAGATTTGGGAATGTTCTTTAGTCCACTTATGAATATTGTAAATGAGCAGGACTGCTTTACAAACTGTTTAATCAGCCCTTGCCTTATTTTGTTCTATTGATGGTGACTAGTGGCTGAAAATGTAATTGACTGGAAAGGTGAATACTGAATACTGTGGTGATGTACAAAGTTTTGACTGTTGAACAATAAAACAACTCACTACACTTATCTTACTAAACTCTCCATCTTGTTTTAGGTGATTGTGCAGCGCTGTCTGTCTGCCAAGAACCTGTCTCATGTGAAAGCGGGCTGCATCCTGTGTGGTTACCTCAAACTCCTGCCCATGTTCCTCATGGTTTTCCCAGGCATGATCAGCAGAGTGCTGTACACAGGTGAGAAAGAATGGCACTATTATGGGTGAAAACTAGCTTGTATCAAACTTTCCAATTTCATTTACAAATATATTCTTCCATGTTTACTTGATCCCATACCAACTCATTCGGTTAAAGCCTTTTCTTTTTGCTCTCATAACCTGCATTATTCACACCTAGTTCCGGCATTGTTCCATCATCTTTTAAAATAGCTGCTATAACCCCAATTCTTAAGAAATTTCTAAAGTTTCGATGATGACACATCGAATGCTTGATGTATCTACAAAACCTGACTCCATTCTTGCACCTGCCTGTCTTACCGTCTTCACGAAAAAAAAGTTCTCTGCCAACTTTCTTAAAGTTAATTGCAGTAAAACTGAAGTACAGGCATTATCTCTTCTCTTTCTTGGTCTTGCAGTTTTCATTATCCATTATACTTAAATTCTGACAATCTGAATGTAATGTGCACCAGTTTTGTAACACTTGTGTATATGAGGTCAATGAATAGTCAAGGACTGTTAGTGAAAGTAATGTTTGTGTTTATCCTCTTGTTTGTGTCAGATGAGATTGCATGTGTGGATCCAGCAGAGTGTGACTACTACTGTGGAACGAGTGTGGGCTGTAGTAATATTGCTTATCCTAAACTAGTGGTGGATCTGATGCCAAACGGTAAAGAATATCCTGTCTCTTAGATCTCTAATAGGTTGCTTTGATAGATCTGTTTGGTGATATATCTCTAAACTGCTGTGTGTGTTTACAAAGGTCTCAGAGGCTTGATGTTGTCCGTCATGCTGGCCTCTCTGATGAGTTCACTCACTTCCATCTTTAACAGTGCCAGCACACTCTTCACTATAGACATCTACACCAAGATCCGCCCCAAAGCCAAGGAAAAGGAGCTCATGATTGCAGGGAGGTGTGTATGCACGTCTGTTTGTTTGTGTTGGATATTGATTTACCTTATGAATAGAAACTGAGGTGAATAGGCTCTGAGATGCCTGTGTTTATGCATGTAGGTTGTTCATGCTGCTTCTGATCGGCGTGAGTATTGCATGGATCCCCATCGTTCAGTCGGCTCAGAGCGGGCAGCTCTTCGAATACACTCAGTCCATCACCAGTTATCTGGCTCCGCCAATTTCTGCTGTCTTTATCCTTGCCATCTTCTGCAAGCGAGTCAATGAACCTGTGAGTAAAATCATATGTTATTGTAGTCATTTTGTTTCCATTTTTATATTTTAAACTTTTGTCAACAATTGAATTGGCTGTAGATTATGATGTTGGCTTGATATTTTGCTAAAACATGCTAGAAAAACTATAGATGCATAGATGCCTCATTATCATCTTTTGTGTGGGCAAAGTTACCAAAGTTTAAAAACCACAACACAGAAGTTGGCTTTGTCAAGTCAACATCAAAGTTTGTCATCAGACCGATGTCTGACTTTTTTTTTTTATGTTTCCTCACAGGGTGCTTTTTTTGGGTTGTGTATTGGTCTTTTGGTGGGTCTGGCGCGTATGATAACAGAGTTTGCCTATGGCACAGGCAGCTGCATGCATCCCAGTGACTGTCCTACAATCATCTGTGGCATACACTACCTCTATTTCGCCCTGATCGTCTTTGGCCTGACCTGTTCAGTGATACTGGTCATCTCCTACATGACCAAACCCATTGAAGACAAACATGTAAGCTCTTCTTACAACTAAACTATAAAGTTCTAAATAATTTGATTTATATTATTTTTACATATGTGACGTCATATGTTTCACAGCTGCACAGGCTTTGCTGGAGTTTGAGGAACAGCACTGAGGAAAGGATTGATCTGGAAGCAGAGGACTGGTCTGATGATCAGGATTCAGACAGTTTGGAAAAAGAAGGTACATCTGCACGATTCACCAAATATGCACCATCAGATAGCACTTGCCATTTTTGTGTAAAATATACATCACATGGCTCAGTGAGTGTGCTGTCTAATGCTGAGACTAGGTTTGATTCAGGCACATGCTTTACTTTTGTAAATCCTGTTGCGCACAACAACCTTTTCCATTTGTCTCTTGACCCCACAGAGGTACGTAAGAAACCAAGCTGTTGGAAGAAGGCCTACAACTGGTTCTGCGGCTTTGATCAAGGCGATGCACCAAAACTGACTAAAGAACAGGAGGCGGAGTTGAAGATGAAGCTCACGGACACCACTGAGAAACCTCTATGGAGAAACGTGGTCAACGCTAACGCTATTATCCTCGTCGCCGTCTGTGTCTTCTTCCATGGTTTCTTTGCCTAAAGATCAAATCAGTATCAGCTAACTGTTATATGAGTCATGGGATATTAGAGTCCTAGTAGTCATGTCAAATCTTTCTTAGCTGCTACAGTATCTAATTTAACACATGCCTGACTGTTTTTACTGTACATTTGACAATGTTTACTGCATGTTCTTCGCTTACACCTTTAACATATTACAGAGTAATAGTTTCAGCTAATAATATGAAGTTCTAGTCTGTTTTTTTTTTGTATGTTTCCAGTAAAGTCTTCTGATGCATTATGATCAAATCAGTGCAAAGCCTTTTTCTGTGCCATTTTAAAGATGTCTCATATTTAATTTAATAACATGGGTATTTTTTGCCACGTGATAAGTTTGTATATAATGTGTAGTTGTTTTTTGTGTTATATATGCACCCTCTGTAAAGATAAATTTCCTCTCTGAGGACAAAGAAATAAATGCAATGAAATAAAATGAAATGAAATGAAATGAAATGAAATGAAAACATAAAACTGCAAATACTTTAAATTCCCATAAAATTGTGTTTTATTCAAATATTTCAGTTGTAGCAATAGATCTCTTCTTATGTATTATAATGATTATAGATGATTATAGAAAAATGTAGGGTGTATCTATCTATCAGTTGTTGATTGGCTGGAGGCAGATCTCAAGAAAGGAGCAGGTTTATGAGAAGGAAATTACTGGAGAAATTTAGCATATGCCACCAGAGAGCAGTATGACATTATTTCAACACAAGATTGAGTTTTGACAATTTCATCAAAAATTATGAGATTAAACATAAAAAAAAAAAAAATTAAACATACCCAAGTATATCATGTACTCTGTAATATATTAATTTAATGTTTATTGTAATAAAAATATATGAATTTTAGTATTTATGTGTTTATTAAGATGCACACTTGTAGGAAGGCAGAAGCATATGAAATATGTTGTGAATGGTGTGTGTGTGTAAAGCTGAATGGCCTTTAACACTGGTCTGCATGAGTATGTGACATGCTGCAGGGGGAGCAAGGTTAGCTTGAGCTGCTACACACACTGCTGCCAAAAAAAAGCTTGTATGAGAGAATGTTTTTATTCGGAGAAACCGTACACGTGTCCTTAAACTACACACTTCAGCATGAACTCATCAGATATGAATGAAACCTCAAAACGTGTGGCTTTTTAAATGACAGTATTCACAAGTTTCTCCTTGTTGACACTAAAAAGGCAGGAAAAAAATCCCATAGACTTACACTGAATAACCCAAGAGAGACTTCGGGGTGGGACTATTTTTATTCAGAACACCCTAGCAACAACCTAGTACACCCTAGCATGACACAAATGTGCCATGTTTTGCACTCACATGTCCTGTGGAATACAAATTCTTGTTGATTTTGTTTGTGTATGCACATAAATACGCAATTTCCCTCTCAGAACTGTGGATTATGTGTAGGACAACACAAGGACATGTGTAAAGCTGAAAATCTCAGTCTGTTATATAACACAATCCCCACGTCCCAGCATCCTCCATGCTACTCGCATTCAACAAAAACTACTGCTGTTTTGCAGACCATTTTAATAAATACCACAAGCTAACTGCCATCTTTTCAGTGTCAAAAAATATTGCATGTTTTTGTATTGCATCTCTCAACATGTCACCTGGTTGTTTATAATGTTTCCCCCGTGGGCTCAAAGTGTGAGAATGATCCAAAATGAATACAAAGACAAACCATACAAAACACATGTGTGTGCTTGCATCTGTACGCTGTTTGAGGCAGAAAGTCAGAGTAAAACAAAGAGATGGATGGAAGGAGACTGAGAGAAAGAGAGCTTGCAAAGGGAGGGGGGATGAGTTGGGGACTCTGATTGGCTGGATTTTTTTTTCTCTGTGAAAACGTGATCCAGCCTGCAGAGGGACTGCAGTAGAGAGAGATAAGAGAGTCTGTGAGGAGGAAGAGTCGAGATACTTACAGAAACAGAGGCAGAACTTATGTGTATAAGTGTTTGCTCTTGAACTGAGAGAAATGCCCTCAATGAAAGATACTGCAGAGAAATAGCATACGAGTGAGAATACCCAGTAAGAAGAGGACGGACAGACTGTGTGAAGCGGAAAACAAAGATGCAACAATCCTCTCACATGAGTGAGTGAACAACCAGGACCAACACTGAACAAAAAGAACCCATCTTGGACAAGAAGAAGAGTAGAACAACTCTTTGTGACGCATTTGACATCTCATCCTCCATCTTTCCCATCGTCCACACTTCCATCCATCCTTCTTGGACACAGGCAGGGAAGTCTTTCCTTCATCCTGTCCCATGCAATAGGAGCATCTGCTGCGATGGGCAATGCCCAGAGCGACAAGACAGCCTGAGACAGAAGAACAATCACAAAAACTTTGCATCCCAATGTAAGAAAGACGCCAAGATCTCATGAAATAATGGAATACTCTGTTGAAAAAAAAAACAGCATATGCTGGTTAGGTAGGTTTTGATGCTGGGATGCTGGTTTTAGCTGGTCCTTTGCTGGTTTATGCTGGCTCTTTGCTGGTCCTTAGCTGGTTTAAGCTGGTCCTGGACCAGCACATGGCCAGCTAAGGACCAGAATAAACCTGCAAAGGACCAGCATAAACCAGCTAAAACCAGCATCAAAATCTACCTAACCAGCATATGCTGTTTTTTTTTAACAGGTTCACCCAAAAATGAAATTCTGTCATTAATTACTCGCCTTCATGTTGTTCCAAACTTGGAAGTTTTTCAGAACACAAGTTAAGATATTTTTGATGAAATCCAAGAGCTTTCTGACCCTGCTTAGACAGCAACGGAACTGACATGTTTCAGGCCCAGAAAGTAAGGACATCATAAAATAGTCAATGTGACATCAGTGGTTTAACCGTAATGTTATGAAGCTACAAGAATACTTTTTGTGCACAAAGAAAACAAAAACAACAACTTGATTCAACAATTCTTCTAAACCAATGGTGTTTTCACTATTTGTTTATGTATTTGTATTTGTTTATGAATTTCTCTTTTTTTTTTTTTTTTTTTTTTTTTTTTTTTGTGAACGTTTTTGTGATAAGTTTGTATATAATGTGTAGTTGTGTGTATAAAAGTGTATACGCACCCTCTGTAAAGATATATTTCTTCTCTGAGGACAAAGAAATAAATTAAATGAATACATAAAACTACAAATACTTTAATTTCCCATAAAATTGTGTTTTATTCAAATATTTCATTTGTAATAGATTATTATGTATTTTGATGATTATAGAAAAATGTAGGGTGTATCTATCTATCAGTTGTTGATTGGCTGGAGGCAGATCTCAGAAGGAGAAGGAAATGACTGGACAAATTTAGCATATGCCACCAGAGAGCAGTATGGCATTATTTTAACACAAGATTGAGTTCTGACAATTTCATAAAAAATTATGAGATCAAAACATTTTTTTTTTTTTTTTAAATGAAACATATCCAAGTATAAATCATTCACAATAAAATCAGAAACATGCATTTAGAAAACATTTAATATAATTTAAATCATCAACATGTTTAAATCAAATTACTGATAACAATTCCAATTTTGAAGTGGAATTCCAATTATTTTCCAGCAGAAATGATTAGTAACAAACCTTTAGTAAAAAGCACAGTTCTGTTTCATTAAATGATGTGAAAATATTTAAAGGACTGATGGTGCCGGAACCCCTTTCTTCTTTTTTTTTTCTTTCTTTCTTTTTCTTTCTTTCTTTCTTTCTTTCTTTCTTTCTTTCTTTCTTTCTTTCTTTCTTTCTTTCTTTCTTTCTTCTTCTTCTTCTTCTTCTTCTTCTTCTTCTTATCTGTCCTAAAAATGTCTGGCCAGCCACACTGTAAAAAACAACTTGTTGAGTCAACTTAAAATTTTTGGTAACCTGGCTGTCTTCAAATTTTAACTTCAGTCAACTCAAAAAAAGGTTTTTCAACATGAAATGTTCAGTTATACTAAGTGACAACTTAGATATTTGAGTTGAATCAACTTAAAAATTTAAGGCAGTTGGGTTACTTACCCATCTGTTAAGTTTAGCAAACACAAATATCTAAGCTGTTACTTAGTACAACTTAACATTTCAAGTTGACTAAACTTATTTTTAGTTGACTCAACTTAAAATTTTAAGGCAGCAGGGTAACAAATTATTTTAACCTTTGAACTGTAAGGTCCAAAAGCAATTTTTTCCCCCTCTAACAGATCAAGATTTTTCATAATTTTGAATTTTCTGGATAACTTTTTCAAACTAACTCATACTAGAATGTCCAATAAAAACTCAAAAGGTATAATTATTTTATGTATGACAAAATAAATAAATAAAAATCCTTGATAAACATTTTGTTCAGCTTTACTAAGAGAATCAGGGAAAAAAAAAATTTGATTGTAACCTTTATGGTTACCGGTATGGAGATATGATCAAAAATGTAAAAGTATTTATTATTATTGCCACCTATGATCTCATCACAGCACGTGTGTGTGTGTGTGTGTGCACCTGAGTAGTGAAGGAAATGCACTGTAAAAAATAAAAAACACAATTTGTTAAATCAGTTTATTAGCAGACAAATGAGTGCAAGTTTGGCCTGTCAGTGGTACAATAGAGTTTAAGTTAGAGATGCCAAATTTGCTGTGGTTAATGAAGAGACTGTTCTCTATCTGTGTGCCAAATTTCACAACTCTTCTGCAAGCGGTTCTATAAGACTTATAAGATTCAGAACATGATATGATAAAGTATTTTACTTCAAAAATTGAAATGGTCCATGCCCAAAAAGAAGAAGAACAAAAACAAGAACAAGAACAGGAAATATAGTTATGTGAGACTTATAGAACCTCAGACACTTTGATCTTCTGATATGCAGACAATACAAACAAGTATTAACATACAGACATCTGTTACAATGGTCTCAGTCTTAAAAGAAGTAAACTAAAAGGTAGCATAGATCATAAGAATTGTGAGATATTTTGCTCACTGTAGAGGGTGTGCCATTTCCCAGTGTCTTTCATGCAAATTAATATCTGTGAACAAAAGGTGTAAACTTTCCACGTCTAGACCTTGATAAATGTTAATTCCAATTGTTAGTTCCTATTACCATTTGAGGGATGTTTGCTTTGGTTTGAGTACTTAAGAAAATGTTGCAAGGAGAACTAAGTGTACATGAGAAACACCGACATGATTATAGAAGGTTACCATTAGAGGAAGTTATGGTCACTTTGATTCTATGGTAATGGCCATCACCTCTGGTTTGATATATAGTAGTCAACATTTAATGCGGATCAAAACATTTCATCAAAATTTCATCCTAAAACCAAAATCCATACATTCTTGCTGATATGGTCTGAAAATAATTTGGGTCGAATTTGGTAAAAATTGGACCAAGAGTCTAAGAGGAGTTTAAAAAAGTAGGTTTTCAACATAAATCAATATAAATTTCAGCTGATAATGGCATAATTGGTTAATAAGTTCTAAGCAAAAATATACATTTCCTGACGACTAGGAGACACAGTGCCAAAACTGTGCTGGTAGCCTCAGATCATGGATGTCATAATACACACCAAGTTTGGTTTAAATACACTGAAGCATTGTGGAGATATAGCCTCACATTAATTTTGGTGTGCTTTTCGTCAAACTAGTTTATGTGCTATTCCAGAATGGTTGGACTAATCAACTTCACAGTTTAAATGTTATTAACATAAACATGAGTGCAAATTTGAGCTGTCGCTGGTGCTAATGGGTTTGAATTAGAGACCCCAAACTTGCTATGTCCTCTATCTGTGTTCCAAATATAATAACCTTCCTGCATTATCAAGTCTAGCAAAGTAGGATCCCATCTTGCAAAAATATGTAGGAAAGCCAGTGGGGGGCTTGACCTACACTGACCAAAATTATAAACGCAGAACTTTTGTTTTTGCCCCCATTTTTCATGAGCTGAACTCAAAGATCTAAGACTTTTTCTATGTACACAAAAGGCCTATTTCTCTCAAATATTGTTCACAAATCTGTCTAAATCTGTGTAAGTGAGCTTCTTCTTTGCCGAGATAATCCATCCACCTGACAGGTGTGGCATATCAAGATGCTGATTAGACAGCATGATTACTGCACAAATGTGCTTTAGACTGGCCACAATAAAAGGCCACTCTAAGGGTGCTTTCATACCTGTAGATCGATTGCTTTGTTCTGAAATGAGTTCAAATTATTACAATGTTGCTTTTTACTCATAGTGCGGTTTGCTTTCACACAGCAAATTTCTAAATGGACCAAATGTGTTAATACAAGTCACGCACGAGTAAACTGTCCTCTCATTGGTCAAAGTTCCACGTTTTTTTCCGGGATTCCGCTCAGCTATCATCTGTCAGGATGGAACAACAACAGCTTTGCGGGCTTATTATTGCATTTTTTTTTTAGGTATCGCTATATTAATTTAGAATTTGGAGCAGAAGGCCAGGATTTGTCAGGAAAACATTTTAAAAATACACCTCCTACAAAAAGAGCAATAAGACGGCATTATAAAATGAAAAGGCGCGCTTTGATTTTGAATGGCCCAGACAGGCACAGGTTCATTTTAAGCGGTATTAGCAAAACAACAGACAGCATGTATGGCGTTGTGTGGGTGAGCGGTTTGCTGATGTCAACGTTGTGGATCGAGTGGCCCATGGTGGCAGTGGGGTTATGGTATGGGCAGGCATATGTTTGGACAACGAACACAGGTGCATTTTATTGATGGCATTTTGAATGCACAGAGATACCGTGACGAGATACTGAGGCCCATTGTTGTGCCATTCATCCACGACCATCACCTCATGTTGCAGCATAATAATGCACGGCCACATGTTGCAAGGATCTGTACACAATTCCTGGAGGCTGAAAACATCCGAGTTCTTGCATGGCCAGCATACTCACCGGACATGTCACCCATTGAGCATGTTTGGGATGCTCTGAATTGACATATACGACAGCGTGTTCCAGTTCCTGCCAATATCCAGCAACTTCGCACAGCCATTGAAGAGGAGTGGACCTACATTCCACAGGCCACAATCAACAACCTGATCAACTCTATGCAAAGGAGATGTGTTGCACTGCGTGAGGCAAATGGTGGTCACACCAGATACTGACTGGTTTTTGGACCCCCCCCTCCTCCCAATACAGTAAAACAGCACATTTTAGAGTGGCCTTTTATTGTGGCCAGCCTAAGGCACACCTGTGCAATAATCACGCTGTCTAATCAGCATCTTGATATGCCACACCTGTGAGGTGGATGGATTATCTAGGCAAGCAGAAGTGTTCACTAACATAGATTTAGACAGATTTGTAAACAATATTTGAGAGAAATAGGCCTTTTGTTTACATAGAAAAAGTCTTAGATCTTTGAGTTCAGCTCATACAAAAACAATGTAACAGCCATTATTGTCAAAACAGCTGGCAACAAAAGTGAGTAGATCCTACACTCTTAAAAATAAAGGTGCTTCACGATGCCATAGAAGAACCTTTTTTGTCTAAATGGTTCCATAAAGAACCTTTAACATCTGAAGAACATTTCTGTTTTACAAAAGGTTCATTGTGGAAAAGAAGGTTCTTCAGATTACAAAAAGTTAAGAAAGAGATGGTTCTTTAAAGAACCTTTGACTGAATGGTTCTTCTATGGCATCACTTGAGCATTTCCACTGGCACACAGCGAGTGGAGTGAAGCGAGTGTTTTTCATTCATACCTATGAAAGTTGAGCACTCATAGGGTGCATTATGGGAATGAAAGCAGTGTGGAGAAAGCGTTGAGAGCGACTGAGAGCGCTCACTGCCAATAGAAAACAATTTAAAAAAGCAGTGGCGTGGTAGCATTGCCGCGGCACTGAGCGCAGATTTGACGCTGTTGTGGAAAAGCACCGTTAGGACCCAATCAGACAGAGAGCGTTTTTGCAGTGAGAGGCGCCTTTTTTGAATTGTTTTCTATTGGCAATGAGCATTATGTGCGCTGTTTATGCGCCCCAGGCGCCTCACGTTTTAACCGCTTGCTGTGCCCTTGTGCTCTGAGCGCCTGTAGTTGAAAAAAAAGCAACTCTGAGCAGAAAAACGCCGACGTCATTGCGTTTTTTTCCATCGTCCAATCAAATGAATGGAGAGGCAGGCCTTCCGTTGTGGTGATGAAAGTTTACCGTTGCTTAAGGTGCGTTCACGCAATATTGGAATTCCCGTAATTATGAGATTCCAACTTGTAAAAAGCATTCACATCCTCGTAGAACTCATAATTAACTGGGAGTCTTCTGAGAGCTATGACTTGTACCACATGACCACTGTACCACCTGACCAACATAGGCTCTGTTTAGGCCTAGATAGTGTTGCCATAGAAAAGCATAATTCTGAGTCTGAGGACGTGAACTGTTTCAAATAGAATGTCACATGTTGTCATCTCGAAATTCCGATATGGCGTGAATGCAGCATTAGAAAGACCGGAGACTGCAGTGATGGAGGAGAAACTTTTGGTGTCTATCGCGAGTTGTAACAGCAAAAAACTAAGATTTTAGAGCGCTCGCGCTATAATCCTTTGATTAGACTGACAGGACTGCTGATTTGTTGGTTGCCTAGCAACATAAAAAAACACAATGGTGCCTCTCGCGTTTTCAGATCTAAAAAACGCATTCGGTGTGATAGGGGCCTTATTCGGTTCTTTTAGAGACGGACGTGCTACCTCGGCTGTGCGTTCTGCATCATCAACCTGGAACTAAAGTGTAATCCAGTTCGATTCTGTGAACCACTGTTGTGCCCATTTTCGACCCCCACCAAATTATTACCCCCTCTCGTTGAAATCGCTACCTGATTGCCTAATCCTAACCCCATCCCTAATCCTAACCCTTCCCCCACACCTAACGCTAAACCTACCAAAACTGGGGGGGGTAGTAATCTGGCGGGGGTCAGAATTCAGCACAACACCGGCTCAAAAGAATTCTTTCAAAAAGTGAACATCACTAGACATCACTAGTTTCAATACTACACGCTAAATAATACTAATATTCACAATAATAATTATAAGAAGAAGAACAATGTATTAATGACACAAGGAAAGTTTGGTATTTTTACATGATGCTTACACCACATGATTTTTAAAATAGTATAAAAATTTTCAGAACCACATGAAACTAACATATTCAGCAGCCTGTGCGACCTACATGATATATCTGCATAGAAGAGTTGTTTTAGGGCAGAGCTTGTTAATGGAAGATTGCTTAATCTTTTTTTCCCAGTAATGTGCTGATAAATTGTGCATAATTAGACCAAGAATGTGTATTATGTTAGCATTTCTTCAGAGTGTTTAATAATATCTTGGCTCAGTTTCTGATAAAAGCCATTAGTCACCAGTTCTTTGGAGAATGTAATCTTGCTCTTTTTTATTATGTAAATGTTTCGGTACAGACACCTTTAATCACAAATAGACCATAAATAATGATATGCATGAGTTACATTGCATGATCGATTTATAATAGCATAGATACTGTAAGCGAATAAGATGAAGGGTGTGCAGAAGTTCAGGTGTTTATGACTACATCTTAAAGATAATGATGGCCATGATGAGATAAGATACTTGGGTATTTCAGAGGAATACAGAGGATACTTGTACCATATAATCTGTTTTTTAACTTAAATCTGTGCACTTTTGAAAGTAACCCATCAATGTAACCCATCAAGTTGACTAAAAAAAGAGCAATTTCTCTGTTAGATTTTCTAATCTCATAGAGGTTCAGCTGCTAAACATTAGGTATCATGATATAACCAACAAGACATGTACGCATCTACTATCTGAACCTGAAAATGTTCAGCCTCCACTGGTTAATAATTGATCATTCAGCCACGCAGTGTGTTGTAGCAAGTTTCTAAAGAATAACGTGGTTATCACATGAACTAAAAGATAGTGGCAAATATCCAGGCAGTTTCCTTGGTGATACAGGCAAGAATGACGTTTCGACAATTTCAATGGCTACTGCTGCGCTTTAGTCATTAGAAAATCTTACATTCAAGCCTAATAATCATGTTTACATCTGCAGCTAAAAGTGCTACAGATCCAGATCCATTGAGGCCGGTGCACTGAATGTATGTGTCAGGTAAATGGTGTTTTTTAAAATGAAAGTTACACTTTGTCATGTAATCAAAAGTTAAAATATGTGTTGGCGCCAATAGCACAGCTGTGCTTGCGGCGAACTGAGTTCGATTCCCGTCTCAAGGTCCTTTACCGATCCTGTTCCCCTCACTATGCCCAGTACTTCCCTGTCATCTCTGTACTGTCCTGTCTATTAAAGGCACAAAAAAGCCCAAAAATATAACTTAAAAAAAAAGTAAAAAAAATGTTAAGTCTTATGGTTACATTTGCTGATGCTGTAATATCCAATCATTTGGTAATTCTATAAATCAAAAATGCAGAATAATATCTTTTTCTAGCTAATCAAAAGAGGCTTCCTTAACTCATTAGAGCTTTGCTAAGCTGTAAGCTAAACTGTTAGCTTGCACACTAAAGCCTGAAATGTTTCATTTCACATTTTTTTCACCATTTTTCACCAAATTAAATTATATTTATTAACATGTTTTCAAGATTCCGAATGAATATGCTATAAAGCAGTTTTTAGTATAACCAGGCACTGAACAGAATGGCTACTAAAAGTTTCTCAGTCATTAAATTTGCTTTAGGATGTCTAGTAAATGGTCCTGTAGTGTATAAACCTTAAATTTGTCATATTACAGCCATGTTCACTTTCCTTTGCTGCAAGCTGCAATGCCACGTAGCACCTCAAGGTGTCCTTATAACCACTGTTACAGTATATACATTAATATCTGGACCATAGAATGCAGTAGTAGATCTTTACTTCACTTAGATTACTCAGAAGGAAAAAAAAAGTTAATTAAGATGCAGGTGATGTGGCTGTTGAAATGTCCTCTTGGGCTTTACAGGAACCCAGTCTTGCACTTCCCGCTATACAAGTTGATCATTAATGACTCTCAATCTCAGATTTTTGACAGCTCTAAGTCACAAACACACTTCTATAATTAACTCAGAGAGGGTCACACCCATCTCTAGACGCACACATATAAGTGTCCACACACACCTACGGTCACACACCTGCATGTGAGCATCTGATCCAGGTGCTGGTCCCTGGTCCACCGTCAAAATGGGTGAAGATTATTTCGGATTCTCTTGGGTTCGCAATGAGAACAGAAAAAATGTCACCATATATGTTAACAATGCAGCGGACATCTCGGTGATTGTTATATATTTTCTAGTGGTTCTGGCTGTGGGAATATGGGTAAGTGGTCATTAGTTTCTATCTACCCGTAAAAGACTTTTCTACCATTGACAGACTTGTGAATTGTTAACCTTGCGTCAACATATAAATGTATAATGACTGTGTGAGATTCGTCTAAAGACAGAATGAGGATGGTGACTGATTTTTGAAGAAAGTTATAATATAATATAATATAACCTTTTATAAAAACTGATTTTTTAGATGTAATAAAATATAATATCATGCATTTTTGTAAGTAATTGAAAGTAACTATTAATGAAGCTTCTATGCTTTTAAATAAAAATAATTTTTAGAAATTACTTTACTAAATTATTTAAGATTTCAGTATTCTGAAATCAACATATAAACATTTATACAACCTTAGTCTCATTGAGGGCATTGACATTACTAGGATTTCTTGATAACACCATATTTTTCTACCTGTGTTTGCACATCTGAAATCCATATTTTAAAACCTCTTGAGAAAATTGAAACATATTTAATCAAATAAACAAAGCCATTGAACACCAATCCATCAATCTTTAAGTCCACAATTGTGATGTGTTATTCTCAAATGTGTCTGATTTCACAGGTATGACACCTTATATAAAGTCACCTATGATTTTGTCTATCATTTTAAGTGTCTGGAACTATATGTATGTTGAAGTGAATGGCTCTTTCTGTTTAAAGGCAATGGTACGGACCAATCGAGCCACAGTAGGAGGCTTTTTCCTGGCTGGCAGAAGTATGGTGTGGTGGCCGGTGAGTAAATATGATCAAGATGGAAGATGACCATGCTTTAAACCTTAAAAGCATTTTGTTTTGTTCTCAAAATATGATGGACATTGATAAAATGACATCGCTTGATCGTTTTCTACATCAATAGTGATCAATCACTGTGGCAAATGTGGCGAATTTCTGTCATAATGTGCTACGCAAGACTGAAACGACCATAAAAGTAGAAGCTGATTATGTATCTATCAATAGCATGACCAGTGATTTCACATTATCACAGATATGGCATGATAATGACCCTAACTGCCCCTCCATTTCAGAACCTTGATATCATGATAGGGTGAATGAAATCTTTTATGGGGCCATAATGCACTGATGCCAGATGTGACTGATATGCTTTGCTCACTCAGTTTTTATGGAGCTGTCAAGCTTAGGTCACTGCTATCACCAAATTTTTTAAGGTTTTTATTTGTTATTATGAAGTTCATTGTTCCACTCGTTATTGTTTGAATTACACCTCAGGCCGTGCAGAAGAAGCAGTTTTTGTAGCTTATCATTATGGTGATTGTGTTGCTAGATATAGTCAAACAGTAGACAGAGTTAATGTATTCTGAAGCAATACAGTTCCCGCAATCCCATGCTAAAGTCTTACACTTTTGTAACCTTTCTGGCATTCAAAAATGTAGCAGATCACATAGATTCAGGTTTCTGTTCAGTTTGAACCCACATACAGAATATTAAATGTAAATTAGTACATATAATATGAAGCAAATCTCAGTTAAGTTGCTTTCAACTTTAACTTTTTATTTTTTTTGCAGATTGGAGCCTCTCTATTTGCAAGTAACATCGGAAGTGGACATTTTGTGGGAATAGCAGGAACTGGAGCAGCTGCTGGTATTGCTATCGGAGGATTTGAGTGGAACGTAAGTTAAAAAATAACATTTATGATACAGTAAAACTTTTATGTGTGGGTGAATTTAATGTCTTAGCTTACTATTTATGATTATGGTTCAAAAAACATATCACTCTACAATTATTTTGCATATAAGCAAACTATATTACAAAAAACTATTTGTTAAGTCAACTTAAAATAATTTGTTACCCCGCTGTCTTAAAATTTTTGTTCAGTCAACTCAAAAAGTTTGGTCAACTTAAAATGTTAAGTTGTACTAAGTGACAACTTATATATTTGAGTTGATTCAACTTAAAATTTTAAGTTTAACAAACCAATTTTTTAGTTTAGTCAACTCAAATATCCAAGTTGTCACTTAGCACAACTTAAAATTCTAAGTTCACTCAACTCAAATAAGTTTAGTCAACCTGAAATGTTAAGGCAGCAGGGTAACACATTATTTTAAGTTGACTCAACAAATTGTGTTTTATTGGTTTTTATAGTGTAGAGATTGACAAGTATCTGTAGCATTTAGTATTTACCTATTTATTTCAAACCAATTGTCTGTAATCACAGTCTCAGTAATTTTTTCATTTGTTTCCTCAGGCTCTTGTTGTTGTTATTATTCTGGGATGGCTCTTCGTGCCCATCTACATAAAGGCTGGGGTATGATTACATTTCTTCCTGTCCAAGAATTGCACTGCAGAACAAACTTTTTAAATATTGCTGACTTACACAACATGAATGTGCCGACCACTTTATCGCCGCGGTATCATTTTTATGATACTTTATTGTCTTTATCTGCAGGTTGTGACTATGCCAGAGTACCTGAAGAAACGTTTTGGTGGGCAGCGTATCCGTATCTACCTCTCAGTGCTCTCCCTGTTTCTCTATGTTTTCACCAAAATCTCTGTGAGTCCAAAATTTGATCAAACCTTACAGAAAAGTACTAGTATCACATGGTAATTGCATGGTCCACTTGATAATTCATTCATGTAAATACTTATTTATTCATTTAAATATTATTAATGGACTACATGGACTACATGGACTATTTGTAATTAGGACAAGGTCCATATTTCTGAATTAAAATTTATTTTTGCTGCCTGTCCAACCTTGTTTACATTAGATCTTCATTAAACAGTGGCTGTAGTCTGACGTCAATTTTTAAATGGCCCTGTTATCCATGTGGAAATATCTTTTATTGCCATACGAAGTCAGACTAAAGTGGGTTTAAATTTCAAAGATAAGGACCTTGTTTTGAAACGGACAGTTCAAACATTTGCACCACACCCCCATTTCTTGTTTTTCCTTTTCCCCCAGGCGGACATGTTTGCAGGAGCCATTTTCATCAACCAGGCTCTGGGACTAAACATTTACTTGGCTGTGATTATTCTGCTGCTCATTACGGCTCTTTATACAGTAACAGGTCTGTTGACAGAAACACTGCATACTTTAAAGCTGCATTGCATAACTTTTTTTGGTTAAAAATTATCCAAAATCAATTGAGCAAGTACATAACCAATCAGTGTTCACAACTATCTCTTACATTAGCCCTGTTCACATCAGTAAGCTTGCAATAATGTTTAAGTCGTTCGGTTATTACGTCATGTCTGTATACATTAAGAAGGAGTCCCGGCTAGTAAGCTATATTGTGGATGTTGCAGATGGCAGATCATTTGTAGCCTCTTCTTACAGCAGCTGGAATAATTAAACTTGTAATTTTAGAACGAGTTCTAAGGAACATTAAATTGTTTTTGTGGTTAAAAGAACATTTTTTTGGTAACACAAAACGCTAATACACACCAAATACACATAGATGCCATCTGAGATGGTTAGATTTAATCATTATTGGTAGCGCGATTTATTGTAAAACTTTTTTTTAGGTTGGTCAGAACAAAACTGGCAGACATGTTACTTACTTGTTCATTTTGGGTGAAACCTCTTACTTTGGACATACAAGATAACTTTGCAAATCTGTTTTCAAACAGAGATGGCGACAAAGAGGCAAAACTTACATAATGAAGCTTTGAACTGACACTGCACTGTATAGTTACATATTCTCAGTATAAATATATATAACATAGTGGTTTGCATTTTATACCTTTGTTCCCTATGTTTCAGTTTTTTTCATATTAAATCAGTCCAAAGGTTCAAAGTTGATGTTTATACAGACTCTGAAGTCAGTTTATACTACAACAGAGAGGGAAGTCCGTGGCTGTAGGACCATACAGTGGGTTGCTTATTGTGGCGTAATGTGTTATGGGTAATTGCCCGTACTGACAATAGATAATAAACCTGTAAGGCAAACTTTAATGCACTGCCACTTTAAATTTCTGTCATCCCCTTGCTCTGTTGTGTAATAGATTTATCTCAGGAACAAACCAGCCCAACAATAAACTGGTTTGAAATCAGAAATCATCCTACCAGCTATAAATGCTTTCATAAGCTGTGGCTGAGATTGTTTATATGCTGCTGTAACTGATAAACTGCAGTTGCTAAGGCCTGCCATGCAAACAATTGCTGAAATAAAATTAATTCTGATCATTTTTTTAAAGAGCATAAAGTCAAAAATATCATGGCGATACAACTGTCCTGATACTGTAGTAGAGAAAAAGAAATAAATTCTTGAAAAAAAGAAACCTTAAGCCATTTAATATATTAATAGACTTTATTTCATTATTTCTCTCTTAGCAAAACACTTTACTTTAAGTCTCTTAAAATATCAGATAATTTGATATTTTATGACAAGGCAAATTTAGTTCACCCTTGTGAAAAAAAGTACATATATATATATATTAAAAAAAAAACGAAATATTATGGAAATAATATACTGTAGTGATGTGTTGTGAGACAAAAACAGACTTAAGTGCAAAAGTTTTTTTCTGTATTTGCTGTATTTTTGACATTTGATTGCATGTTAATTGCAATGATGTGTATCAAAATCTATTTGTAGTTAGTAATGATGAAATGTATTAAATATATTAACTTTACATGTAGTATCGGGTATCACACTAAAATGAAACAAGCTTATAAATCACACAGAACAAATTTTTTTTGAAAATCTAAAATTGCAGAAAGTTTCTATTGAATCATTGGTTCACTCGATTCATTCTAAAGACAGAGAATCATTCAGAAATGGTGTGTTGGGTCGAGAAGAACAACAGTTCTGATTTAATAGGTAATATCTTTGTCCACAAAAACAGACAATAATGTGTTAAATATAACACAATATTAACTTATTATTGAATGAACTGATAGCACACATACATCACAGAGACACCTATTTGACTTCTGTATTTAGATCTGCAAGACATATTTTTTAGAATGTTTGCTGATCTGCAAATACGTCTATAGGGCGTTTCCTATCAGATGTCAAATAGACATTTAGAAAATGTCTGTAAGATGTTTATGATTTACAATGTATGTAAAACTGATATCTGACAGACGTCTATCAGATGTTTGTACACAGCAGATACTTTCCAGATAAGGCGATCTTTAACAGACATCTTACAGATGTACGTGTGCAGCGCAAATGTGATTTTATCCCAGATTGCACATGTACATCTACCTCTTTTAAAGACTGCTTAATCTGGAAAGCATCTGCTATGAACAAACACTGAAAGACATGTTTAAGATGTCAGTTTTGCATACATTCTAAATCATAAACATCTTAAAGACATTTTCTAAACATCTACAGTATTTGACATCTGATTGGAAACGTCCGATAGACATATTGCGGATGAGCAAACACTCTCAATATATGTCCTACAGATGTAAATGCAGATGACAAATAGATGTCTCTGTAATTTGCGTGTGCTGTCAGCATAGTGCTATTTGGGACAAAAACAGCACTTTGACATTGCTCTCACGTGATATCGTTTTTGCCCCAATATTTTGAATTTTAAAGCACATAACTGCATTTATTGACTACATAGTTGTAAATGTAAGATGGCATTGCTACAGGTCTGGGTGCAGGGCAGATGCGTTAAGTGCGTTAAAATATTTTAACTGTGTTATTTTTCCACTAATGTATTTAAGTAAGGAAAAAACGTTATTACTTATTACTTGATGGTAACCCAACATGACATTTTTCATTAAACTGAAAACCTTCTTGAGAATGTTATATATGTAAAACAATAACATGGTTTCTTCTACAGGTGGTCTAGCTGCAGTCATCTACACCGACACCCTGCAGACCATTATCATGGTTGTGGGATCATTCATTCTTATGGGCTTTGGTATGTCTGTTCGCTTTTTTGTCATTAAAATACTTTGGACATTGCTCAGTGACTACCTGATTTAACATGAACCGTTTTCTGCAGCGTTCAATCAGGTGGGAGGCTATGAGAATCTCCAAGACCTATACATGAATGCGACCCCATCAGTGTTGGGTGTGAACATCAGTGAAAAGTGCTACACTCCTCGCGCAGACTCCTTCCACATCTTCAGAGACCCCATCAAAGGCGATCTGCCCTGGCCCGGACTGATCTTTGGTCTTACTATCCAGGCCGCCTGGTACTGGTGCACTGATCAGGTACTGATCCATTTATAAAGGCTACTGGCTAAAGCGTCATTCGCACTAACAATAATTGTAACAGTAGCTATAATATTTTAATAATCGCTCGTAAAAACTATATGAGAAAAGTGAAGTCCACACCACAACTATGGCAATAGCAAAACAGAAGAATAATATAATTGGAATGACTTTCAGAACATTTTTTTATGTGATGAACAAAATATTGAAAGCCCCATTAACAAACATCCATGCCCACCAGAGTGAGGATACGTTGGGCTAGCATCGCTCAAAAAGGCCCCTGGAGCTCAGCATCCATACTTATGGGAGAACCGTTAACTCCCAGAGTAGGGGACGTCAACCTACTCCAATGCCCACCAAAGTGAGGGTATGTGGGGCTAGCATCAATCAAAAAGGGCCCTGAAGCTTAGCATTCATGGTTATGAAGAACCATCAATTCCCACAGTAGGGTGCGTGATTCTACTTCTATACCCACCAGAGTGAAGGGAACGTGAGGCTGGTATCGCTTGAAAAAGACCCTGGAGCTTAGCTCTCATAGATATGGAGAACCAGAGAAGGGGGCGCCAGCCTACTCCCTTGGCCACCAGGGTAAGGGTAGGTAGGCTGGACGTGTTTTAGCCCCTAGGGCCACCATTCCATTGGCCTCAGAGGCCTTTCCTACCTCCTGATGGTAGACACAAAAGTCCCAAACGGCCTCCAGACCACGGGCGAGATCAGAGCATTAGCTGGGAAAGGGGGTTGAGGTTTGACCCTAGTCCAAATGGGAACGCTGAGGCCTATCGACTTGAACCTTGGGTCGATAATAGACCTCAACGGGCCCTTTCTGCTGCCCCTGAGTCAACACCCCCCGGGGGGCCAGAGATGGTATTCCGCAAATGTAATTCTTTGACCGGCTATAGCTTGCCCTGGGCCGTGGCCAAACTCCACCAAACTCGGATCGACGGTAGACCTCCGGAGGCCCTACCGGACAACGCTGACCCCGAGTTGATAGCCCCCGGGCAGGCGAGAAACATAATATTTGTGCAGTAACATCCCAACTAACAAAAAAGTTTTGAAAGTGTTATTTCTAAATGTTCTCTGAATGTTTATTAATTTAGTTTTTTGAATGTTTGATCCAGTTTTTTAAAGTTTAAAAAGCTTTTCTTTGTTATATGAATATTAAGGGAACATTCCATTTTGAAACACTGTGGGAATCTTACTTTTAAACAAGTAATAACATTTTAAAAAAATTCAGACGAGCACCCAACTGAAGCATTCCTGAAAGAAGTTCCATAAGCAATGTATAAATAATGTTTTTGTGCTGTTTTAAGATCATTAAGACAAGATAACCTTAAAATAAACATTAACATTACTGGATGAAGGTTTGTTCATATCATGTTAGCCAAGTTCTCAGAACTTTCCCTGTTAGCTGTACAGGTTGTGACTACTTTCTCGTATTGCTTTATAACTACATGTTGGGCATAAAAACATATTGTTTGATAAAATAAGAGCTCTAACATGTCCAACACGTGCTAAGGAACAGAGATTCACATACATACACACAGACAAATCTCTTCTGTGTCCACTTCAGGACCACAAACTGCACTTTTATCTTGAGTTTCTCAAGATGAACAGTGTGCTTCTTGTTTTAGTCAGAGTGAGTCTATAGGCTTAAACAGACATGCTTTTAGTTAGACCCCAGATTAGTCCCCACTGAATAAGATAAGATACACAAACAGCCAAAGAGAAACAGAAAGAGATATAGGCTTGGTTAAGTTAGTTCAGCAGCCCATTAGCAAAACTCATAGCCTGTAAGCTTATCTGTTTTTTGTACTCTGACACTATAGCATAAAAAACAGCCATAAACGTTTATTACAGTTAATGATGTACTTTCCCTGCATCTCAATAATTGTTTTATTGCATCTATTTTCATTTCTATACACAGTGATGATTCTAGATCATTTTAACCTGGTGTGCCTGATCATGAGCATGATCATAATACCTTAAATTTCTTATGTATAATATAAAATGTATAAGTATCCAGACAATGGACTCATCAATGTGAGTACTTTACTATTCCTCTTGGTTGTCTGATATTCACACAAACTCTCCATCTTGTTTTAGGTGATTGTGCAGCGCTGTCTGTCTGCCAAGAACCTGTCTCATGTGAAAGCGGGCTGCATCCTGTGTGGTTACCTCAAACTTCTGCCCATGTTCCTCATGGTTTTCCCTGGCATGATCAGCAGAGTGCTGTACACAGGTGAGAAAGAATGGCACCATCCTGGGTGAGAAGCGTGATAAAATGATTAACTATTTCATACATGTCAACCAATTTAAAACATTTTTGTATGCAATATGCATTAGAAGGTCAATGAATGGTCAAAAACTATTAGTGAAACTAATGTTTGTGTATATCCTCTTGCAGATGCGATTGCATGTGTGGATCCAGCAGAGTGTGACTACCACTGTGGAACCAGTGTGGGCTGCACTAATATTGCTTACCCAAAACTAGTGGTGGAACTGATGCCAAATGGTAAAGAATATCCTGATATTTCTAGTTCTATTTAATATACTGCTTTGACAGATCTGTTTGGTGATATGGTTCTAAACTGCTGTGTTTGTTTATGAAGGTCTCAGAGGGTTGATGTTGTCCGTCATGCTGGCGTCTCTGATGAGTTCGCTCACTTCCATCTTTAACAGTGCCAGCACACTCTTTACCATGGACATTTACACCAAGATCCGCCCCAAAGCCAAGGAAAAGGAGCTCATGATTGCCGGGAGGTGTGTTTGTGTGTCTCTTTGTTTGTGTTGGATATTGATTTTCTACCTTGTGAGCAGATAGATGAATAGGCTCTGAGATGCCTGTGTTTATGCATGTAGGGTGTTCATGCTGTTTCTGATCGGAGTGAGTATCGCGTGGATCCCCATCGTTCAGTCGGCTCAGAGCGGACAGCTCTTTGACTACATTCAGTCCATCACCAGTTATCTGGCTCCGCCAATCGCCGCTGTCTTCTGCCTCGCCATTTTCTGCAAGCGAGTTAATGAAGCTGTGAGTAAAATCACATTTTAGTGTAGTAAATTTTTTTTTGCCATTTTGCTAGTTTAAAGTTTTGAAATTGTATAAAATATACAGTTTTTTTCATGCTGAAAATATGTTAGCAATGTGCTAAAAAATGCTAACAGTATGTTAAAACATGCTAGAGATACAGATACCATAGATAATGCACATACATTATTCATTAGCGGCTGTTTCTTTTCTTTTTGAACCGTGATTTTATTATAGTAAAACAATTAAAAATGCTGTTTTTTTCAACAGGAATAGACTTCAAGAGATGATTTTTCTAGACTTACACAAACAAGACAAAGCTATTCGTTAACACAACATCAAAAAGTTACCGTACCTGTAATATCATTTTAATATATATAAAAACACTAGGGCTGAAACGATTCCTTGAGTAACTCAAATACAAAAAATCATGAGGTTAACCCATTTCTTTGGGAATTTAAATTTTTTGAGGTTTTTAAGTCTCTGAGGCTAAAACATGCTAGCAGCGTGCTTAACATGCAAGCAGTGTGGTAAACACGCTAGCAACTTAAAACACGCTAGAAATGTACTAACATAAGCTAGCAATGTGTTAAATCATGCTAGCAATGTGCTAACACATGCTAGCAACTTGTTAAAACATGCGATCAGTGTGTTAAATCATGCTATAAGCATGTTAGCAAAATGATAAATCATCTTAGCAATTTGCTAAAACGTACTAGAAACATTTTAGCAATGTTTTGTTTAGTAAAATCTTCAAACTTAAATCTTTTTAGTTATTTTACATGTTCAGACTTGGCTTTGTCAAGCCAACATCAAAGTTTACTCATCTAGTTTTCAGTCTATTGATACATGTTGTTGATGTTCCCTCACAGGGTGCTTTTTACGGGTTGTGTATTGGTCTTTTGGTGGGTCTGGCGCGTATGATAACTGAGTTTGCCTACGGCACGGGCAGCTGCGTGAATCCAAGTGACTGTCCTACGATCATCTGTGGTGTGCATTACCTCTATTTCGCCCTCATCCTCTTCACCCTGACCTGTATATTGATACTGGTCATCTCCCTCTTGACCAAACCCATTGACGACAAACATGTAAGCTCTTCTTACTAACTATAAAGTTCTGAATATTTATGATTTTGTAATGTTTTTGACATTCTACATTTGATCAAAACCACTGTAATATTGTCAAAAATATTATTATAACTGAAAACAACTGTTTTGTATTTTAATGTATTTTAAAATGTAAAATATACATTTGTTGTTTCACAGCTGTACAGGCTCTGCTGGACTTTGAGGAACAGCACTGAGGAGAGAATTGATCTGGAAACAGATGACTGGACTGATGATGCGGATTCAGACACTATGGAAACAGAAGGTACATTTGCACGATCCACCAAATATGTACCATGAGATAGCACTTGGCTCAGTGAACAGACTGTCAGTGTGTCAGTGTCGTCTGATGCTGAGACTAGGTTAGGCCCATAACTAGTTGATTACATTGTTGTTTGTGGAATTAACTGTTTCTGTTTGTCTCTCGACCCCACAGAGGTACGTAAGAAACCAAGCTGTTGGAAGAAGGCCTACAACTGGTTCTGCGGCTTTGATCAAGGCGATGCACCGAAACTGACTAAAGAACAGGAGGCAGAGTTAAACATGAAGCTCACAGACACCACTGAAAAACCTCTATGGAGAAACGTTGTCAACGCTAATGCAATTATCCTCCTTGCCGTCTGCGTCTTCTTCCATGGTTTCTTTGGCTAAAGATCTCAACAGTATGAGTTAACTCTGTTAAGGATATTACAGCTGTATTCTGTGGACAAAAATGTTACCTTATCAGTAACAACAAGCTAAATGTGATTAATCTGACTGTAAGAGGCTACAAAGGTTCCTCTTGAAATACTCAATACTTCCTTATAATATTTTCAACAAAAACTTCCTTACAGCTGCCTACTGTTTTAGATTTGATGGCAGGAAGTAGAATAGAAAATATTTTTGACTTTCATTTTAAACCCAAGGCCATAACTTATAGTTCATAATCATTTCTTTGTTTTTCCCCTGTAGTCATGTCAAATTTTTCTTAGCTGCTATAGTATCTAATTTAACACATGCCTGACTGTTTTTACATTATATTTCACGTTTACCACATGTTCTTCCTTTACATCTTTGAAATATTACAGAGTAATAGTTTCAACCAAGAGTATAAAGTTCTAGTCTATTTTGTTGTTCCTATAAAGTCTTCTGATGCATTATGATCAAATCAATGCAAAGCCTTTTTCGGTGGCATTTTTAAAATGCCTCTCATCTATCCAAAAATTATTAATTTTTTTTCTGTTATATTTTGGTCTTATTATTTGGTAAGTTTTGATTATCTTGTAAGTAAAAAAATATATATTTTTGTCTGGGACAAGGAAAGATATTTTATTTAATAACATTCATATTTTTTGGCATGGTATGTATCTTGTACTCTGTAATATGTTAATTTAATGTTTTCTGTCTTTATTGTAATAAAAATGAATAAATTTTAGTATTTATGTGTTTATTGAGATGTACACTTGTAAGAAGCCAGAGGCACGTTCTAAATTACCATAACTGCAACTGAAATATGCTAACCGTAATCTCAGATGAACATAACGTGCGCAAACCCTTTCAAAGGCAAGATTGCAGGAGGAAAGTTAATATTTAATTTAGCATGAAGATTCTATTGATACATCTAAAAACAAAGTCCAGGACCATTGGTTTCCTTCAGCAACTCAAGATACAATGAGTGATCCATTAGTGTGATTCAATTATGAATTTCCCAGAAGAAGATAAAGGAAACATTCATTTGGTAGATGATTTTCATATTTTGGAAATTTAAAATGGTAGAATGGAATCTGTTCACAATTTTAATAAATTTAATAAAATTCAAAATGTAGTTTTAATTTTGAATGTATATATATATATATATATATATATATATATATATTGTTCTGAATATATAAATGTAAATATGAATATATAGTTATAAGCATGAAAACATACATAAATGTACACAACTGAATATATAAATGAATATGACTATGAATACATAGATGTATTTGTATATACATAGGTGTATATATATACAAACAGTCTCTCCGGTTAAGTCAAGTCACCTTTATTTATATAGCGCCTTTAACAATACAGATTGTGTCAAAGCAGCTTTACAGTATTAAATAGGAAATAGTGCGTCAATAATGCAAAAGGACAACAGTAAACACTCAGTTTTCTCATTGTATCAGTGATGTCATCCTCCAGCTCAGTTCAGTTCAAATAGTATACAATATCACTAGACATTAAGTGTCCCCAACTAAGCAAGCCAGAGGCGACAGTGGCAAGAAATCAAAACTCCATCGGTGACAGAAACTAAGAGAACAAAAACCTTGGGAGAAACCAGGCTTTTTTTTGCATGTTGCAGCAAAGTCAGATTGTGCAGAGGACTCATCAGGTTCCCGCAGTCTTGTGCCGATGACCATCTAGGTGATGAGGTCTTCACTAGGGATCCATCTCTGGGGGACATCTAGTTGATGTAGTCTCCCCTGACATTCAGGGCTGTAAAAGTCATCTCTAGGTATTGATCCACCATATGGGCTGGGTACGGACTGGATCCGAGGGACTGCGGTGACCTTGGAATAAAAATGAAACCAACTAATATTAGTGTAGATTCCATTCTTCTTATGATGAGTGCATTGGGTGTTATGGGAAGTGTTCCCGGTTCCGGTTGATGCAGCCTAACAATCCCCAAATGGATTTGAATTATAGAACTGTGGTAATGTGTTATGTGTAAGCCAGGTTAAAGAGATCGGTCTTTAATCTAAATTTAAACTGACAGGGTGTGTCTGCCTCCCGACAGTGTGGATTGTTCCAGAGTCTGGGCACTAAATAAGAAAATAATCTGCCGCCCACAGTTGATTTTGATATTCTAGGTATTCTAGAGTTTTGAGAATGCAGCAGGCGTGAGGGACTATATTGCGATAAGAGCTTGCTCAAGTACTGAGGAGCTAAACTATTCAGGGCTTTATAAGTAATTAGCAAGATTTTAAAATCTATACAATGTTTAATAGGGAGCCAATGCAATGTTGACAGAACCGGGCTAGTATGGTCATACTTTCTGGTTCTAGTTGCTGCACTTGCTGCACAAATGCCAGCTGGCATTTGTTTATTAAGCGTGCTGAACAACCACTAAATAAAGCATTACAATAATCTATCCTTGAGGTCATGAACACATGGATTAACGTTTCTGCATTTGACATTGAGATCATAGGTTGTAATTTCGATATATTTTTGAGATGGAAAAATGCGGTTTTGTAAATGCTAGAAATGTGGCTTTCGATGGAAAGATTGCTATCAAATAGCACACCTAGGTTCCTAACTGACGACGAAGAATTGACAGAGCAGCCATTAAGTATTAGACAGTGTTTTAGGTTATTACATGCATTATTCAGGTTGCAGATAATTTATAGAGCTGGGTATTAATTTGTTTGTTGTTAATTTGTAATTAATTAATTTGTTTGGGTGAAGTTGTGTTTTTTTAATTAGAGGCTTAATAACAGCTAGTTTGAAGGTTTGGACATATCCTAATGACAATGCCACATTAATAATATTCAGAAGAGGATTTATGACTTCTGGAAGCACCTCTTTTAGTAGCTTAGATGGAATAGGGTCTAACATACATTTTGTTGGTTTAGATGATTTAACAAGTTTATACAATTCTTCCTCTCTTAAATTAGAGAATGAGTGGAATTGTTCCTCAGGAGATCTATAGGGATCTGATGTATCTGATGCGATACTGTAGCTGACGGCTGCATGGTTACAATTTTATTTCTAATAGTATCAATCTTGGAAGTAAAGTAGTTCATAAAGTCATTACTGTTGTGCTGTTGGGAAAAGTCAACACCTCTTGGTGCTCTTTTTTTCATTAATTTAGCCACTGTATTGAATAAATATCTAGGGTAAAGTAATCAGATCTAGCAGTTTTTAATGCTTTTCTATGGGATAGAGTACATTCACACCAGGCAGTACGAAATACCTTTAGATTTGTTTACCTCCAGCTGCACTCCATTTTCCAGGCTGCTCTTGGCTTGTTATACCACAGTGTCAGACTGTTTTCCTTAATCTTCCTTAAAGAAGCATCCGTATCTAAAGTGCTAGAAAAGAGAGAGTCCATAGTTTCTGTTACATCATCAAGTATTTCTGAGATATTGGATATGCTGAGGAAGTCAGATAAGTCAGGAAGATTACTTACAAAGCAGTCTTTTGTGGTAGAAGTTATGGTTCTCCATACTTGTAACAAGGAGTTGAATTTACAGTTCTAGCTATATGGTTTAGCTCAATTCCATGTCACAGTATTAAATCTAGAGTATGATTTCCACAATGAGTAGGGCCTGACACATGTTGTCTAATGCCAATAGAGTTCAATATGTCTATAAATGCTGATCCCAATGGATCTTGTTCATTATCAACATGGATGTTAAAATCACCCACTATTAAGACTTTATCTGCAGCGAGCACTGACTCAGAAAATCAGCAAATTCTTTAATAAAGTCTGTATGGTGCCCTGGTTGTATTATTTTGAAATCAAAAAGACCACGAGTCTTGTTCTGCTTGACTGTTAACAACACTTCTTTATTTTTCTTCTCACTCTCACATTCACGTAACTTACTCCCTCATCCACTGCCCTCTGGAGTCTATATCAGGAACTGCACAACATATAGTATAACACTCATTGTGAATTTATATTCAAACAGCTTGAATATTACATCCCCTTTCTTTGAAAACTTGGATATATTATGGCAGAGAACACAACACTGCAACACAGCAATTATTATAGTTTTAGCATATCACTGCAACAATTAGTATCCAAATTAAACAAACCACAACTGTATCATTGGTTGCAACAATTGGCATAACAGTTTTTTTTTTTTCTCTTAGGGCAGCGATCTGCCTACACCCTTTACAATTATAGATCAAGGACGACTCTGGGTTTCACTTCACGTCCTGATCTGGTAACATAGTGAGGAGTAGCAGCATTATTTGTGTCTGTCTGCTTAGGGTGATCCAGTGGCACTGTGTGTAGAGTGCTCGAAGACATACTGGACTCCGCATTGATAGGCTGTGCTTTATCTTGCAAAAGGTGACGACGATTCCTACGGAAACTTTGGCCTTCTGCAGTGCACACATGGTAGGACCTGAAGGTGTCATCAGGCTTGATGACTACCGCAGGCTTCCAGCTCCCTGTATCCTGAATTCGGACATGGTCTCCAGTCCGTAGCGGGGTGAGCGGTTTTGCTGACCTGTTGTAATACTTTTCTTGGTACTGTTGCCTTTGTTCACGTCTAGCATGTACATCTTTTCCACAGACAGTTTTTGGCTGTAGCTGTCGGTTGGTGGTGGGAAGAATGGAGCGCAATCTTCTGCTCTACAGCAGCTGGGCCGGTGATCTGAAACCATCCACCGGGGTATTTCGGTACTCTAGCAGGCTGATGTAGGGATCTTTCCTGTCTGCTTTTGCTTTGTCCATTAATGATTTTGCAATCTGTACTGCCTTCTCACTCAGCCAATTACTTTGTGGGTAACGGGGGCTACTTGTGACATGCACAAAATCCCAAGCATGAGCAAAACTCTCAAAATCTTTTGAGCTGAATTGAGGCCCATTGTCTGAGATAACCTTTTCAGGAATCCCATGTGATGCAAATATTTTCTTTAGCTTCAAGATCACTGCAGTAGCTGTGGTGCTCTTGAGCTTCTCCAAGTCAAGGTATCTGCTGTAGTAATCTACCACCACTATGTAGTCTTCATTATTCCAAATAAATAAATCAGTACCTACAGTCTGCCATGGCCGGTTTGGGATAGGATGGGAAATGAGAGGCTCTTTTGCGTTTGACATACGACGCTCAAGGCAAACAGAACACTGTTCAACCATGCTAGCAATCTGTTTGGACATGCCAGGCCAAAAGAGAATGTCTCTAGCACGCTGTTTGGATTTTTTGATTCCCATGTGGCCTGAGTGAATGCGCTGAAGCATCTCTTCTCTCAGCAGCGTAGGAATTACGATCTTTTCTCCTTTGAAAACCATCCCGTCCATCTCAGATAATTCATCCCTGTAGTTCCAGTACTCTAGGGTGGCTGTAGGACATCTCTTTCTCTCATTGGGCCAGCCTTCTTTAATCACTCTCCTTAATGTAGACATCTGCACACCTCTCTCTGTTTCTTTTCGGATACTGCTGAGTTTCGCATCACTGACTGGGAGAGCGCTAAGTACAGTATGGACTTGCACATCCATCCCTTCACTGAAGTTCTCATCCAGGCAGGGCATTGATTTTCTTGACAGTGTGTCTGCTACTGGAATATTCTTGCCAGGAACATGCACGATGGTGAAGCTGTACTTCTGCAACTGCAGAATCATTCTTTGCAGTCTTGGTGGGGCCGCAGACAATGGCTTCCTGATGATCGCTTCTAAGGGTTTATGATCAGATTCCACTGTTATGTGCCGCCCATAAACGTATTGGTGAAATCTTTTGCACCCCCAGAGAATGGCAAGGAGCTCTTTCTCGATCTGGGCGTAATTTATTTCTGTGTCTGTGAGTGACTTTGAGGCATATGCAAGTGGTTTGCCTTCCTGCAACAACACCGCGCCTACACCGTATTTGGAGTCATCAACTTGCAGTGTGAGGTCTTTTCTTGTGTCAAAGAATGCAAGCACAGGGCCTGGTACCCTGGTGATGATATCCTTCATCTTTTGAAATGCCACATCATGTTGTTTGTCCCATAGGAACTCACTGTCCTGCCTTAGTAGTTGTCTCAGCGGTGCATTAATATCTAAAAGGCTTGGTGCAAACTTTGCGAGATAATTGACCATACCAAGAATCGTTTCAAGTTCAGCACGGTCCTTGGGTGGTGTACTCTCTTTTATGGCTGCCACTTTTTGAGGATCAGGTTTGATTCCATCTGGAGTAAGGCGGTGGCCAAAATAGCTGACTTCGGGGACACAAACAGTTCTTTTCTCAGGATTAAGGCGCACTCCCTTTTCTCAAGAGCGTTCCAACATGGTCCTGAGATTATGGTCATGTTCCTCCTTGGTCTTTCCATAGACCAAATTGTCATCCACAATAGCAACGACTCCCGGCAGACCTTCATAGATCTCGTCTATTTTCTGTTGAAAAACATCTTGAGCCGAGACAATGCCAAAGGGTAAGCGACAAAATCTGTATCTGCCGAAGATTGTGTTGAAGGTGATAAGGTACGATGATTTTTCGGAGAGTTTGACTGCCCAGTAGCCAGATCTAGTGTCCATTACGCTGAAGTAACGGGCTCCGGCCAGCTTTGGGGTGATGTCTTCTAATGTGGGCAGAGGATAGTGTGGGCACTTTATAGCCTTATTAAGATCCCGTGGATCCAGACATACTCTCAGCTTGCCAGTTTTCGGCTTCTCAACAACACACAATGCGTTTACCCAATCAGTCGGCTCTGTCACTTTTTTAATGATCCCTTGGTCCTCCATGGAGTCAAGCTCTTCCCTTAGCCGATCCCGCAGGGCAAAAGGAACTCTCCTTGGTGGATGTATGACTGGTGTGGCTGAGGGGTCCAGATGAATGTTGCATTCTCCAGGAAACAGACCAATTCCTGTAAACACATCAGCAAATTCATCTACAACTGACTCAGCATCTCTCTCTGGAGACGATACTGACAACACCAGCTTAATCATGTCCAAGTCTATGCAGGCTTTTAGTCCAAGCACAGGTGGTGACTGGGTGTCCACAATGAAGAAATCTAGTGGCATGGTATTCTTTTTATATTTACAGTGCAGCTGGCATGTGACTTTAACTGACAATTGCTGTCCACCATAACCTGTAAGTTTTTTCTGTGTATGCTGCGTCTTTGTCTCGGTTGCAAATTTGTTGAATTCTCTTGCAGGAATTACATTTACCTGAGCACCCGTGTCTAGTTTAAATTTTAGCAGCGAACCATATTCACCTATCTCGACTTCAGCAAAAGCTTGCTCTGATGCTGTGAATGTGCTTTCATTTGTGACTGTGTCTATAAAGAATTCACTACTCACATCAGCATATCCATCTTCAGTTTTGTTTTCGCTTACAGAATGGACTTGGATTTGGACTTGCATACCTTTGCAAAATGATTCCACTTGCCACATTTAGCACACTGTTTTCCTTTTGCTGGACATGTTTCTCTTCTTTTGTGTTGTTTTCCACAGTATCCGCATGAATTGAGGCTTTCTGCCTGCACGCTGTTTGTTTTTGTGTTGTTCTGACAGCTCTGTCACATTTTTGCATACTTTCTTATTGCGTGCATTCCACTTGCCATGCTTTTCATTTGGGCTTTCGCAATCTCATGCGATCTGGCAATGTCAATTGCTTTCTCTAAAGTTAATTCAGCACTCTGGCTGAGTAATTTCTCTCGAACTTAAATGCCAATAAATGAATAAATGCCAAAAACGACACAATCTGTCACCATCTCCTCTGGGTTCGTGTAACCACAGTCTTTAACGAGCAATCTGAGCTCAGTGACGAATTGATCAAATGTTTCCGTGGCAGACTGTATTTTCTCATTGAACTTGTATCTTGCAAAGATAGGATTAGCCTTTGGTACCACATAAGCTTCAAAATGATCATAGTAAGTTTTGAGCAACTTAGCTTCGTCCGCGGTGAGATTCCATGTGTTATAGATATCTCTGCCTTTCTCTCCGACCCATAAAAGTAAGTAGCTGCATTTCTCTGCCTCTTCTTTGCGGCAAAATCGTCCTGAAAACATCAGTTCAACGTGCTGCTTAAACTTTCTCCATGTGTCGGGAAGATTCTGTGATTCCCAGTCCATTCGTGGTGCAGGCATTCCGGCAGCATCCATATTCGCGATTCACTCTGACACCATGTTTTATTTTGAAATCAAAAAGACCACCGAGTCTTGTTCTGCTTGACTGTTAACAACACTTCTTTATTTTTCTTCTCACTCTCACATTCACGTAACTTACTCCCTCATCCACTGCCCTCTAGAGTCTATATCAGGAACTGCACAACATATAGTATAACACTCATTGTGAATTTATATTCAAACAGCTTGAATATTACACTGGTGGCCTGTATACAGTAGCCAGTACAAACAACAGGGGATTTATCATTAAAACTTGTTTCTCTGGATAATGTAATATGAAGCACCATTACTTCAAATGAGTTATACTTGAAGCCCGTTCTCTGAGAAATACTGCTATAAAAAATATTGCTATAAATTGTAAAAACACCTCCCCCTTTACCTTTTAGACGCAGCTCATGTTAAAAACAGTTATCTTGGGGAGTAGACTCGTTTAAAATAATGTGACAATCTGGTTTTAGCCAGGTTTCTGTTAAACAGAGCACATCTAGGTTAGGATCAGTGATCATATCATTTACAAAAATTGCTTTTGTAGAAAAGATATTCAATAAGCCAAGCTTTATCATTTATTTCTCTGTGTTATATATATATATATATATATATTTTTTTTTTTTTTTGTTTTGTTTTTTTGTTTTTTTGTTGTTGTTGTTGAACATCAATTAAATTGATCCATCTCTATTATGCTAGCTAAATAGGCTATGTTTAACACGTGAACTCTTGCTAAATATGCAGTTATATTATGGGTCATAGTCATGAATTGTACTCGTGATGGAGCGATGCTGGAGCACTCTTGAAGCGAGTGAAAACTATGACGACTTTTAAAATATCCGCTTCTCACTCCATTAAAAATCACACCCCTCCACTCTGCACTCCGCTCCCACTCCGCTCCGCTCACATACTCTGATAACAATCTTACTGAATTTACGTTTAGCATTAGCCAGCACTTTTAAATTTGCCAAGATGTAAGACACCCTGGCTCCCGGTAAACATTGGACTATAGTAGCTGGTGTCTCTATTTTCACGTTCTGTGCAATAAAATTGCCAATAACTAGAGCACTTTCATCAGGTTTCTCAGTGGGTGCGTCACTGAGTGGGGAGAACCTGTCTGATGTTTTGATCGGAACGGAAGAGCGGTGTTTTGACCCGTGACTATGCCACCTCACAGTCACCCAGCTGCCCTACTGCACAGGCTTTATAACTGGAACCAAACAATGTAGAGGACTCCCTAAGCTAGTCGCATCCAAAGCCGTATCTAAGGCTTTCACATTCTTACTATCCTCAATTGCATTAATTGCATTGCATTAATAACATGTAAATCCCTTGAAGATACAAGGAGCTACAGACACAAACCACTCTGCAGCACAACCACTCTGTTGTGTCACAAACAAATGGCGCTTCAGCCCACCAAAAGGAGTGGGGCCTGCTATACATCGGCTCTAAGCGCAATTTTGTCAGAAGTTTTCTCTATCAGTGTGAAGAACATCTACTTGCTGGACTCTGAGGCAAGAATCTCAAAGCCTACTACTAAGAGCACTGGAAAGACACTCCTCTTCAGCACCTTCATTTCTGCAGCTATCCAGCAATCACAGAGAGCAAATTATGTAGGGCAAATGTCTTTGGTGTTGTTGCAAATGCTGTGCTGCTTATGAGACTCATGCAGGGCAGTGCTGAGACAAACTGCGAAAGCATGCTTTAACTTCACCACAGCACTTTGATCGGCCAGTGTGTTTTACACATGAGGATCAGTGCCCCTCGACTGCAGAACCCTTCTCCCCAATGAGTCAACATGGTCCATTGTCCATGACTTTTCCAGACTGTGGAGAACCTCAGCTTTGAATGGTCGGCTCCAGAAGAGCCTGCCCACATCCGCTTAGACATATGATGCCCGCTGGGCTGTGGTCAACAAATCTCCCACCAGAGACCGGCGGTCCTAAAAGGTCATGATGAACTTACCAAAACGTGGCACACCCCCTACTCAGTGCAGGTCCACTCTTTTAATTCTACCGCCTTCACCTCCTTTGACAGCGCTGAAGAAAAGAGGTTGACGCTGTACATCTCTGCCTGCCATCTGCCCTGGGACTAACAGCCAAGGCTGTACACCCGTCCAGGCCCATTTCAGCCCTAGTGGGCAGGGCTTATTCAGTGGCTGGACAGGCCAGCTCAGCACTTCAAGTGTTTCAAGCCAAACTAATGAATTGGATGAGTCTGACCCTAATACTGATACTTCTAAAAAGCAGCGCACAGAAACCGACTTGGCTCTGTGCACTACTAAGGCTATTGAGCAGGTAATTGGTGGGGCCATGGCCATCTTTGTGGTGCTTTAAAGGAGATCAGTGACACAGACAAAGTCACTTTCCTTGACTACCCTGTCTCCCCTATGGGGTTATTCTGCCCTGCTTTGAAAGGATTTGCAAAGCGCTTCACTGCAGTACAGAAGTCGATTTGGGTCATGCACCAGTTCCTGCCTAAGTGCTCCAGCTCATTGGCTGGTTCAGGTCGTCAGATGGCTCCGTCTTCCTAGCAGCCTGCAAAGCCCATGCTGTCTCTAGCTCGGGCTCGGCTAAAATCAAATCCTGAATAGCTTGGAAAGCTATTTCAGGCGTGTCAGGTTGGGTTCTGTGGAGCACAGAACAAGGCCACTCACTCCAGTTCACCTGCAGACCATCTCACTTCAGAGGCATTATTCAAACTTACAGGACAACAACAACAAATTCTCTTGCTCTCTGGGCCCCAGTGTAAAGTCTGCTTGCAAAAATAACCATGGAGATGGTTCCTTTAGTGAACAGCAAGTCAGGCTTTTACAGCCGTTACTTCCTCATTCCGAAGAAAGATGAAGGGCTCAGGCATATCCTTGATCTCAAGCATGTGAACCACATGCTTATGAAATGGCCATTCAAGATGTTGACAGACAAAACAGATCCTTATGCAAATTTGCCCCGAGGACTGTTTTTTTATTGGTGGATTGGAAAACACTTACTTCCACATCCAGATAGCCCCTCATCACAGATCATTCTTTAGATTTGTGTTCGAGGGGGTGACTTGTCAGTACACAGTCCACTTATAATAAGTCAACTGACTTGGCTCTTTCCCCCTTGAGGCAGACGGGAATCTGCATTATGAATTACCTCCATGACTGGCTTGTATTAGCCATATCGGAGCAGGAACTTCTGACTCACAGGTCGCTGCTGTTCATCTGGAGCATCTTGGGCTGAAAATCAATTTAGCAGAGAGCTCTATGTCTCCTAATCCGTCATTTATCTTCCTGGGGACAGTTATAGATTCGGCCCAGATGAAGCCTTGGATTACGCAAGAACACTCCCTGATAATTCAGCGACTAGCGGCGCTGTTCAGATTCAGAACTTCATGTCCCTTTCAGAGTTTTCCAGAGTATGCTCAGCCTCATATCAGCCACATCCTCTGTGATTCCTTTTGATCTACTTCACATGTGGCCCCTCTAATTTTGGGTCAAAGCTCGTGTGCCATCCTGGCAAGCCACAACTGCATCAGAGCTGTGGCCCCTCGAAAAACCCTTAGCCTGATCTCTAGAAGAAAGGTAGTCACAACAGATGCCTCCAACTCGGGTTGGGGAGCACTGGTAAACCAATGCTCGGTTCTGTATGAGGGTAAAGTGGTAGCCTTCATAATTCGCCGAGGTAGTGTCAGGTCATGCCTCCTCCTGAGTACAGTGCAACCTACTCTCACTAAGGGCAGTTCACCTGCCGGCAGACTGTACCAAGTAGAGGACCTGGGCAATATAGCTCCAGGAGAATTGAGACTACACCCCCAAACGATTTGGTCTGTCTACAGAAGGGCAGAGGTGGACTTCTTCGCCTCAGAAGACAACTCTCACTGCCTAATTTATTTCTCTGCCCTGGCTCACGAATGGTCCAGCACTCACCTATATGTCTTCTCCCCGATTGCCCTTCATCCTCAGGTCATCAGACGGGTCAGGAATGTCATGTGCTCTGACCTCTAGTGACCCCACTCTGGAGAAATCAGACATGGCACACTCTTGTGGCTGGGCAGTCAGTTGGTAAGAATGACCTTGTGTTTAAGTTCCTGAGGGGAGCTCGGAGACTGAATCTCATATGGTGACAACTTTGGAACTTGTCTGTAGTAATTAGGGCCCTATGGCGCCCTCCCTCTCAGCTGCTCCAGTCGGCCAACTTACGCCCCCTGCCACTTCAGACCTCCCTCCTTTTGGCATTGAGTTTGGCTCTAACATCTGTAGAGTCGTCCTCAAACCAAGACACAGTTATGTGCCTGAAGTGCTCTCCACTCCGTTCAAAGCACAAGTCATCACCATTTTAGCTCTTCCTAACCCAGAGAATTAGCAGGGTTTCAATTCACTCTGCCTGGTTAAGGTTGTTAGAGTGTATGTAGAGTGCCAGTCACGAAGCAGACACTCGCTGGATAGTTGATGTTATAGCCCTGGCTTATGCCTCAGTAGGCTTACATTGTCCTATTGGAGTGAGGGCCAACTCCACCAGAGGAATGGCCTTCTCCTGGGTTTGCCCTGGTGAAAAAAACAGCATATGCTGGTAGGTATGTTTTGATGCTGGGATGCTGGTTAGGTATGTTTTGATGCTGGTTTAAGCTGGTCCCTAGCTGGTTTATGCTGGTCCTTTGCTGGTTCATGCTAGTCCTTTGCTGGTTTATGCTGGTTTTTGCAGCATAAACCAGCAAGGGACCAACTTAAACCAGCATCAAAACATACCTAACCAGCATCCCAGCATCAAAACATACCTTCCAGCATATGCTGTTCTTTCACCAGGGCATGGTTCAGCAGTTTTTCAGTTGGTGAAGACTGTGTGGCAACTGGCTGGTCTTTGACATCTACCTTTGCCAGATTTTATAACTTGGACATCCCCGCTATTCAGGCATAATTTCCTAAATTAGTGGAGAATCCTGGTGGCTTGGGTCTCTTAATTGGCTCATGCTTATGGGGTCCCTCATTACGGGCACTCCGGGGCTGGGCTTGCAAGGCTACTTTGTTCTGCACTTGGTTATAGCACGGCACTATTGGATGCATTCCCCATAACGTCCCTTGACTCAATGGGAAAGACTGTTTGAAAGGGAATATTCCAGTTACTAATGTAACCTTGGTTCCCTGAGATAAGGAAATGAGTTTTACATACACTGGCATGCTATAAGGCTGCATGCAAGTTGATGACACCCCTTTTGGTAGACTTAAGTGCTTTTTGTTTGTAAAGCTACATGAACGTGAACAATTCACGCTTTAGTATTCAGAGAACACAGGAGTTTTTCCATAGAATCAATTGATGCAACACTCATTCCCTTATCTCGGTCACTGGGGCAGTACATATAAGGTTCAATAGCTAAAATGTACATCTTTGTAGCTTATTTACCCCTATTAGTACCTTAAAAGTACATATTAGTACTTTAAAAGCACATACTCTTTAGCACATTTTGAAAGGTTACAACCCAGCAACGGTTTTTGTAGGTAATAGCATGCAACACAATGTAAACAACAACTGTGAGGGTGTTAGTGGCCTTTTCAAGTAATCAGGTTAATAACGGTTATATCAATTTTCTCTCAAGCTGACAAATGAAAAATAGCATTTGTGGTAATTCTAGCTGCATCCTGTTAATGATGCTTTGTATCTCATGGATGAATATCACAAATTCTTCCCTCACACTTCCTGCATGTGAAATACATTGTGAATGTTGTGTGTGTGTGTAAAGCTGAATGGCTTGCAGAAACACTGAACTGCATGACTATGAGATGTGCTGCAGGGGGAGCAAGGTTAGCTTGAGCTACACACACAGCTGCCAGAACAAGCTTGTATGAGTTGATGTTTTTATTCTATAGAACCGTACACGTGTCCTTAAACTACACATTTCAGCGTGAACTCATCAGATATGAATGAAACCTTGAAATGTGTGGCTTTTTAAAGGACAGTATTCACAAGTTTCTCCTTGTTGACGCTAAAAAGGCGGGAAAAATCTGTAGACTTACACTGAATGACCCAAGTCATATCTAGAGACCAAAATGTCATAAAGACTTCATTGTGGGACTATTTTGATTCAGAACACCCCAGCAACAACCTAGTACACCCTGGCAAACGCTTGTGTCATAAACGTGGCATGTTTTGCACTCACGTGTCCTTTCGAATACAAATTCTTGATGATTTTATTTGTGTATGTACATAAATACACAATTTCCCTCTCAGCACTGTGGATTATGTCTAGGACAACACAAGGACATGTGTTGACTAAAAACTGATGAAAATGTCAGTATGTTATATAACACAATCCCCACGTCCCAGCATCCTCCATGCTATTCCCGCTCCACAAAGATACATAATACACTACCTTAGACCTACTATCCACTTTGATCGTCTTACACCTTTTTCAACACCATTTTTAATAAAATATCACAAGCTATTTGTCATCTTTTCAGCATCATAATTTGTATTGCATGTTTTTGTGTTGCATCTTTCAACGTCACCTTGTTGTTTATAATGTTTCCCCCGTGGGCTCAAAGCGTGAAAATGATCCAGAACGAATACAATGACAAACCACACAAAACACGTTTGTGTGCTTGCATCTGTACGCTGTTTGAGGCAGAGAGTCAGAGTAAAACAAAGAGATGGATGGATGGAGACTGAGAGAAAGAGAGCTTGCAAAGGGAGGGGGGATGAGTTGGGGGCTCTGATTGGCTGGATTTTTTTTTTCATGGTGAAAACGTGATCCAGCCTGCAGAGGCACTGCAGCAGAGAGAGATAGAGAGTGTGTGAGGAGGAAGAGTCGAGATACTCACAGAAACAGAGGCAGAACATGCACTTGTGAGTCAGAGTGTGTGTGCGGGTGTGTATGAGTGTTTGCTCTCGGACTGAGAGAAAGAGAGAAAGAGAGAGGAAGACAGGGAAAGATAAATGGCCTCATTGAAAGACATTGCAGAGAAATAGCATACGAGTGAGAATTCCTGGTAAGAAGAGGATGGAGAGAGTGTGAGAACATTGAAACGAGCGGACGCTGAGATCCACAAATCCTCTTACACAACCGACTGGGTGAATGACTGAATGAGTGAGTGAGTGACCAAGACCAACACTGGACCAAAGAAGGACAAGAAGAAGAATAGAACGGTGCTTGGTGACGCATCTGACATCTCGTCCTCCATCTTTCCCATCCTCCACCCTTCCATCCATCCTTCTTGGAGACAGGCAGCAAAGTCTTTCCTCGGTCCTCTCGCATGCAACAGGAGCATCTGCTGCGATGGGCAGCGCTCAGAGGGACAAGATAGCCTGAGACAGCAGCAGAATCGCAGGAACTTTGTGTCCCCATGTGAGAAAGACGTCAAGATCTCATTAATTAACAACACCACTTGTCCAAATCCAGAGACTCACCACTAAATACGCACTCAAGACAGCTAAATACAGGTAAGGATGCCTAAAAGGTTGTATTATTAGTGTTTTATGCTCATAATGCTCAGATGAGTTTACCTTTGTGTGTGCATCTTATTTTAAAAGTATCTTAAATGTTAATGCAAAATGAGAATATTTTTCTTTAACATTTTCCTTTACCTAATCTAACTAAAAAAGTAATTGTATCAAATAAAAATATTCAATTTAATTTAAGTATATCCTTTATATATATATATCACTTTTATTATCAGATATAATGTAAATTGATATGATAAATATATAATCTAATATTTTTAGATTTTACATAAATATTTTCATATACAAGCATGCATTAGCATGTGGGTCATATTTCTGCATTTGTGGGTCCCAGGATCTGCACTTCTGTTCTTGTGTGGCCACGTTGACCATGTTGTGGAATTGGCCAGGTTGCAATTCATGATTGCATGTGCACACAAACGCAGATTCCATCAATGACTCACATTATCCGAGTGGGCATCTGATCACATGGGACTACTACACACCGACACGCATACTAACCCACATGTGTGGTTAAGACAGAGAAGGACCTGTGCTTGAGAATGTGTGTGTGTTGCATGCACGGGCGCTGCAGTCAGTGTGCTGCGTATGCTGCTCTGGTTGCATAACCGCCGCTGCTGGCGCACCCCTCCCACAACACTGCACTAAAAACTGCTAACACAGATGCACACACTCCCAGAATACTAATAAGTGCCGAAAACCTCGACCAAACACCCACAAGTCCCTGTTTGCATCCTGTACTGTAGATTCAGCCTCCTGTCACAGTGAAGATTCAGCAATCAATACTGTCCGTCAATATCTCAAAGGAGGAAAGCAGATGAATCTGTGTCTGTGCACCTGAGGTCATGCCAACATCAGCCCAAAATAATGACTTTGTATTGATAAATGTTATTGGTGTCACCATTAGTGCTGATGGCATATTGGTTAGCCCGGTTTGGGGTGAACGAATCCTTCAAAACCTTCTTAAAATCAAATACTAGAAGATTCTGGTTTGATATTCGGACTGATATATCAGAATTATGATAGAAAGTCCATTGTCAGTCCTTTAAGATCTGGTGTTTCTATTTTACAGCTTATTATAATGTAATTGATAGAAAATAGAATTCCAATATTCCAGCAGAATATTACTTTTTTAATATATTAGGAATAAGCAAATTTCCATTGGTACTCGAGTAAGATTTAGATGGAAGCTAAAATTGCTATACAAAATGATGGTGGTGTTCCTATTAAAAAACTGACATTTCTATTTTCCAGTTTGTGACCCTGGAGCACAAAACCAGTCTTAAGTAGCACGGGTATATTTGTAGCAATAAGCAAAAATACATTGTATGGGTCAAAATTATCGATTTTTCTGTTATGGCAAAAATCATTAGGATATTAAGTAAACATCATGTTCCATGAAGATATTTAGAAAAATTCCCACCATAAACACATCAAAAGTTACTTTTTGATTAGTAACATGCATTGCTATGATCTTCATTCGGACAACATTAAAGGCGATTTTCTCAATATTTTGATTTTTTTTTTTGCACCCTCAGATTCCAGATTTTCAAATAGTTGTATCTCTGCCAAATATTGTCCTATCCTAACAAACCATACATCATTATTTATTCAGATTTCAGATGATGTATAAATCTCAATTTCAAAAAAATGACCCTTATGACTGGTTTTGTGATCCAGGGCCACATTTATTCCTCAAGAAACGGTCTATCCAGTCCTGTATTATATTTTCATATTTCCACCCCATTTTCATCCAAAGATTGCTTTCTAAATATGATTAGAATAGAAAAACAGCATAATAGCACAGATTAGCATTCCTTTACAATGTTTTGACAAGGGCTTTTTGGGGTAATTGATTATTTTGCGTAGTTGTGTAGAAGAATCCATGTTGTTGAGTTCAATTCAATAATTAGCCAATGTTTTGTGATAATTAAGAATCGCTTAATAGCTTATTTACATCGCTCTGCTAATGCTAACCTTTCAAAGCTAATTGGCTGTATGTTGTTTTCTCTTGACTAGCCAGTTTCTAACATTCTTAGTAATGATCTTTGCGACATGTCCTGTGAAAAGGCCTAGGTTATCTATGTCAACAGAGGCTAAGGGAACAAACAGTCTCTTTCGTGAATGAACTGTGGGTAAAATGGCTGACGCCTGCTCTGAATGACAGCCGCTGAATTATTAAACACTCCCTCCTCCTCACTAAAACTAACATGACCTGCGTTCTCTACAGCAGCTCGACACACACACACACACACAACAGCCATTTCTAACAGCGAAGATGTTAAACCTCTGATGAAACCTTGATCACACTTAGCACACAGTGCCAGACAATGATATCCATCCATATTTTCATCTTCCAGAACCATCTCACGGCTTCATCTGCTCCATCTTGAACTAATTTTTGCAACATGCTTTCACACAGAATTGTACATGTTCTTGTAGGTTTATAATACAGCCGAAAACCTCCATGAAATGCCTTTGTGATTTCATTAGTATTAGTAGGTAAATTGTGGTTGTAACACATCTGCTTTTTCATCTGTACAATAGTTGAAAGCATCTAAAAAGCAAACCTTTTACATGTACAACTGCATGAAGGAAGCATATTCTTTCATCCAAAGAACTTCTTTGATTTTATAAGAATTGCAACACAATGTGCGTAGATAATCCATCATAATTTTTAGTACCTACAAATCACTAACCAAACAGCATCTGTTATTTGTAGACCTGAAGAAAATCAAGATCAGACAGGATTCACGAAGGAGCTGCAAACCCTAAAAAACACAGAGCATAATCATGTACTCATTGAATCCATCCAACATATTCTGTAATCTTATTTCTAAGAAAACAGGTAAGATAAACCTTCCTGATAAAAATGAAGTTGTATCTACGAAAGCTTTTGTAAACCATGCAAGCATTCTCAATCATGGTTGTGTTTCTAACTACATTAAAGAATTAAAAACTCAAGTCAGGTATTTTGTGACACATTTAATGACTCGGACAAGAGAAACATTTTGAAGATTCAAACTAGAAATAAACTAGAGCTATTAAGTTTCTTTCAGCTCTCATTTTAGCTTGCTGGTGGTTCCTGTGATCCCATTGGTGGATTTTTGAAACCAATGGTGTTTTCGCTGCTTGTTTGTGTATAGCTTTGCTCAGCTGTGAAATAAATACATGAATATACAATGCAAATTTCCAAAAATAGTATTTTTTTTAAATACTTAAAAAGTAGCAATAGATCTTTTCCTCTGTATTATGATGATTATAGGTGATTAAAGAAAAATGTGGTGGAGACATGGAGCTATTTATCAGTTGTTGATTGGCTGGAGGCAGATCTTAAGAAAGGAGCAGGTTTATGAGGATGAAATGATTAGAGAAATTTAGCACCAATATTACATTTCACTGGAAGATCAAGTTTTGACATTTTGATTAAAAATTCAAAACAAAACAAAACAGCAAATAAACAAATTAAACATCGGCACATATAAATCATTCACAATAAGATCAATAACATGCATTTAGAAAATAGTGAGTATTTTTTTTAATATCAACTTTACATGATTAACTTTCTCATAACAATATGACTGAAGTTGAATTCCAGTTCTTAAATACTAAATGTTGATACAAAAATTTCTACCAGAAATTTTCAGTAACAGATTTTTTATAAAAAAAAAAAAAGCCTATAAAACAGCATTATATGATGTGAAAATATTTACAATAATATTAAAAAAAACACATGCAAATCAGTAAATGAATAAAAAAGAGATAATTTATTTTATGATTGCATTAGTTTAATTTGCATGTTGTATTTGTTCAGGTATGATGATACAAGGAGTGCAAATGTTTTTATAATTTTTCTTTGTGAGTTATAATATTGTTTGATTTTACTTGTATAGCGCTTTTTACTAAAAAATTATGTTAACGTTTGTAATATCTTAATATCTTCATGCCTTGTCAAATTTAGCAGATGAGACCTGGACGGTAGTATTGTTTACATTTTGCAACAATGTAAACAATAAAGTTGTGTAAATAAACGTAAACATTTGAAAAATGCATTACAATTATTTAATTAAAATATATCGTATTTCATTATTACACTACCAGTCAGAAGTTTTTGAACAGTAAGACTTGTGATGTTTCAGATAAGCCTCTTCTGCTCACCAAGCCTGCATTTATTTAATCAAAAAAAGCAAAAGCAGTAACATTTTGAAATAACTATTTAAAATAACTGCTTTTTATTTGAGAAATTATAGAAATTAATACTTTTATTTAGCAAGGATGCTTAAAATTGATCAAAAGTGATGATAAAAACATTTATAATGTTACAAAAGAGTTCTATTTCAGATAAATGCTGTTCTTCTGAAATTTCTATTTATCAAAGAAACCTGAAAACAATTATTCTTAGCTGTTTTCAACATAGTAATACATGTTTGTGAGCAGCAAATCAGAATATTAGAATGATTTCTGAAGGATCATGTGACTGGAATAATGAATAAATAAATTTTTTTAATATATTCAAATAGAAAACAGTCATTTTAAATACCAAAAATATTTCACAGTTTCACTGTTTTTGCTGTATTTCGGATCAAATAAACACAGGCTTGGTAAGCAGAAGAGATTTCTTTAAAAAACATTAAAAACATTTTCTTTAAAAAACATTTGATAGGCCTTAAAAATGACCTTACTCTGACTACATATTTAGTTCACTAAAACACATATATGGGTTTGCATTCTAGATGCTGTCAGTTATTAATATTACATAATACAAACATGAATGTGATCCACCATGACTGTATATGTGAGACTGGCTGCGGTCGTGAGGGCAGGGCTTAGGACAGGCTTTGTGAGACAGAGGTGAACAGCTGATAGCATCGCTGGCACAGGACACGATGCCCTCTTGCTGACTGTCTCACTGTCCAGGTGGAATGTATCCAGAGAGAGAGACAGAGAAGGGCAGTGGGGAGAGATGTGCTTGTGGAATGTGCTGGGTGGTACCTGTGTGTATTTTTGTTGTGTGTGTGTGTGTGTGTGTATTTGTGGGAGTGTGTGGGATATGAGGACAGGAATGTTCTAGATATTTTGATGACTGTGCCTCAATCTGCTTGCTTTCTGGGTTTTATACCACATTCCATTCATGATGGACTAATTTCAGTGATATAAAGCGAATTATTCTTCTGTAATATAATTTTTTTTTCAGTAAAATAAAGTATTTAGTGAGAGAAAAAATTAAGACAGGATGCTAGTTTGCTAAACAATGCTTAAACATATATTTGGGCATCATTTTTAGTACTCTGCAGCAGCCTAAAGGATCCCTGTTGATTTACGTTCACTTTAGATATTAACTATTTCATTTATACCCCTATTTTTTTTGTTTCTCAAACACTCCCCCATTGGTCACACAAACATATAGCCCCACCCCCACACCCATGCCATTGGCTGAGCTGTTGCTGTGTCACTCTGATTCTAAAAACAAACAGAGCAATGTTTTGATGTGTTTGAATGTAAGAAATTACCCCGTTATTGTATAGTTGTCTCAGCATATTAAACTAGAATAGAAGAAGAAAGTATTAAAACCTTGAAAAAACATAGTAAAGTGCTAGCAAAATGTACTGGAATGTGATGTCTTGATAATGTGATAAGGTTCTGAATGAACTCAAGAATGCTGTTGACTCAATTACTCAATGTATCCAGTAACTGAGCCTGTCAGTGTGCCTTCTTTTGAACACAAATTCTTATACGTGACCCTGAACCACAAATCCAGTCATAAGTAGCAATAGCCAACAATACATTGTATGTGTTGAAATGATCCATTTTTCTTTTATGCCAAAAATCATTAGGATGTTAAGTAAAGATCAGGTTCCATGAAGATATTTTGTAAATTTCCTACCGTAATGATATCAAAAGTTAATTTCTGATTAGTAATATGCATTGCTAAGAACTTCATTTAGACCACTTTAAAGGCGATTTTCTCAACGTTTAGATTTTTTTGCACCCTCAGATTCCAGATTTTCCAATAGGTGTTCCTCTGCCAAAAATGTCCTGTGAAAGCTTTCAGATGATGTATAAATCTTAATTACAAGAAACTGACCCTTATGACTGGTTTTGTGGTCCAGGGTCACATATTTAGTGTTTTTAGGGGGGGAAAAAGTAGGTAAATGGAGAAATATTAACTCTGTATTATTAATATGTGGAAAAGCAATTAGATTTGACACTGCAGGAATAAAGTGATTAGTAATAGGAACAAAATGTCACAAAAGATGGTACTGTAGCGTATAAATACCGGTGTATAAGAATATGGTAATCATTTAAGTATTATAATATATATCAAAAACAGTATGACCATATAACATCACTTTATCGTGTCACTGTCACATTTTTTTTTTTTTTTTTGGCTTCTACTGCATGTTATGTTACTCAAATTAAACCATTTAACTCTCTATTAATTCACTACATACATATATACAATATTTATCTCTGTTAAGTTTCTTACAAACACTCACCTTTTCTCTTCACAAGATATTAACTGATGGACTTGAGTGGTGTGGATTACTTGTGGATTATTGTGATGTTTTTATCAGTTGTTTGGACTCTCATTCTGACGGCACCTATTCACTGCAAAAGTTCCATTGGTGAGCAAGTGATGTAATGCTACATTTTTTCGAATCTGATAAATCTGATTATCTTGGATGGCCTGAGGACGAGTACATTTTCAGCAAGTTTTCATTTTTGAATCATAGAAACCATTGGCTTACCACAGCCTAGCTCATCTCAGTTATTCGCTGTTTCTCATCCTCTCTAGCTCGCTTCATCATGTTTTGTGCTGACAGGGTCGAACACACACATGATTTCATTAAGTGCAGCAGTGTTGTTCAGAGCACCAGACAGTTTGCCTGCTTTAATATGTTATCTGCTGTCTGTCTCTCTCATGAGCCTCTTACATAACATAGTTTGTCTTATCAAATATGAAATCCTGTGTGCAATGAGAGGCGGAAACGTGTTTGCCCCCGACAAACAAACAAATTATTAGCAGTTAATCGATTCACAGCGCTAAAGAACATATGTTCAGTGGAGAGCACTAGACTCACATCACAGTTACGAGATTAACAAGATTTTTTTTTTTAATGCTAACAAAGTACCACAGTAGGTACCATGTCTTTTTTTTTTTACAATGGTAATGCTTACACTACAGTACTTTGGGTTAGTTAACATGTTACTTAGAGGGTACATCGGATGCCCATTTTCCACAAGTTGGTGTGATTCTTTAGAATCATGAAATGTCTGCAACATACTTTGGTTAAAATTCCTCACTGGTTGTGTAAAACAACACCGTTTTTACCTTGTCAAAAACACGTCTGTGCATTTAAATATTAATAAGCTTTTTTGTATATTCGGTGTCGCATTACTATCAAAAACAAAACTGCGTCCTCAGTGGCTCTGATGTCAGGAGAAATGAAGACTTTATTGTTCACTTTTACATTCAACTACAAAACACCCGCATTGCTTACGATACATTGTTGTCGCTACAGTTGCTTAAATGTGGAGAAAATGGCGGACAGCATACTATTGGCTGAGAGTGGAAAAATGCTAATACGGGACAGTCCGTCAGCCATTGTAGGTGGGGCCTGAACACTAAGATGTCATACTGCTTAGAAAATCAAAACGACTTGATAATTGAGTCTGTTTAGGTTTTTTGCGGATTATAGAAATCAAGTGAATGGATTTTTATCATTGTATGGTGGTTGTGTCCACACACTGCTAAAACACATTTATATGCAAACACCATGTAAAAGTCTGCAACTGACCCCTTTAACTATTAAATATTCAGTTTATTAAATGTCATGGCCTGTTAGGTACCATCTAAAAATGTTAAAAACAACCCAATTTGGGTTGAACTGCTCTCTCCTGTAGAGGACTTAAAAAGCTTGCGCTTTGACTGACTGTAACTCAGCAGCTGGGTTGTTTCATCAGACAGGCTCAACCCAGCGGTTGGGTAGAAAAAAATAACCCAGCATTAAAAATGACCCAGCAACTTAGTTACAGAAAACCTACATAGCACCTGAGTAAAAAAATAACCCAATAAAATTACCTGAAAAGTTGAACCCAGCATTTGGGTTAAAAATATATATATATATATATCCCAGCACCTGGGTAAAAATATTAAAAATAACCCAATAAAATGACACAACGGGCTGAATTTGGGTTAAAAAAAATAAGCCAGCATTTTTTAGAGTGTATAATATTGTAGAGTTTGCTTTGTGCTGGCGTTCTGATCACCCTGTTGGGGTTATTTTGCGATAATGGCTGATGTTTGTGGTTAATGATCTCAAAGCAGAAATGTCTGAAGGCTTAAGAATCATTTCACTCATCAAATCTCACGGTTTCCAACACCTATGCACCAGCTGACTATGCTGATGTCAGAAAGCTCATTCGCACCTTTGTGTGTGTGTGTGTGTGAACCAGTAAGAGCGCGTGGTTATTTTTGGCTCTGCCTTACAGCTCTGCGGTGCCGTGGCAACTCGAATGAATGTGACTGACAGTTACTGGCTGATCGGTGCTTCTGTGACCTCCAGAAAATGGAGGACGGTTTGGAGCCATATCCTGTGTTCACATCCTAATTAAATCATTGTAAACAACTAAACCAATGAGCGAGATGGGAAATAGAATAAACAGAGGTTTACGATGACTAGAGTCTGATTGGTCACAACAGCGTCAAGGAGCTGGTGAAAAACAAGCGTGTTTTTATGCGCTCGCCTGCGCATGTTCCAGAGTGCGGGTGGGTGAGTGTGTGAGTGGAGGTCCACGGCTGTGGGTGGAGAAGAACGTGAATCTTTAGAAATGGATGGATGGGGGAGGAGGAAAGAAGAACACAGATAGTGGAGAGCCGCCATAAATAGACAATCTAGCTTACGCTGCACTCACGTCATGTGTGAAATACAATGGCCTTGTTTGATTTCTGTGGTAAATTCAATCAATTACTCATTCCTCGACTGCTGAAATACATTCTTTAGATGTGTCGTGCAAATATATTACCAGATATATCTGCAATGCCAGCATTATCCTTTGACCTGTGCTTGCAACCGTGAAAATAATTTACTTGTATTGTAAATTAAACAAGTACAATTTAACTACTTAGCCTTGAAAAGAGTCACTTGGCTTACAGTATAATTCTCTACATGTTCTATCGATGTTTACTATCTGACGGCTGCTCACCTCCTGTGGCATTATGGGATAGAAATGTGTCAGATGGTTACACACTTCAGAATTTCAGCAGGAAATACATTTGCACACAAGTCATGATTACAACTTAGGCCATTACAACTCAACCACTGTATGTAAAAAATGTTTGTTTGTTTGTTTGTTTTTGTGTTGCAAAGGAGCTAAAAGTCATATATGTGTGGACATAGGTTTGTAAATAATGACAAAATTTTGTGTTTCGGTGAACTATCTCTTTAAGTTCTCTCACTCATAACACTAACATGGATCCGTGCGTGACGAAATACTGTCCATTATATTAATTCCTCTATTGTTTTACAAAACATTGAAGAAAGAATGAAGCCTATAATGGTCATGTTTAAACAGCAGCAGTATTTAAGTGATTAAAGGGTTACTCCACCCCAAAATGAATATTTTTATCATTAATCACTTACCCCCATGTTGTTCCAAACTTGTAAAAGCTCCGTTCATCTATGGAATACAAATTAAAATATTTTTGATGCATTCTGACAGCTCTCTGACCCTCCCATAGACAGCAATGTAATTAAAACGATCAACATCCAGAAATGTAGGACATCGGTAAAATAATTCATGTGACCACATTGTTTATGTGGTTTACACTTTGATTTCAATGAAACCAACGTATTCGCATGGTACAGCTGACACAGAACAGCATACGCCGTTTGTGTTCAGTGGATACGCTCCAAAATGGCGCTAGGGTGATGTGGAGGAGATGAATTGTTAAATAAAGTTGTTATTTTTGTTTTCTTTGCGTATAAAAAGTATTCTCGTAACTTTGTAAAATTGCGGTTGAACCCCTGATGTCACATGGATTATTTTACAGATCACCTTGCTACGTTTGTGGACGTTGATCTTGTTAATTACATTGCTGTCTATGGGAGGGTCAGAGAGCTCTCAGAAATTGAATGCATCAGAAATATCTTAATTTGTATTCCAAAAATGAAAGAAGTTTTTACAGTTTTGGAACGACATGTAATAAACGTTTTTTACGTAAGTGATAACTGCATGATAACCGAACTGACATGCACCTGCATTTTCTGCAAACCTCTTCTGTCTGACTGAAATGCTTTACTCTCCACTCAGCTTTAAAAGCTGCTGACTGTTAATTTGATGGATTTTACAGATAAACACGCCACATCGGTTAAGAATTTCCAGTGTTATGGAAGTTGTCATCTTTTACAGTAAATACTGTAGAGGGTTTTCACAACACATTATTGTCCACAGTTATTGGCCATATTGGCAGCACTGAATGTAAACAATGCCACTAAACTGAACGAAACTTGTGTATTTTGCTAGTTATTGCTGCTAAAAATGTTTGTTTTGGGCTGTACTAATCGGTTGGACTGGGAAGAATATTTGGAGTAATATAGACTGCCTAAAGTTATAACAGTTCAAAGAGAGGAGTGCAAGAAACTGTCTGAGGAACAAAAGGCGTTTGTGGTTGACCAAACTGAAACAGGATTTCCAGGGCAAGAATCTTGACAACATTCGTATTTGTTCTTATCATTTCCAGTCAGGTAGGTGAAATATCTTAGTCTAATATCTTAGTCTAATATCTTCATTAATACTGCTCGTACATATCTTTACCACCTATTAACTTTAGTTTGTCAAAATATTGCGCCCTTTCCTGCATACTAAGTCCTTCTCTATATAATTTACCATCTTCCACGTTTTTTCCATAGTTTAGACAGCATAAACTAGCACAACAACGTATTCAGTAGTACATTTACCGTGCAGTCCATGATGTTGTTTACATCCGAGTGTTGCCGATATGGCTGCGCATCTGGGTAAATGACCAAATCATGATGTAAGTGCAAACCCTCTATTTATTTTAGTCAGTTGCTGTTACGGTCGATATTCACAACTGGCATGAGAATTGATACGGCTTCTTTCTCATTCATAACCTTACGTAAATAAAATGCTTGACTCTCCACTCAGCTATAAATGCTGCTGTCTGTTAATTTGATTGATTTTATGGATGAACGCGCCACATCAGTTAAGAACTTCCAGTGTTATGGAAGTCGCCACCTTTTATATAGAGGGTTTTCACAATGCGTCATATTGGTGAAACTGAACATAAACAATGCCACTGAACCGAACAAAGCGATTTAGCATCTTCCACACATTTTCACAACTAGATACGGCCTCTTTCTCATTCATACAGACACTAATATATGAGACTCAGTAAGTACATGTAGTGTCACCAACAGTGTGAATAAATGTGTACCGTATGAATAGAACATATTAAATGGTAAATGTATAGTGGTTGCTAGGTAACTGCTTTGAGTAAGTCATTACTCATTACTAAGTCATTAAGTCATTGACAAATGTCATTACTCACCCTCATGTCATTACAAAACACATAAGATACAAAGCAGGAAGAGATTTTGGAATAACCATTATTTGTAATAATGACTAATCATGCCACATAGCTTCAGAAGTCTTGGAATATTGCGCAAATGTGTTTTATTAGTGTTTTGTTGTTGTTGTTACTTGAAAGCAGTGGTCACTATGAGCAGTCTTGGAAAAGAGCTTTGACATTCTCCGTTTTACATTTCACAGGGAAAATAATCCTGCTGAAAAAAAAATATAGAAATCACCACAATGGTTTCCACCCTGGTGAAAAAAAACAGCATATGCTGGTCAGGTCTGTTTTGGTGCTGGTTTAAGATGGTCCTTTGCTGGTTTATGCTGGTCCTTAGCTGGTTTATGCTGGTCCTTTGCTGGTTGATGCTGGTCCTTGACCAGCATAAACCAGCAAAGGACCAGCTTAAAAAAACTAAGGACCAGCTTAAACCAGCATCAAAACATACCTAAGCAGCATCCCAGCATCAAAACATACCTACCAGCATATGATAGTTTTTTCACCAGGGCACTACAAATACCATTACAAACCATCAACTTTTAACTATTAAACCCATTAAAAATTGGTTTCCTGTAGTGTGTTTTGCAACATATTCCATTAGGATTTAGTGGTTGTAACAAGCCACCAATATAAGGCAACCAATTACCAGTAGAGGCCAATAGGCACCATTACAGTTTCCATTAAAATCTGTACAATTCCCAGTATACCCAGTAAAACCATTACAAATTCTGTGATGGTTTCCGTTGTTTTGTTTTTTCAGCAGGGTAAACAGAGGGTGAGTAAACAATGTCAGTAAATAATGAATTTTCATTTTAGATTAAATGTCCCTTTGTGTGTTGATGTCCCTACCATTGGTTTTTATGTAATCTCACTGCAGGCTTTCATTAATTTCCCAGTTTGCAATGTGTAATTACGAATCCAAAGACTGTTTTTTACTAATCAGAATCTGGTAATTATGGTAATTCCAACATGACATGAACGTACCATTCCACTTTGACTGTTCAAAAGCGAGCAGAGCACTGTGATACGACAGAACTAGAAGCTCCTGTGATAATCACTAAAGTGCTGTCACGCGCTTGCAGTGTAAGCAGCTTTGTTAATTATAATGGAAGTGTTCTATTTTATAGCACAAGATCACAAGCACAGTGTGCATGTGGAGTAAAAGAACGCATGTTCTCTTGCTACCTTTTTCTGCTGCATGTAGGTCAGCTTCCTCTTTCTCTGCTTCTCTCTCCCTCCCTCTCATTTTTCTCTCTCTAGTACATTCTCTATCATCACATCTTACACAGCGTGCAGAGAACTGTTACAGATATATCAGTGTGCTCACCACTGCTAATAAAGCACACAGACATTCACAAACCACACCTAACCACAACATTTTTATCTCAAACTGTCACACCATTTCAAACATCCATCTAAACAAATGACTTCTGGTCAAACAAATGATTCTGGTCCTGGATGCTGACTGGTCAATATACTGTAGCATATGAAACAAAAAACCTGATTAGTGTCCTTAAAATTATTCTAAAATACTTTATGAGATACTCAAACCATGCTTTGTCATAACTAAAGGGGTTGTGTGTCATGCTTAACAACTTCCCTTTAGCTGTGACTGTTGACAATGTATTCCCAAATATAACACAATACTAGAATGTGAAGCTGAATTGCCCTGGATAAGAATGTCTACTAAATATCTTAAATGTAAATATAGCACAGGCTCATCTAACATGAAATCAAAACATGCACAATACAATTTCTTGTAAAGCTATATGTTATTCTAACTAAAAACTGTGTTTCTCTTTATAATATTTATTTTGGTAAGCCACACCCACTTTTCACCTTCCAATCAATTTATGCTAATCAAATCAAGTCTCGTCCTACATTTTTTTCTTGTTAAATACCCTGTGCCTCTTGAAATATGTCTCATTATGGAAGCAAAATGGGTTGCAAACAGTAATGTCACTGGCAGCCATTTTAGAGTTGTGGGCTTCTGCAGTGTTGTGTTGTGTTGTAATGCATGTATAGGTTCATAGCAGAAGGACAGACTGTTCTGTGGTCAGGTCCTCAGCCTCTTCCTCCACAGTGCCCATACCCCACAGGGCCACAGATGGCAGCTGGCAGATAGAGCAAGAGAGTTTTTTAGACTGGAAAAGATGCTGCAGGCTTCCAGATTTCTGCTGTGAATGGACATGTTGCGCAGATCACAGTCTTTTGCACAGACTCAGCTCGTATTTCCTCATCAGAATTTCCCCATTGCTTTGTTTTTAGCTCTAGATGACAGGACACTTTTTAGACACTGTTCCCAAGAGTGCAGGCAAATGGCCTGGAAAAGGCTGAGCTGTGTCCTTGCATTAGCATCACCTGAACCCGTTTTATTTTTTTTTCCCTCCAGGAACAGAAACGACACTACCTATGACTCTGCATATCTGCGCCACTTTGGGAAAAGTGCTGGAAGCAAGTAACGCCTGGCAAGACTCCTGAGACACTCTCGGACCTGTCACGACACCAAAGAGTGGATGCACAATCTGTCAAGCTCAACGCAGACCCCTTAAGAAATTCTGGTCTTTTAAGGACTGGGAGAACACCTTCCAGATCATTCAGATGCCACATGAGCACCTCCCCGAAAAGCTTATCAGAACAAAGGTCAGGGAGGTGTAAGCATAGCCAATCACAAGGAGAAGCAAGAACAAGGCAGGGTCATACCACAGCGGGGACCTGAAATAGGAAGAAGGTTGAAATATAGCTTCTGTTGCTCTGGTTGCGTAAGTTCCTTTCTGAAACTCATTAAGCAACCTGTGAGAAAGTCTACGGACATTTGGCTAACAATAGTATTGAACTAAACAGTGTTTCTTAGTAAGATCCTACTCTGTATTTAGGTCCTTATTGTATTTATGTGCCGTACCAGTGTAAACACTGAAACAATTGCCAACATATCTTCTTTGTAGAGTTCAGCCATTCCTTTGTAAGTAATAATATCACTGAATATCCTGTTACAACGAATTAACAACTCTCAGTTGTGCAATATCAGTGAACAGGGTGCAAGTTGTTGCCTCAAGACTTTGTTAATCACTTGAACCACAAACTGCAACTTTTCGTGACCTCTGAAGCAAGACATACTAGTCTGTTGTCCTTCAGGACTTTTTATACCGTGCACTGGCTGGAAGTCTTTGTCCATCTGTGCCACATAAAGACTCAGGGTGACGCAGCCCGTGACCAAGGAGGGACTTTGAGTCAGCAATGGAAAAACCCATCCGTCCTCACGTCCCCTGCAATGGCTGAGTGTCCTCCCCCAGTGCACTGAAGACGTTCTCTGCAGGACCGTACGCTACACCCAGTTCCTCTAGCCAAGAACACCAAGCCTAGGAGTGAATGTCCTGCCTGCGGCGCCAACCTGTGACCATCCCCATGGACACTGTCAAGATCATCCAGTCAGAGAAGTTCCCTCGGGAGTGTCCGGTCCCTGTGACCCAGCCTCGCTATGCCCCACCTCCCCGTGTGGCGTGGGATGGAGGAGGCGAGGGGGAGGTGATCGTCAACCAGGCATGTGGCGACCTGTCCATGGAGGTCAACGGCAACACCGTGATCCCACCCAGACCCCTAGTGTCTCCTCCTGCCCCTGTCCTCCGCCGGGAAGCAAGTTATCTTGCCCAACGCAAGGCCAGCACATCCGACATCTGCTACCACCAGTTCCACTACAAGATGGACGACGTAATCGTCAATCAGTACGTGCTCCGCTCTTCCTCTACTTCTTCCTCCTCATCCTCCACCTCCTCAGGCCCGGTGATGCCGTGCGAACCGCTGGACTGCCCCACATGTGGACACACCTACAACTTTGCTGGCAAGCGCCCACGCATCCTGTCCTGTTTGCACTCGGTGTGTGAGGAGTGCCTGCAGATCTTATACGAGTCCTGTCCCAAGTACAAGTTCATTTCCTGCCCCACTTGCCGCCGTGAGACCGTGCTATTCACCGACTATGGGCTAGCCGCGCTGGCCATCAACACCAGCATCCTCAGCCGGCTGCCGCCTGACCCCGCGGGGACAGTGCAGTGGGGCAGCGACGGTGACCGCAGCTGCTATCAAACGGTGCGCCAGTACTGTCAGTCGGCTTGCACTTGCCACATTGCCAACCCTCTTTCCTCTTGTGGCATCATGTAGAACGGAGAGGGCGGATGACCGGCACAACTCATCCTAAAAGCTATTCCACCATCTGAAAACCTTGAGTCACACACATTTACCTTCTCCGAAGGGTCACAGATGTATCTGTATATTTAATAGCACAGGATGCTATGTGGACTTGAAGTGAAAAAGACACTTGTGTGCAAGACAGAGATATCAAATATCAGAGTAAATGTATTTTATGTATGAACTGATTTCCCTATAGCCCTCGATCTCTTGTTTGGATGTGTTCGTCATTGACATCTCTTTACATGGGAATGCCAAGGGAAGTCTATCTCCCCCCATCCTGGGTATAATAAAGACCAATAAAGAATTTAAAAAGTCAAACTGTTTGTTTGGTCTAAACTTTCACTTGCTAAGTTGCTAAGCTATAAGCAATTAGGCTGATTTGCGAACATCTGCTAGCCTTAAATCCCGTTCACACCTAGGGTGACCACCTGTCCCACTTTGCGTTGTACCGCACAGCATTTTCACCCCTTGTCCTACGTGTCACATATTGAGAAAATGTCCCACATTTTCATCAGTCTGTTGGTTTTTAATTATCATATTAAGAACAAATATGTTATTTTGCCTTTTTAAGAAAGCTTTTTATTCTTTTTGCGGTGTAGTTCTCGCGCAAAGGATTTGCGGACCTCTTGCGGATTAATTTTACTCTCATAAAAAAATGCGCTTTCTCTTGCTTGCATGTGCATGCTCAGAAACATAAATCAGTGCATATGACAACGGACGTAATCAGTATTTACAGTGTAACAGTAGAAAATTTATCTGTCACACACGTGTCCCGCATTGTCCTGCAAAATCACATCTATGTCCCCCAACGGATCTATTGCCAGGTAATCAACCTATTCAAACCAAGAATGATAACTATAAAGATAATTATATTAGCGTCCACACCAGTGGACGATATTGTCTGTTTATTCTAATGGTGTGTACACACCAAAAGCGAATTTAACTATTTGCGCAATTAGATTACATACAAAGTCAATGCAAAGACACATATAAGCATGCATTCGTGCCAGGTGACATGAATGAAGTGAACTGGGCAACACAATTGCTACAAATGCGTGATATTGTGCGTCTTTCATGCAATTTGAAAAACTGTAATTCGAGCGAAAAATTTGCATGGCACATTGTCGCACAAGCCATTCTGAGAAGAACTTATCAACACGTCCAGTTTGACACATCCGGTTGTATCAGAAAATGGAGGAAAGCATTACGCAATGATTTTATTTGCACAGGTGACACGGAAGACATCCCGTGAGTAAACTAGAGTGATAACTCGATGAGATTGTTTGCTTCACACGTGTACACACACGCCTGCTGGTTTAAATTCTCAAGCTTGTTATAGTAGGATTGATTCTGATTGGGTGTCAATGTTTTTATCATTCATCAGCTGGAAAAAATTGCTTTGAAAGTGATTCCAACAATCTTGTTTCTCCGTGCCTTTATCGTTACAGCTGTGGTGTGGACTCTGTAATATTGAGGATGTTTTTTAGAATTATATTGTAATTATCTTTATAGTTATCATCTCTGGTGTAAATAGGCCTTTAGTCACTAAATTAGGCTGCACCTATTCCTACAACTACATGCCTATTGTCCAAAATCACACCCTCCTCAGACATTCCAGCCAAACTTATGTCAAGAAACCCATTTACTTTTAGAAAACATATAAATATTTAAATTTATTAAAAAAAGGTTATTAAAAATACATTTTGTTAATTTATTATTAACCTGATGGAGATATATTTGACATTAAAGATACTTATATATCTGTGTGTGTGTGTATATGTACATACACTCATGCTTCTCAACATCATGTGTTGTTTCCTCAAGCATCAATGATTCATCAGTGTTTCTAGCCTTTTCTGATAGTTGTGCACATTGATTTTGCAAAGGGAATGTAAACTTGTGAGATACTGTTTAAACTTGCAAGCATATTGTACTGTGTATTTTATTACATTAAACAAATGTAAATAACTTTACACTTACAAAATAAGAAATTCTTTTAGCAGCAAAAGTTTACAGACTGAGATCATGATAAATGCAAAAATGCTATAATACAGTGAAACAAGAACAAAACAGCAGCAATTTACATTGCATGGTACTTTATATACAATAGGACTAACAAATACAAAGTGCACTGACAGTTCCGAACAGTTATTCATTAAGTACATGAAGATATTTAGTACTACTCAGTACTGTGATTAAAATAGGCTACACATACACTCTCCAAAAATATACTTAAGCTCTCAGTGGGCCAATACGGTACCCACCAGTACCCTTTCAAAAGGTACACATCTGTACCTTATTTACCCCTAAAATTGGCTTAAAGGATATATGTGACCCTGGACCACAAAACCAGTCTTAAGTCGCTGGGGTATATTTGTAGCAATAGCCAAAAATACATATTATGGGTCAAAATTATTGATTTTTCTTTTGTGCCAAAAATCATTAGGGAATTATGTAAAATCATGTTCCATGAAGATATTTTATAAAATTCCTACTGTAAATATATCCAAACTTAATTTTTGATTAGTAATATCCATTATTAGGAACTTCATTTGGACAACTTTAAAGGCGATTTTCTCAATATTTTGATTTTTTTGCACCCTCAGATTCCACATATTCAAATATTTGTATCTCGAACAAATATTGTCCTATCCTAACAAACCATACATCAATGGAAAGCTTATTTATTCAGCTTTCAGATTTACCCTTATGACTGGTTTTGTGGTCCAGGGTCACATATATTAGTACCCAAAATGTACATGTTAGTAACTGTTACCATTTTAAAGGATGCCACGCCAGTGACAGCTTTTGTACCCTATTTTGAGAGTGTAAAAATGCCATAATCCTCAGGTAAATGGGAGGTGTGCCTCTCCACTGTGAGCCACCATCACTGGGCATCAATGTGGCATGAATTTTAGAGACGTGTAGTCATACTTCTGCTCCTGCTGAAAAAGCTGGGCATTCTTGTTTTCTTCTTAGGCTGAGAGCTTTGAATAAAAGTACATTTATTAAGATACAGTACACTTGTGTGTATCCTAATGAACATTAACAAATGATCAAATGATACATAATCATTAAAACAGCAATTATTTAAAACATTGTCAATCTAAAGAAAATCTAAAAAATTAATTTTCTCAAATTTACCTTTTGCTTTCTCTGTCAGACAGCTGTGTTTCCTGCCTTCTAAATGATGCAAATTTCAGCTTGTGGATCTTACTCGGCTTTTTGTGCTCATTTTCCGGTAGCTGATTTAACAAACAGAGGAACAGTCATATTATAATAGCTTTCAACATCCACATTTCATGCTACTTATTCTAATACTACTTTTGTTTTGGAACAATTCACCCCAAAATGAAACTCAGTCATTTACTGCTCCTCATGTTGCTGTAAAACATTTTATTGACATATTTCAGCTTATTTCAACATTATAAAAGCACATATGTTTTTGTCCTCATAATTGCACTATATAATTTATTTGAGTCCATACAATAGCTTTCTGTGAAACTAAAGTCTTTATTTACTAAACGTTTCACTTTCATTGTATGAAAATCAGCAGTTTTGTGTTGAACAGAATAATAAAACATCAGATTTCAAAGATATTAGCGTGAGTGAATTATACATTTTTGGCCCACTGACTGTTTACTTACAGGATCTTTACCATCAGGTTCCTCGACTAAGACACCTGCAGCAGGTTCTCGCGCAAACCTTGTTCTCCCTGTAGGACAGACAGCTATTTTAACAGACTTCCACCAAACCCAGAATGCTTAATTTTTAACAGATATATGGATTTGAACTTGTCGTCCGTCAAAAAGACTCACTGCGATGGCTGACAGCTGCCTGAGTGTCAGATACCGATCTGTGACGAAACCCCATGGGTTCTTTTAGGTGAATCTGTTTGCTGGGTGGATCTTCATGACCAAGAATTCGTAAACTTTGACTTGCAGGATAGCCTATTTCCTCCTCATGCAAGTTTCGACACTAAAAACATTTATTTACAAAGTTAATGTGCTTGAAATACGAGGGTTCAGTTTTCAGGAAACAATAAGGAGTCATTTTGACACACGACACCGCTTTTGGCAAACTGAGCTTGGCTGCAAAACTAAACTGGAAAGTCTTGATTGTAAGAACAACTATAAAAGCAACCTTTGTATGATATGTAAGTGTCTCTAACCTTTATTTCAGCATGCTGACTCTTCAGAATCTCCACCTCTTTCTGCAGGCTGTAGTTTTGCTGCTGTAGCTTTGCAATGTTCTCCAGCATCCTGCACACCTGCTCCAGGTACAGCAACCCTGGAGACAGCTTGTCCAGCCTGTATTGATCACCGTCTGCAAGCTGCTAAGACAAAGAGATCAAGACCTGTTTTCATTAAGATTCCCAGTGCTGGGAACAGTAAAGCTTTTGTTATCTAATTTGGTGAGATATAAAAGGCAAAAGCTAATCAATTTGTACTGTATAAAATGTAAAGCCTGATCTCTGTTCTAGGTTCAGATTTCTCTAATCTTAGTTTACAGATTATAGTTATAAACGTCTATTCTGAGCCGCTTTGCGAACACTAGCTTTGTAGATTGAACAAGTGAAAATCTCAGCATAGGGAAGCTGAGCTTCGGAGGTAAAGGAAGTAAATGCAAATGAAAAACGTTAAAGCTGAAGTATGTCATTTCCGTACTATTAGCATAACCAAATAGACTGACAAAAATAATGACTGACTGTTCTTGATCAGTTTTTCTGAATACTCCACCTCATCTGATGAACAGATCCATATCCAGATCCAGTTCCATATTATATTTATATTCTAGATATTACAGTTTATTACTAAAGGGACAATTCACACAAAAATGAAAATTCTGTCTTAATTACTCACCCTCATATCATTCCAAACCAGTAAGACCTTTGTTCATCTTAGGAAACCAAATTAAGTTATTTTTGATGAAATCTAAAAGCTTTCTGACCCTACACTGTGAAAAATTTTTTTTCAAAAAGTTGTTTCAACATAATATAATTTGTTACCCCGCGGCCTTAAAATGTTTAGTTTAGTCAACTTGAAATTTTAAGTTACTTAATGTTAATTTAAGTGACAACTGGAATATTTTAGTTGACTAAAAAATTTTTAAGGCAGCGGGATAACAAATTATTCTAAGTTGAAACAACTTTTCTTTTTACAGTGTACATGGAGCAATGCAACTTACACATTCAAGGCCCAGAAAGGTAGTAAGGACATCAAATCTTTCAAATAGTCCATGTGACATGTTCAAAGCTACAAGAATACGTTTTGTGCACCAAGTAAGCAACAAAAAATATTTAACAATTTCTTCTATTCTGTGATGCACGTTCACGACTACCATGATGCATGCAAAATTTAAATTGTAGAATAAAGATGTTATTTTTGTTTTCTTTGCACACAAAAAGTATTCTCATAGCTTTATAAAATTATGGTTGAACCATTGATGTCATGTGGACAATGTTCTAACTACTTTTCTGGGTCTTGAATGTGGTAGTTGCATTGCTGTCTATGCAGGGTCAGAAAGCTCTTGGATTTTATCTGAAAAGATCTTAATTAATATCTTAATATTTTAAAATATCTTAATATCTTCTGAAGATAAACAAATGTCTTACAGGTTTAGAATGACATGAGGGTTAATGGCAGAATTTTAATTTTTGGGTGAACTAACCCTTTAACTATTTGCATCTATTTGATTTTATTTAAATATTTTCAAAATGCATTTATTCAAGTCAGAATAAATCTGTTTACTACTGACAAATATGCATCACATTGTGTTTATTAGTGTATGTGAAAACTGTGCAGTCCAAATGGATGGAAATTTAATACGCAATTCAAATATGCAAATCTAAATCTGAAGCCTAAATATAAACATATGATGTATAATTCCAAGGAAAGTATTAACTAAAATCTAACTGACAGCTTCCTTCTATGACAACAAGCTCCTCTAGTCTCCTCCATCCAGACTATATGCACTCTCTGATGATATTTCACACCCAGTTTGATTTAAAATGATACAAAAATGCATTTGTTATGTCTTCTTTAGAATGAAATTACTGTTTTGGTTAAGTTTTATAAAGTTTTCATTCCCCCGTGTTCCCGTTGCAGTGATAACGTTCAGACATGTCCAGCACAGATCTCTATCATGGGTGGCATTCATTCTCAACACCCACACATTCCTCTCAGTCTGCTGCTGGCACCATTCCAGTCATTCCTCTCTCACCTGAACCGACCGGTTCACAGTCTTAGAGCGATTGTTTAGCATCTCATGATACACATACTGTCCAGAGTCCATTAAAAGACGTCTAGACTGTGAATGTGCATTGTTTGCATTCGAGAGAAAAAAAAAGCCTGTGTTTTAGTAGGGTTAAATATGTAAGGGGTAACCTGTTCATTATGTACCTGAGCTAGCTATAAAAGCTTATGTAACTTGTCTGGTTGTCATTTCTTAACCATGAAGACTCACAAGATGTAGGTCAAAGTGCATTTAGCGCAATATGCATTTTGACCTTGGCCACATCATCTTTTTATATAATTTGTAAAAAAAAAAAAAAAAAGAAAAAAAGAAAAGTAAAATCAAGTTATTTTAAAACTTCAGTTGATCTGTTTGAATTTTGTTTGTCATTATGTTTCCCAAGACATACAAAAGTACAGTATAGGAATAATACAAAAAGTCTGTTGTGCAAAGGTACATCACTTTGGAGTGTGAGGAGCGTGAGGAGTGTCTGATGTCAAGTGTGTGACATGACAAATGCTCACTGTGTGTCATGTACGTGTCAAGTGCATCTGAAGCAGTTCACAATGAGGTAAGCACGTGTTCACCGATGGAACAGCATGATTATATTAATCATAAAAGTGAATTATTTTATGGCAAATAAAAAGATACTCTAACCCTGTATAACCTGATGTTCCCTAGCAAAGCCATTTCTAAGAAAAGCAACCGCAAGCAACAAAATAAAAAATAAAATTTAAACAGTTATAGATAGCAAATCTGTAAAATCAAATACTTAAAAATAATTCTAAATGTGTTCGACTTCAAGTTCATTTCTAAAGCCTATTTAAAAACAAATGTTGTACCAACTCAAAAAAAAATTGTAAAACAAACTGAAATACAAAAAAAGTAATTAAGCAAATAAAAGTACACCTCAAGCAACACCATAAGATAAAGAAAAAATGTGTCTTGTACCTAGATTTGAATATATTTCTATGTAAGTTGTTCAAAACAAACATTTTTAAAAGAAGTAGATGTTGACTGCTCACCTCCAACTGGCTGTGTACTGATTGGCCATGCTGGTGTGATTTTAGGTGTTTTCTGTACAACGCTGCTTTCTTGGGATCTGGAGGTTGTGAATGAGTTCTTCTTGGACGAGCGTAGCGATGATGTGATCTGGAGCTGTTTGAGTGAAAGCTGGCTGTACAAGAGGTTGTGTTAGAGCGATACCGTGGCCCAGCGGTCCCCCTTTCAATCTGTTGCAGGGGTCCTCTCCATGAGGGTGAATCTGTCCTTCTTAAGACTTGCTCCACCTCCAGACATGTCGTTATTGGAGCCACAGAGCTGAGAGTGACACTTGAGGATGAGGAGGAGCAAACAGAAGGAGACGGGGATGAAGGTTGAGCCTCGTCCTCTGTAGAGCCAAAAGCTGGCTGTGATTCTTCAGATGTCAAAACACTACACTGATGAGAATGACAAGGACTAGTTGTACTAACCGTCTCAAATCCGGAGTCCTCCGATTCTGATTTTACATTGGATAGCGGGACGGAGTCCCTAGAAACGGAATCTAATCGGTCCAGACCAGATCCTGTCTGTAAGTACAAATCCTGGGAGCCTTCAGTCACCCAACTCTCAAGGAGATTCCCAAAATTCCTATATAGGTTCATTGATGATGAATTTCTCTCGTCCGGGACTCCGTCTCTCTCCCCAGACTCAATCGGAACATGTGAACCTCTTCGCACCACCTTGACTTTCCTACAAGTGACTAAAACTTGCAGGTCGATTTGTCACGTTGAACTAAAAACACCTTTCTAGTGCCGCCCACATTCCGACTCCAATGCTTCTCAATCACCCTCTGACAACTACTCCACTTCCGGTGCCGTTCCTAAAAACCTGAGCTCATGTTCTTGCCGGATCTGTCAAGACATGTTGTGAGGGTGATGAAACTTTCATAAAGCCCTTAAACAAAGCAACTGAAACTGCTGGTATGTATGCTGAGAAGCAAGGAAATAGGGTCTGCGATGCATTAAAAAGAGCAAACCCTAACCCTTCAATAATCAGATATGGTCAAACTGTCCACCGCAATATTTTATATTCTTGATTCTGCTCTGCTCCACTTCATTACAACTTTGTTTGTTGTTGGGATGACAAAAATTGTTTAAAGTTTATTTTTTAGGGTGGTCTTCCTCAGCAGTCCAACAGTACTCAACAATGTCAAAATGATTGAAATGCCCATTTAAATTAAGAAAGGATTAAATTCTAGGGGAAACACTACGGTAAACAGTTTTAACCATAAACAAAGGCAAGGTAAGACGTGAGTAGCCAAATATCCATCTTATGAGTGTTTTACGATAGAAATTTTAACCGACCGATAGTGTTATGCAGTGATGATGCATAACTACTTTGAAAATATAGGTCTTTCAAGTGATTCATGCAATTCGTAATTGAATGTGATGAGGCAAAAGTAAAAATGGAGCCGTTTTTGACATATTAAACAAAAAAGGGTTTAATCCACCCCATTAATGTTTAAGACATGGTTACGCCCTTTATCTAACATAATATGAAGGACCTTTTCAAATCCATAAGGATACACGCACAGGTGATATGAATAAAGTGATCCATTTGTAACAGCTTAATGTTAAGTGTTGTTCACTTGGCAAATTCAATATTGGTGGACAACAGAACCAACTCAAGCTTTAGGAAATGGTATTTCAGAGTTATTTTTTTACACATATAATAATTGGAACCTGAAACTAAGACCATAGAGCGTCATTCAGTTCACAGTTACAGTATGCAGGATCTGAAGGCATGAGCCGTGCAGAGGAATAGACATTCCTATGTATTGATAACATCAGCATTCCTTTCGGTGTAGGAAAAATGAAAATACGGAACATCGGAGAACAAAATGCAAACCACATATCAAACTGTTAAATAATAATCATGATACACATGAAGTAAACTCCTGTGAAGATTAGTATTATGATTAGTAGTATGATTAGGTTGATGGTAGTGTTATTAAGTTTATTATATTATTGCATTATGATGTTATTGCACATAATTAAATCAAAACTAAAGTTATACCTAAATACATCTTCTCACATGTTAATGTGTCCAGAAGACACTGGTCACATTAAGGTCGATGCATTTCTTGTATGGGGTCCTCCCTCGTGACCTTCCCAAGTTTCCAAAAATAGTGACCACATCTATAAAGTTGAAAATAAAAATGTATATTTGACTTGTTAGCTATATTTTAAGCTTCTGAAGCCATACCATAGCATGAAGAATATACATTTACAGACATTTTAATACAATGATACTTTAAGCTAATTATGATGATTGAATGAGTTATTGCTCAATACATTTTTGGTTTAAATTTAGTTTAAGACTTTTTAAGCCGGTTTTGGAAATAGGGATGTTTATAAGGTGTTGATGATGGTGGAGACTTGATGTAATGTGTAATCATAAGATATTACATGAGATAAACAATTTAAGATGAGTCACCATTTTTTTATATAACATCTGCTTTTTCCGCTTCTAAACGTGACCACAAAACTGACATGTGCAGATGATTTTTTCCCCTCAGAATGAACATTTGCACTTTTAAATGCAATCACTAAAGTGTAAGGTATATATAAACTAATTTCGGAATCTACAGTTTTGAGATTGAGGAAAATTACTGTATGTAAACATTTACATGGAACCTGCTGAAAATTATTCATCTGGTTCTCAAGTTCAACTCACTGAAATCTCGCAGCAGTTTATGTGTTTTTGTTTAAAAAAAAATGTGGGTAATAGAAAAGGACTTGAAGATTCTTTAAAAATCTTTTGTGTTTCGACAAAATAACATATTGTAGCATACTGGAACATTGCTCATGGTTATGAGCACTCGCTGGTTGCATGGCTCTCGTCAGTAAACCCGCTATGGTTTTGTCCTCATCATGGGTCATTTTATTTTATGTAGGGATAATAATTAACCTGCTGAATTGTTATAGATACTGTATATTTCTTTTTGAGGTTATAACATATCTGGGTGCATTTCTCCTGCTACCCACAAGAGGCTGCAGCATCACAACTAAATTACTTATCATGTAACATTATCTTTACCAGGTCAACACACAGTACACCCCAAATGCAGCTAACCCATTTAGATTTAAACGGTCACCGAGCAATACTGACTTATAAAACAACTGCTGATGGTTTATTTTTAAACGATTTAATAGTGTCAGAGTAGAAACATTAATTTTCTCTTCGTTCATGAATGAATTATTCTATTTAATTACAGTGGATGCACACTTTGAGTCCTTCAGGATCACTAAAGGACACCATAAGTCACGTCATTACGCGCGCTCTGACAGAATAATGGCACGCGGACGCGCCTCACCTTGACTCCCTCACTAGCAACCGTTAAACAACATTCAAAACTGCTGCGGTTTGAAAATATGGAGCGGTTTCCGCCCAAATTTAGTAAAGTGCTGGTGACACCTGACCCACAGTACATCCCAGGGTGAGTTCTGAGTTATTTCTCTGTATTATTATCACTAAATAATTTGTTTCTTATTTTGTCCGAGAAAACGGCTGTAGTTGGCATTTTAGTGAGTTTGAAAAAGTACGCTTTTCTTTATTTTGAATGGTACTTTTAAATATAACTGTTAGTTCACAGATCTGGGTTTATGTTGAAATAAAGCTTATAAAATCCTTTCTATAGGTAACTTAAAACTAGGTTGAGCCAAATGAAGCGTGTCAATTACCAGCTATCATAGTAACCTACTGCCAGGTGTCTACCTGTGTGTGTCTAAATCAGAGGTGCCTAAACTTTTTACTACAAATGGAAAAAAATGAAACCAGAATGAGGGCTGTGGGCTGAAAATAAAAGCAGCTTTTAAAAATAAATAAATACATTTTATTCAAAATGCATGATTGCCCCTGGTTTGGGCATCTCTGGTCTAAATAAATGAATCCATCAAAAATAAATAAATAATTCACTCAATATCCCTGGAAATCTTTTAACTTCTAAATCTCCAGGGTATTGTAATCTCCAGCTTTCATTTAGCTTTTTACCAAGTGTACTTATAATGTAATGGCTTAATAATACATTATATATATATATATATATATATATATATATACACTACCGTTCAAAAGTTTGGGGTCAGTACATTTTTATTGTTTCTTTCTTTTTTTTTTTTTTTTTTTAAGAAATTAATACTTTTATTCACCAAGGATGTATTAAGTTAATAATTAAAAGTTTATTAAAAGTTAATAATAAATAATTTACATTGTTATAAAATATTTATATTTTGAATAAACACTGTACTTTTTAAACTTGTTATTCATGAAAGAATCCTGAAAAAAAAAAATCACAGGTTCCAAAAAATATTTGGCAGCACAACTGTTGATATTATCCAACATTGATCATTCTAATAATAAATCCGCATATTAGAATGATTTCTGAAGGATCGTGTGACACTTAAGACTGGAGTAACAGCTGATAAAAATTCAGCTTTTCATCACAGGAATAAATTCTATTTTAAAGTATGTTAAAATAAAAAACATTATTTTATATTGTAAAAACATTTTGCAATATTACTGTTTTTTTTCTATATTTTTAATCAAATAAATGTAGCCTTGATGAGCATAAGAAACTTCTTTAAAGACTATTACAAGTCTTACTGACCCCAAACTTTTGAACGGTAGTGTATATATATATATATATATATATAAGCATCTTTGAATGAACACTCAAACCAAAAATTTAAAAATGAACATTTTCTCATTTATTTCCCCTTAAGTCCCAGATGTACAGATATATGACTTACCTTTTTTCAGAAGAACACAAACAAAGATTGGTAACACTATACAATAAGGTGTAATTTGTTAACATTAGTTGATGTATTAACTAACATGAACGAACAATGAACAATAAATTTGTTACATTGCTATTAATCTTTGTTAATGTTAGTTAACAAAACTACAGTTGTTCACTGTTTGCTCATGCTAGTTCACAGTGCATTAACTAATGTTAACAAACACAACTTGTGATTTTAGTAATGCAGTAGACATGCTAAAATTAACATTAACTAAAATTAATAAATGCTAGAGAAGTATTGTTCATTCTTAGCTCATGTTAACTAATGTAGCTAACTAATGTTAACTAATGAACCTTTTAGTAAAGTGTTACCAAATATTTTTAGAAAAATGAAAGCATTAAGTGCTACAAATTGAGAAGCAATGCGTGACGTGGAAAACAGTTCTTATGTAAATTTTATAATAGATAAGATTTCATCAGACAAACATCTGTGGACTCAAAGAATTATATTATAAACATTATTCCTATGGTTTTGTTTAGGTATGCAGGCTACTGTCCTCAGCTGAAGTATCATGTGGGCCAGACTTATGGTCAGTTAACAGCAAAGCTCCTATCTTCCCCGGAGGTATCTCACTCACAGAGGCTTGTGCTCCATACTGGCCATTTTCCATCCACAGAGGACACAGGACCTCTCAATGAAATCTGGAGAAGTCGACATGGAGGCAGCAGGAAGCTGGAGAAAATGATTCCAGGATACACAGGTAACCTAACAGTTTGGGGGTTTGCAATACCCACGTGTCTAGTTTGCACAACTGTTAACATGCACTATATCTCTCTTGTGCTTCCAAGGTTTTGTTCCATTGCGTCAAAACTACTTCTGCAAAACATATGCAGAAACCTGTCGAGATGCACTGTCAGAGTTCAGCCAGGAGCAAGAAAAGAGACTGCGTGCGGCTTCTGCTGACCTGTCTTTTGCTGTCAACAACAGCGTCCCAGACTTCAAAGTAAGCTGTCACAGTCGGACTGCTTCTCTTTCACAGCTCCCCTGTGTAGGGTCACCTTGTTTAATTATACATGCTAAATATCCAGTATCAAAGCAGGTCGAGTGTCACATGCCCAGTAAATGAAAAGAAGTACTGTTACTAAACAAGCTCTCCAATCAGGACACCACATGATTTCGGGCAATTATCACTCCATTGTGTTGAAACAAGCTGTGCAAATCCCCTGATTCACAGATGATAGATGCTGTTATTTTTTTACTATAATCATCAGTTCTTCTTCAGAAGATTTTTACAATATCTAGTTTTAAAATAAAAGATACAGTTGAAGTCAAAAGTTTACATGCAGAATCTGCAAAATGTAAATTTTAAAATGTTTTTATTTTACCAAAATAAGAGGGACCATACAACAAACATGTTATTTTTTATTTAATACTGACCTGAGTACAATATTTTTACATAAATGTTTACATATAGTCCACAATAGAAAATAATAGTTGAATTTATAAAAATGATCCCGTTCAAAAGTTTACATACACTTGATTCTTAATACTGTGTTGTTACCTGAATGATCCACAACTGTTTTTTTTTTCTGTTTTGTTTAGTGATAGTTGTTCCTGAGTCCCTTGTTTGTCCTGAACATTTAAACTGCCCGCTGTTCTTCAGAAATATCCTTAAGGTCCCACAAATTCTTTGTTTTTTCTGCATTTTTGTGTATTTGAACCCTTTCTAACAATGACTATATGATTTTGAGATCCATCTTTTCACACTGAGGACAACTGAGGGACTCATATGCAACTATTACAGAAGGTTCAAACACTCACTGATGCTCCAGAAGGAAACACAATGCATTAAGAGCCAGGGGTGAAAACTTTTTGAATTTAAAGGTCAGGGAAATTATTATAATTATTATTATAATTATTATTTTGACTTTTGGGAAACGTGTATCTTCTGTAGCTTCTGAAGGCCAGAACTAAATGAAAAATATGATATTTAGGCAAAATAAGAAAAATGTGCACATCTTCATTCTGTTCAAAAGTTTACACCCTCCATCTCTTAATGCATTGTGTTTCTTTCTGGAGAATCAATGAGTGTTTGAACCTTCTGTAATAATTGCAAATGAGTCCCTCAGTTGTCCTCAGTGTGAAAAAAATGGATCTCAAAATGATAGTCATTGTTGAAAAGGGTTAAATACACAAATATGCTGAAAAAACAAAAACAAAGAATTTGTGGGACCTGAAGGGTTTTTCTGAAGAACAGCTGTCAGTTTAACTGTTCAGGACAAACAAAAAACTCATGAACAACTATCATTAAAAAAAGAAAACACAGCTGTGGATCAGGTAGCAACGCAGTATTAAGAATCAAGTCTAAGTAAACGTATAAATAGGGTAATTTTTCAACTCTTATTTCTCTTGTGGACTATGTAAAGATATTTTATGTGAAATATATTATACAGGTCAGTACTAAATAACCAATAACATACATTCTGTATGATCCATCTTATTTTGGTAAAATAATTAACATTTTGCAGATTCTGTAAGGTGTATGTAAACTTTTGACTTCAACTAATGGTTCTAATGGTTTTCCTTTGTTGTAGCCTAGAAGACTGAACAGCCCTCTTACAGCCATATCTAAAGATCCTGCCCCCTACCAGGCCCCAGACCCCTGGAAGCCACAAGGCTCCCCATACCTCATGGAGGAAAGCAGCCCGCATAAGTATTTCATCTCAGGTTAGCCAGATCTTACCAAGAACCAAATTACAGTGTTTTTTTAAATGTAAATGTAAAGAAGGTGGTCATACAGTAGTCATTTTGACAGGTTTTACTGGCTACGTCCCCAAAGCCCGGTTTCTCTTTGGTTCTGGATATCCCATCATCACAAACAAAGCACTGATTCAGTTTGGCAAAGGAAATGAAGGCAGGACAGACCTCCTTCAACTTGCAAAAGGAGGAGACATCCAGCTTGCCTCTGATCCCCACAATATACCCCTCCAAAACAGGGCTCCTACCCTCCTACAAGGGACATGTACCAGGTATGTAAAAAACAGAAGTATCTAACTGATGTATGCTTAGAATGTATGCTATCTTTTATAGTAGTAAAACTATGTAATTATGTCAACAGGGTACAGATTTCAATATGGCCATACATTTGGGCAGCTCACCCAAGATGCTCTAGGGCACATTGGTACACAAAAGAAGAACACAGGGGGAAACAGACTGGACTGAAAACCCAGCAGTGCAAGTGAAATCAGTTATCACACATAAGAACAATTAAAGTCATTTTTCTCATCTAACAAGCAACATGTAGCTGTTGAGTTTCATATTTAATGAAATTCACCATAATAATAACTTTAAATAACTTTAAAACTTTAAAAGTGGAGTTTTGACTTTGTGTTATCATTGACAAGTCAACTAAAAGAAATCTATTTTTTTAAAACATGCTTTTTCTAACTTTCTTTTGGCACACACATACACAAAAACACACTAAACATTAATGACGTGACAAATCTTTATTATCACAAGGTTCCACTCAGGCACAACTTTAATATTAGGAAATAGAAAAACTACTGCCATTAAAATTCACTCATAATCAAACCATTGTCTTCAATGCGCTCATGGCCGTCTTTGTGTCACTAACATCAGGGGTCAAAGGGGTCACACTTGAGCAAATGTAGTCATCAACTAATATCACTACTGTACTAGTCCTGCTGTTGAAACAGTAATATATAGCTACTTAACATGCATCTATATCAAAGAGCAGTTTAACTGATTTCATCGTGCAAAAATGCAATAAAACCAGCGGTTGTAATTCACAGAATACTAAAAAGGAAAACTATTTAGTTTGTCATGCATAGAGATTAATGCTACTGTGTCATGCATGGAAATGAAATGGCTAAGTCAAACAGACCATGAGGAAAACTTTTTTTTTTTTAAATGCCACATAATTCAACAACATGAGAAATTATATGACTAGCTTTACATGACAGCTGATGACCTGAGACAGAGATAAAGTGCAGGGTTTGGTTGGAAAAGATTTCTGGGGACCTCAGTTCCAGTTTTGTGCTTGATTGGCAGATGATATCCATCCATGTTATATACTCTGCACTATACTATGATTGTGTTATAAATTGAATCTAAAAAACTTTATGTGATCATGGCTTATAGTGAATATTTTGTGAATATTTTGAATCTTTTAAAAGGAACCCCAGGTGTTAAGACTTGTATCACTTAATATAATGTAAATGATGTCTTTTACTGAAACATGTAGTAGAAAACCCATGAAAGATTTTTTTGAATTAAAAAAATTCACATTGTTTTATACATATTTTTGACTATGGAGGTGCCATTATTTTGATGACGTCAAATGCTACTGGCACTACCTTTTGCTATTTTTACCACAGCCAGGAAAATAAAATACTGATACGATGCCACAGTGTGTGTCTTGTAATTTTTAGTCATAAAGAAAAGCGATTTAAGTCTTTAATGCTTTCCTAGCAATAAGAAGAGGAGAAAATAATTGGAAGATGCCTGTGGATGAATAAAACATCCTAAAGACCCACGTCTTCTCTCCACTTTAGCCCTGATGACTTTGAGGCTTTTGGTTGACCACAGCTATTGAAAGAGCCTACAAATGGCAGAGACAAGAAACACTAGATGCCATCCTGGCAGGATATAAAAGATGCAGACACTTGTCATGACGGCGCAGCCACTGAAGGAGTTTCTCAGCATGGATTTCACTCAATATCTGGGGCCGTTTAGACTCCTTGTAGGGAAAACAATGGTAAGGCATTTGGTTGAAATCTACATTTATATCAGTCGCCACCTGTAAGCTCTTTCAGTAGCTGTGGTCATCAGTATTTTATTTTCCGAGTTGTGTTGTGGTAAAAATAGCAACAGGTAGCGCCAGTAGCTCACTGAGTGCAACTATTTAACTTAATTAAAATAATGGGACCCCCCTTCCCCCATTTCATTTACGTAATATAACGTAAATAAAGACATCATTTACTTTATATTAAGCCATACAAGTCTTCTTACCCAGGGTTAATTGTTAAATCACTAAGGCAACATTCTATCCGGGAACAGATACAGATTGTACAGGGTATTTCATTTGACTATGTAAGGTTAAATTTCAAGTGATTTTTATTTTGCATTAATTGTGCTTCTGCTCTGTCTAGCTAAAATCCGATTCCTTGCAGGCTTTTAGAGTTAATATTTCATCTTTATTTGGTGTATCTCTGTCATGGTTACCACTCAGATGATTCTCTGGCCGTTTCCCTGTCCACACTGAGAGTGCAAGCAGATCCACTTTGGATGCACCAAGCTTCAGCCATTCTGAGGGCCGCCTGGAGGAACACAAACGTTCTGACATAAAGACAACCAAAGATATCAAAGTGAATCTAATTTAGTTTTGGGGATTCACGGTTACTAACCTGTTTCTCAGAGGTCCACTCATGATTTTTTGTGCCTTCTGTGGCCCAACTGGTGTTCCAACTTTAGAGCCAAAAAGTCTGGCCCAACGCAGCTCACTCAAGTGTTTGTCCTCTGAAGGACTTGATGAAGACATCTCACTGTTTTCCATTCCCGTTGCTTCATGCTCTGTCTTTGGTGTTTCACACTCTGAGATGGGTGTTTGATTGAGCCAAAATTCATCAGTAACCCTTTTACTAAAAACATCACTGTGATTTGTCGGACTCCTGCTGTTCTTCTGGATCAAGCTCATCTGAAGGATCTGAGATGACTGGGCAAGAAGCTGGTGAGGCAGGGGTGCTCTGTGGTTTTGCTTTTCCTTACTTTGAAGGTGAGGTTCAGATGGAAGATGAAGATCAAAGGGTAGCAGGGAGAGTGGCTGAAGCAAAAGAAGCAGCTCTTGGAACAGTGGTCCATAAGTTGGCCCCTGGGCCAGAGCCAAGAAACCCCACTGATGATAGTGTTCCTTTACAACATCTTGGAAAAAGTTGAGTATAAAATGGAAAGGAATTAAGTATTGGGACAACAGACAATAAATTCTTTTACAGTTGTCTCTAAACATCATAATACTCACCAATGCAAGTGTATAAATGACGAATCCAGAATTCCAAAGCATGCAAGCTAAAAAGCAATACTTTCATTAGCTAACTGTACTGTGGCATAAATTTTAGCAGATGTATTCAGTATTTGACCTACTTTAGCAGATCTATGATGAAGACACTGAGCCGCATGCGACTTGATAACTGGGAACATTTTTTTACCACAGACACCAAGCTGTCAGACAGTCGGGGAGATGAGCCTGCAAAGAGAAGAATATTAGCAGTCATAAAAAACAGTGTCGAATTAGCTTTTGAAGGCACTCTGATAATGAAGATGTTTCATTTGCTGTTCATCTGATTGGCTCACACAGACCTGGTCGTGCTGTGGCCTCAACAACATTCCATAGTTTGTTGCGGCGTTGTCCAACAATTAAGTCCAATTTAAAGGCTTTCAAACCATCTTGAAGGACGTTGTGGATTGCGGGGTAGAGCTGTTTAAGAACAAGATGGCTGATAGTGGTGCACAGTAAACTATTTCCCAGTCGAATCTGAAAACGAAATGACAAAACAATTAGACATCTGACTGAGATGATGTCTGTAGGACTGATGGGTACTATTTGACATTTATGTTATGTTACTTTATTGACTTTCTTGAATTTTTTATCTCCTTGTACTACCTTTTCTTCTGGGTCTCGTCTTGAGTTGAAATGAGCTGTTATAATATCCACTGCCAAACTCACAGCTTTCAACATACCTGCAGAAATACAGAGAGAAATAAGAAAAATTGGAGTGAGGTAAAGATCTAAATTCGTAATAACATTTTTTATTGATCAACAGTGTTTCTAATCCTTTAACACTCAACCTGACAATTTGTAAAGGAATTTAGGACACACAGAAATATTTACACAATGCAGATTATTTTAAAATGCTGTACTTGTGGGCAACTTCTGTCAGTTGTGACATCAAAAGATCCCAAAAGGACAAGAACAACTGTAAAAAAATAAAGATACATGAAACCTACTACAAAAGGAACATATAATAGTACACAAATTTGTGTTCATATAGAAACACACACACACAAACATGCTGAGCATGTTAGCCAATCCAAGGCAGTGAGAGTTAAAAGTAGGTCACATTTTCCCCTTCAGGGAAGCAGAAGCAATGCTGCAGAGATCCACTTTGTATCTTTCTGTAACAGAAGGGATTTTTGCACTCATTGGCATACTGAAAAAAGAATTGTACTTCACTGAAGTGTTTTCAACATCTGGAATTTTTGTGGTAAAACCTACTGTGCAAATTTTCATATTCACATAGGTCTCCATACAAATCATAGGCATATTCTTACACAAAAACAGAACATATTAGCAATTTATAATAATGGTAGTCATGTAAAAATGTACAGAAAATGTGGGCGTTTAGTCATGAAAATCTATGCGGAATCTGATTATTCATCATCTCACTTCTCTTGTGCAGAAGATCAATTGAAAGAAGATCTGAAGGGGCTTCTGGGGAGAGGCAGAACTCTTCAGGGGGTCTGTCAGTCATGGAGAATGAGTCACCATGTTGACGTTCCCTCATAACACCTGCAGAGTTGAGGAAGCACACATAAAATTGTCTTAAATGCATAACTACCACCAGATTCACAACACGTACTCACAACAATTTGTCTTACCATCTTATTCTCAGCATCTACATATTGTGTGTGTGTGAGCAATATGTGAATAGGATCCGTAAATATCAGAACATGCACATCAGTAAACTAAGAACCCGTCGGCACGAAGCCAGAGCTTTCCTATCCAATCTTGTTTTTAAAAAAAATTCAGACTCAATTCAGACTCGGCTCAAGAAATATCTCCATACACACGAAACCACTGAAATCAAATGAAAATGATGTAGTATACATGTCAAACCATATATGGCACTGTTATTCTGTCAACAGGGTTGCCAGGTTTTCACAACAAAACCTGCCCAATTGCTAAGCAAAACAAGCCCAATAGTTAAGGGGGGGCCCCCGTTAAAAATTGCATTAAAAATGCACGTCTTTTTGTCGAGGTTCCTAAATTCTTATTTCAGGGGCTAAATATGACGTTATTGGGGTTACTTCAACCCGTGGACATTAAAAAACAACCTGGGCAACAGTGTAACAAAGTAGCCTAGTGCTGCGGGAGCGGGCGCATAAACGTTGCATGCTGTATAGAAACCCAACACAACAACAAGTAAACAAACATGGAACAATAAATTTATTACATTATTTATTAATCTGCGTTAATGTTAGTTAATAAAATAAATAAAATTAATAAAATAAAACGGTCATTCATTGTCTGTTCATGTTTTTACTGTTACGTAACATATTATAGCAGTGTCTGACTAGGGTCGAGACATGTCTATATTTTGTGACATGTATTTTCACAAAATATAGACCTTTTTCCTGAGAAAACAATAAGCGTCACCATTACGAATTCTAACTTCTGACTGGATGCTCTTCTGTTCCGGTCTCCATAGGAACCCATTCAAATAGTGCCATCTGTTTTTAGTGTAGCTAACATTGGCAGCTTTGTGTCATCAACACACTTACTAAACTTTGAAGGTTGAAGCACTGACAAATGATGGTCATTGCAACATTGCAAAGTGATGGCACTGTGGAGCCATGTGCCCTTTAAAAACATTTTAATAGGTTTAACATTAGATTTTCAGCTCAGAATATACGGAATATAAGCATCCTTCAGGTTAAGAGTCAGCCGTGACTTACGTGTTCAAGAAAAATGTCTACACGGATTGCCTGTACACAAAAAAACGCAAGGGTGTCGTTTTCAGATTTATCCACTCTGGGACCCGGTTTCAAAATATAGTGATTTAAAGCTCCCAAAATGGCGTATCCTTCCGGATAAAACTCCTATACATTGCAAAATTTTAACATGTACACCTAAGCTCATCTCTGTGTGGATGGGCCCTAAATAAATAGAAATCATAGCACCATGCCGCAACAGCTAAAGTCTGTCTACACTAGACGTGACAAAGTGACCATTAAGAATCATTTGAAATTCATGTCAGTTCATCATAAATAGAACAAGTTTTTTATTTGATTTGTTGTGTAGTGTAGACAGCATTGCTGATTATAATAGGTTCTATTGTATGTTGTCGCACTGCTCGTGTCTGGTGTAGACATGGTGTAACACGATTCATTGACACTTACAAGGTGACCTCCTTGGCCTAAAGATGTGTTGAGAATTGGTGTTACATTCTTCACTGGTGCAGACCTGTGATGAAGCTTCACAAGACCAAAGGGATTTCTGTCCCGTGCCTGGTAGAGAGATGAGGGAGGTGATAGACGTCAAAGAGGTGATTGAGGTGATGGCAGGTGAGGAGTTTTGATGTAAAGGGATAGATCCATCCAGAGGACCTGTAGTCTCTTCTTTGATTACTGGTGGAGTCTGAACAATGGGAACCTGCTCGAGTGGATGATTTTGAGAAGCTTGCCTTCCATACCAAGAATGTTTTCGGCTTGGCTGTGTTTGACTTGAACAGGCCTTTGGACTCCCGTCTGGTTGCTCTGGGCTTTGAGGGCTTCTTGGTCTCATATTTGGACATATATGTGGATTTCTGTCGTGGTGAATGAGCCCCAGCAGTGTGCAGGGCTGGGTACACTGGGAGTGGGGCAAAATAGGGCTTGATGTGCAGGTGGAACAAGTGTCTGAACTGGTCGCTGCATCCTGGTGGATATTAGAGGAACTCCTGAGAGGTGAGGGTTGCTTATGATGTGGATATGCTTTGCTTTTGCAGGTAACTTTGGAAGGCCCAGGCTTGCTGTACTTGTAGCTTATGTACTGATTAAGAAGGGAACCAAGAGCTTTGGTCTGTTGTTTTCCTGAGGGTGCCTGAAGCACAAATGGCTGGATGGGGAGAAAGGTAGGCCTTTGTGCTTTTGTGTATCGCACAACTTCTGGGAATGAAGCACATGCACCTGTAGGCACAATAAAGAACTGACTATAAAACCAAGAACTGAATGCAAAATATTAGGGTTTTTCTAGGTTTCTTACCTTTTGGATTAGATTGACTACTACTGTCAGCACTCAGGGACTTTGCTGCCATTTCAGAATCATCCTGTTTCTGTATGGAAGAGAGGTCTTGGATGAAGTGTGAGCCTGATGGATCCTCTGTACTCTGTTTCAAGGATGGTTCTCCATTTCCCTTCTTACTTCGGGCAATTTCTGCAAAAGAGGTGGCATGTTGCCTAGACAGAGGTGAAGATAAATTTGTGTCTAAATGGCTGGGACAGCTGTTTTGTAGGGTTCCCAGCTTCGATAAGGTAGAGCATTTCTGGCTACCAATCCAGCTCTGAGACTGAGGAGTCTTGATGTAGTTATAACTATCATGCTCTCTTAAAGCAGATTGATGGGGTTTTATGTGTGCCATTCTGTCTTTTGTTCCCTTAGATTGGTCCTTGTCAGCTCGTCTAGTACTCTTCACTTCAGTGTTCCCATCACCCTAGAAAAATTGGAAATAAGTTAAAAATTGGAACATTAAGCCCTTAATCAAAGTCCTGAATCTTTGCATTACTATATGTATGGTATGGAAGTGGTATTAATACCTTGTGTTCACTTTGGCCAGTCTTTGGCTTCTCCCTTCCCTCTTCCTCTGAATGTCTGAATAGGAAATATTCAGAAGGTGGAGAACAGCTTCCTTGGCTTTGAGACTCAGAGAAACTGGTCAAAGAGGACCAAGGTGGGCTGGGTGAAGATTGGGATGATAGGTCACACGTCACCAGTTTATAGTAATTCTGGGTGGAACCTGCTAACCGTGCCTGACTCTGCAGACACATAGTGAGGTCAGAAATTTCTATTGATGGAAAGCCATCCGAGTTGAATGGGTAGATGTTGGAGTTTGGATCAATGCTGTGAGACGACCAGCTAGGCAAAGGGTTTGAACTGTCCTGCAACACTATACCAGATCCAGGAACGGGACTATCAAGATTTAGCGGAGTTGCAGGAACTGCATTGTTGGTTTTGTGGTAGATGGCACTGAAGTTAACTAGTACTCCATCTGAGCTGTTACAGGAGGAGTCAGTGATATATTCTGTTTGGTTTTGAGTAATGGATTCGACAAGGTTTTCACTTGGAGCCCAGCTATTATCAGGTTCCTCGAGAGTATGCTTGCTGAAGTCTTCCTCATCACCCCAATCCCCATCACAGTCCATTAATACAGGGGTTCCTCTGCTATCCCTGCGATCCCCGCAACCTGTATCAAACTCTGTCTCCTGCTCTTTGTTTTCTTTCTCTTGGCTAAAAGGATTCACTTGAGTCACATTTCCTTGTAGTTGGAGGGATGACCCCTCATGGTACTTGTGCAAGTTGTCTCCATCTGAGTCCTCATCCTCATCATCCTCATTTACTTCTGATTCAGGGATGAAAAGATTTTGCCATCTGGGATTACCTCTCCGATGTGATGGCTCTTTTTTTAGTTGAGGACTGGTCAATGGAGAGTTTTCTGACCAAACATAAAGTGTTGGGGATGATGCATAACCTCTTGAATTTTCAGTCCCCTTTTTGTCTTCTGTTTCTGTTGAACCTGACTTGCTTGTGTAGCTCAGACTGCCATAGTCAAGTGCTTCCCTCGGCAGATCTCCTCTCTCGGGCAGGGATATACTGTGGGTTAAATTCAAAGTGCGTGACTCTCTGGATGTCTGTACAGAGTTATACAGGTGCCACCCAACAGACTGGCCATGGACGTGGCACACAATCAGAGTTTCTCCTGACTTTGGGGAGACGTCCATTTTCTAAGCACCAGCAATTCAAAGCATCAGTCCTTGCTGATTAAGTGACATAAACCGAGTAAACGCAAAACTCAGCAGAATCTCTTGTAACCTCATATGTCTGCATTTTCACTGCTTTCAAGCCAGAATCTAAGAAGAAAATAGGCATTCAGTGGATTATCTATAAATAATGCTTTCATATAAATCATGACTTCATACTTTACCAACGTTAAAGGGATAGTTCACCCAAAAATGAAAATTCTGTCATTAATTACTTACCCTCAAGTTGTTCCAAACTTGTGAGACCTTCGTTCATCTTCGGAAAATAAATTAAGATATTTTTGATGTAATCCAAGAGCTTTCTGACCCTGCATAGACAGGAAGGGAGCTACCATGTTCACGGCCCAGAATCGTAGTAAGGTCATCCTTAAAATAGTCCACGTGACATCATTGGTTCAATCTTAATTTTATGAAGCTACGAGAATACTCAAATTGTGCGCAAAGAAAACAAAAATAACAACAAAAAAACTCTTCTTTTCTGGGTCAGTCTCCGCTCCCATTCACAACAGTACCACAACGCATACCAAGGTCTTGCGGGTTTGGAACGACATGAGGGTGAGTAATTAATGATAAAATGTTCATTTTTGGGTGAACTATCCCTTTAAATCCACCTTTCAGTACAAACCAATAAATCAGACAACTGCAATTACAATATTAACCAATATAGTATTAACCAGGTATTACAACAGATTAACCCAAAGCCTAAAATATAACTTTCTAGACACAAAAGCAAAAACACATGTTTGTTTTTAATATATTTACTACCACATGAACCTAATCTATATACTTGAGAACAGCATAGACCTCTCATTTTGTAATAATAATAATAAATCATTACCGACTCTTAAAAAACCTCTTGTGATTTAAAAACAGTTTTATTTAACTTTTATTTATGAGCCGTTTTTCCAAATGAGCATGTCAGAATGTCCCAGTAATGAAGTTCATAAAAAAGTGTCATATTTTGCTAACTTCTGAAGATCTGAAGAGCCAAACTACAGCTAAAAGTTAAACAAACAGTTATTTAAAATTTACTGAACATTTTATTTGTAATTTCAATAAAGTTAATAAATACCTTCCAAATTCCAACCCTAAAAACCCTAATGTTTAGTGAACAGTAAATTAATATCCTGTGGTCAGGCTGTTAACATGGGCAACTGCATCAACTCACCCAGCCGAAAGCTCCATCAATCCGAGAGCCAGCACACAGTCACTCTCATTCTGTCTGCACAATAACTGGAGCAAACACTCCGCATGATCACAACCTATTGCTCTACATCCACTCAGCAGAGGCTAAGCACAGGAAAATAAAAAATGAAAAGATAAAAAAACAGGTAACGTCCCTCTTGTAGTTCCTCTTTAGTCACACTTCTTTCTGCTCTGCACTCCTCACAGCTCATCTGTTCCTCACACCGTCCCTCCTCCCCCAGTACAGTGGTTCTGAGCCCCACAGTCCTATAGCAACAGCATCACAGACCCCACTGAGCATGCTCAGTGGTTTGTTGTTGAGGGATCATATTTGAGGGGATGGCAGATTTGCCTCTGCTCTCAGCATGGGGGGGACTGAACACTGACTCATACTAAAAAGAAGACTTGGAACAGAAAACTGAGATAATAGGAAACTAATTTTGAAATTAAGCAGATCTCTGACATGGTAGAAAGCCTATTTTTAGATGCGCTTACAGGAATAGTTCACCTTCATGTCTTTCTAAACCCGTATGACTTTTCCTTCCGTGGAACTCAAAAGGAGATGTTTTGAAGACTGTGCTGGTTGCTCTTTTCCACGCACTTGCAATGGGAACTGGACTTTCCAAGTTTAAAAAAGGACACAAAAAGCATTATAAAAGTGTTCCATACGACTAAGGCACTATATTCCAAATCTTCTAATGAACTGGATCAAATTTTCAGATTAAATGAATGGTTCAGCCAAAATATCACACAAAACTGTTTAGCATTGTATATATAGTATGTATCTTTTATTCCATTCAGTTTAATCCAAAAAAAAGTGGAAAGATGTAGGCTTGTTTTCTATAATAATCAAGTTTTTTGTTGTCCTCATCCCACCCAGTGTCACTCTAATAACAAGTTGACAGACTCTTGCCTTTAATGACGCATGGCTATGGATAATCTCACAAACATCTGCTGTAGGCACTGCTGGGAAAGGTGGCCAAATCCCTTCGCTTGACTGACTGACTTTGTCTCTCAATTCAACAACACATTAGGGAACAGCTCATAATTTGTATCCACCACACATGGTAAACAACAACAAACTCATCAGATTAGATATCAAAAAGCTCAATGGATTTACTGGTAATCCACTGACCTAAATCAGTACAACTAGAAGATGCCTCGAAATATTTGTATGCTATTATGTCTAATCAAGTAAGAAGCATGGTAGGTCACATGGTAGAAATTAAAATATTATAAAATAAATGCATACTATAAACAGTATTTTAAAAGGGACATTGACTGCAAAATTCACTTTTACGTGGTGCTTGCATTAGGGCTATGCAAAAAAAACTGGATGCGATTATCATGTTCATCTTGTCAGTAATGCCGGTTCTGTGATTAGTTGTAAATCTACCATTTCTACCATGACTGCTGTCAGATGGAGTGGCATTTACTACACAGAGCCGTAGTTCACTGACAAGCTACGCAATATCGTGTTCATTATCGGAAGTGATACATATCCAATGTTGAGCACGATATTGCGTAGCTTGTCAGTGAACTACATTACTGACGAGGTGCGCATGATAAACACATCCGATTTTTTGCACAGCCCTAGTTTGCATATAAATGTGTCTTAGGAGTGTGTGGACACAACCACGCTACAATGATAAAAATTCACTTACTATTTTTTTAAATCACCAAAAAATCTAAACAGTTTCAATTATCAAGCCGTTTTGATTTTCGAAGGAGTATGATGTCATATTGTTCAGGCTCCGCCCACAACCGCCAATGGACTCTCCCATATTAGCATATTCCCACCCTCAGCCAGTTGTACGCTGTCCGCCATTTTCTCCATGCTCGAGCAACTGTAGCGACAACAATGTCTTGTAAGCAATGCAGGTGTTTTGTAGTTACCAACTACCAACATACAACACACATAACAACATACCAACTAGGCATCTGATGTCATCTTTGCTAGGAAGTAGGTTACTAAGGCTATAGTAAATATAGTGGTCTGCATGTAATGTTTTGTAAAGTTTGATGAGTACAAATCATTTAGAGCTTCATTAGAACAGGCAGCTTGTCAGTCAAACCTCCTGTACACTTTCATCAAGCTCATCCAGTGCACTCAAGCAGAAAACAATGAGAAACTGGAACAGTCCATCACTCCATCAACCTAATTTTTTCAGGGGAAGTCTTGTAGTCATTTTGTTTTGATATTTACATGAAGGAAACATCATGATAAAAGGAGAAATTGGCAAAAAAAGTATTCAAGCATACTGGAATAAAGCTCAAAACTACTTAACATTATTAGTAAGGACAGGCATTACAAAATGTTCTTACAGATGCAGTTTCCAAAAGAGATGCCATGTTGTTCTTATAAATGACTTTCTATTACAATACTTTATTTATTTGCTCCCACTTTATATTAGGTGTCTTTAACTACAACATACTTATTGTGTTCAAGTTGATTTGCAGCTATTGAGGTGGAATGTGTATAAAGTTAAGGACATGTTTTGTTGTATGGTTAGGTTTAAGGGTAGGGCTAAAGATTAACAGTATAACAGTTAACAGTATAATTATAGGTGTAACTACAGAAATTCTGTAATTAGAGATGTAATTACAATGTAATGTAATAAATATATGTAATATACACAGAAAGTACATAAAGATACTTCATATAAAGTGGGTCACAGTATTTTTTATTTTATTTTTTATTTATTTATTTATTTATTTATTTATTTTTTGGAGTTAACCAAAAATTTTGATTAATAAATTTGAATAATTTGCTTTAAATGGTTTGTTCTACAAATACATTAAGCTCAGTGCTGAACTCGTATTACTAAAAATACTAATAAAACACATTCTAAGGATTAGTTTGCTTCCAGACTAAAAATTTCCTGATCATTTACTCACCCCATATCATCCAAGATGTTCATGTCTTTCTTTCTTCAGTCGAAATCAATTTTTTTTTGAGGAAAAAAGGCAGGATTTTTCTCCATATAGTGGCCTTCAATGGGGATCAATTGAAGTTGAAGGTCCAAATTGCAGTTTCAGTGCAGCTTCAAAGAGCTCTACAAGATCCCAGCCAAGAAATAAGAGTCTTATCTAACAAAATTATTGGTCATTTTCTAAAAAAAAAAAAAAAAAAAAAAATAATAATTATATACTTTTTAACCACAAATGCTCATCTTGCACTAGCTTAACCACGCATTAAGTACAAACCCAGTGTTTACAAAGCTAACGTGCATAAAAAGTCAAATGCCCTTTACAAAAAAGCGTAGAACAATGATGTCAGGTGATTTTTAAGTTGGAGGAGAAAATGGAGTTTTTCTCCCTACCATTTTGAACCGGAGCACACAGATAAAGAACTAACTGGAACTGACCTTTCTAACGTGATAACGTAATGTGTAAGGTGAAGCTAGTGAAGACAAGTATTTGTGGTAAAAAAAGTATATACATTTTTTAGAAAATGACCAATCGTTTGCTAGATAAGACCCTTATTTCTTGACTGGGATTGTTTAGAGCTCTTTGAAGCTGCATTGAAACTGTACTTTGGACCTTCAACCCACTGATCCCCATTGAAGTCCTCAAAAACCTTCTTTTCGACTGAAGAAAGAAAGACATGAACATGACATGGGGGTGAGTAAATTATCAGGAAATTTTTGTTCTGGAAGTGAACTACAGTAACCCTGTAATCTGATTCTTGATACATATAACAACTAGAAAAATACAATAAAAATGCAAAGATTTTTGTAGTTTTGAAGTTTATTATACTTATCACTAATCAAGGTACAATTGCATCTTTGTACAAAATATGATAAAGTAGAATGTCAAATCAAAGCATTTTGGTAACCATTTCAAATATTCATTGATAAAAAAAAAAACATCAAACAAAGAAACATACAAAACTTTAACTGTCAAACACAATTAAAAGCACATGAAAGCTGCATGTATGAAGCACTTCTTGAATAATCTCTAGGCCTCTTTTTATGTGAACAGACTAACGGATGAACATTTTAATGCCCAAAACTTAAAAAAAAGTGTATATGTTTTGCCCTCTGGCCTTAATACATGAGGAACCATATGGCTAATTTGTTGCCAAGTGTTTCTGTGTGCGTAGGTGTTGTTAATACAACATTATAAAACCTCACAAATTTTTAGAACATGATTTTCAGCCGTTAATCACAGCTTCTCACTGATTCAGAGCTTCACTGCTTCACCTTACAATCTCACTTACACATATGTGAAATATTTTAAGCCCCTCCAAGAATATCTCTTCATTATTATATAAATATTACCAATGGCGAAGATGAAATCAAGCTTGACGGTAAGTCATCACGAGTAAATATACAACAGAATAAGGACCTTTAGGGACTCTGAGCTCCCTCGGAGATGGTTCGATACGTCTGAGGTGTGCTGCCAGCCACCGGTGAGTCAGTGTGGGGGAAAAGAGTCGGTCTGGTCTTAACAGGAATACGCAAAAAGCGTCCAGAGGTGACAAGGTCTCCGTAACCGCGAGCATGGGAGAAGGCATAACCAGATCGTCGCGTACTGATTCGTCGCCGAGGGAATTTGCGAGGAGGTGGTGGAGGCATAACTTTGGCCTGTCTGACCTTGTGCCGCACCTGTAGAGCAGATTAAATGAGAAGATAATATACAGTATACTCAGGAAAGAATACCATTAATATCGGAAAAACAGGAACAAGGAACAAGCATAAGGCTTAAATTGTAGTCATTTTGTCTATGAATGATTCCTGCTCATGAGATTGTGACACCGCTGATTGTGGATTCCAGAAATAACCTTGACATTACGTCTCAGCCGTGCCCCTGCATCCCACAGCTCTGACTCATTCCACACATGCGTTCTACTCATAAAGAGAGGAAGATCTCACATTGTCATCCTGTGGAGAACTGGCGCATTGCCTGAGAGAGTTTGAATGCAGTTTTGGAGCAGAACTACTATGAATAGTAAACATATAGTACAAGGAGCCTGTGATGCCATCATATGATATTCTTCTAAAAAAAAAAAACTATAAAAATTTCATGTCTCTTGGGTTTACATAATGCCTCACTGTAGTCAAGACCAGCTCTTTCGAGTCTGAGTCAAGACTGAGACCAAAGGAGAGTCGAGTCTCCAAGAGGTGACAGCAAAACTCGAACCA